>NW_006159630.1:3646522-3649177 GCF_000334495.1 Tupaia belangeri chinensis | reverse complement strand
CCCGGTGGGGGAGGCAAAGAAGGAGGGGGGGGGGGGTCGACAGTCACTCATGAACAAGCGTGTCACGTGTGCTGGGACTACCACACCAGCAAGGGACGTGACAAGTGGTCACCTCGGTATTCCCTGAGTTACTGTTCTGGGGCTTCCCGTAGCTCCTCTGTCATCCCCCGACACCTGCACACTCCCCAGTGCCCTTATCCCTTTGACCTGAGTATGGTCTCCTCAAACACCAAGCCAGGAGCGCCGGAAGGGCCTCTGACCACGAGGGCCAGGGTTAGCGGCCCACGCCTGTCCCTGTCATTCCCCCGGCACAGGTCCTGGCTGCCCCGCGTGGGTGTGCCCTCAGGCTGATGCGGCCTGCCAGTGCCTCGGTGCCATGCCCTGTTCTGGCTGCGCCCCGGGCAATGCCGATGGTCTCAGGACCACTAACCACACACGTCGTCACGCCCCCGAGCCCCGCTCTGCGGCTGCAGAGCCCCCTCCCCGTCCATGCTGGCCAGGAAGAGGGTTTCATAATGATTCGGAAAATGTTATTCTCTCTCGTATCCTTGAAACTAGACTCTTAACTGGAAGAAAAAGTACATTAGAAGCAGGAACTGAACTTTGCGGGGGTGGGGGCACTGCTGCAGAGGGGAGCTTAGAGAATAAAAAGAATGAGCGAGAACACATTTTGTAATTACGTAATTACGCTGACTCTACTACGGATCGTTGGAAAAGTCATGACACATTTTTGCACAGAGAAACATAGAAAAACACGTCAGGACCTCTCCAACAGCCCCGTACAGGTGGGCCATGGTTCTGGTGTGACATCTCCCAGCCATTACTGTGGCAGTGTGGACACTGTGACCTTGGTGGAGGCACTGGGTCCTCCTGCCCACAGGGGTTAGGTAAAGGTGGCCATGAGCCCTGCGCCGAGGCATGGCCCAGTGGGTGTGTGAAGAGAGGACTTTGAAGGCCTGACGGGAGGTGAACCTGAGGTTTCTCAAGGACCCCTTCCTTCACCAAGAAGGTCTCCGACCAGAACTACTGAAGCCACAGATGAGAGAGACAAGCTGGTATCGAACCCAAAAGAAGGCCCCTGTTCGGCCCTGCCGTCTGCCTTCTTCTCACCCCTGCCACTTGTCCTCTGGCTCCCAGGGGCCACTTTCAAGGACACTGGGCACTAATATGGCCACACGTTGTAGCCCTCCCCCACGGCCCCACGGCCCTTACCGTCTAGCCACTTAAGCGAGGTCATGTTCAGGTAGTAGAGGGTGAAGTCGCTGCCCTGCAGGGTGTACTGGTCGAGCACCGTGTACTGGTAGTGAGGGTCGAAGCTGGCAACATAGTCTTCCAGAGTCGTGAGGCCCATGGCCAGCCCCGCCAGGAGGCTGGTGGCCAGGACAACCCTCCCAGGAGCGCACATGACTGCTAGAGGGTGACGCTAGCACCTCCTACGGCCAGCCAAGTGCAAGGAGGCTGTGGGGATGCTCGTGGCTCTGCCTCTCCAGGGCCCTCCGCCCACCCACATTTATGCCTCTGCATCAGGCGGTCCACTGGCTGGCGCTGGCATCCTACCCCGTTCGTGTTTACCAACTAATGTCCAGTATGCCGGTATTCTTTCTGCCAGCCACCTGCTGTTGGCTTAGGAAAGTTTAGGACAAGGGGGTGGATGAGTGTCCTGTGCGGCCTGACTGTCCAGGAGTTGCCCCAGCAGTGTGGTCCCCTGAGCAGAGTTGCCATGTGGCCCATGGGCTGCCACATCCCTCCTAACGAGAGCACCATGGGAGAACGTGGCAGACAGACTCAGAAATCCACGTCTCATGGACAGCACTGAGCTTCGGGCCTCGCAGACCCCCAGTCACCATGTGGCAGAAGCGCAGGCATGGACGGGGAAGTTCGGCGAGGCGCGGCCAGGACTGCCCTGCCCCACTGCTTTAACTGCTTTAAGACAGAGCTAGAAAATATGAAATGGAGCCATTCAGATTCTTCTCCCAGGGTGAATTATGAGGCAAAACAATGCGCACACGCGTGTGAGACAGAGAGAGCTCATCCTCGGCAGGTCTCATCACCCCTCGCCTCCCTCCCTGGCGCTCCAGCTCCTTGGACCTTGGACACCCACTCACGCACACATAATTTGTTCTCAGAGACCTGAGCCCACGGTCAGTCATGTGGCTTCCAGGACTACAGGCCAGCGTGGTATGGACTGTGCCAGCTAGGCTGGGCCTATCCTTGCAACTTTTATGTGAGCTAGGAAAGATTTTAAAATAAAAGAGCTTAGCGATGCTGAAGACACCCATGGGGATGGCGCGGTGGGCTGAGAGTCACTCGGCTCACTCTAGCCCAGGACCCGCAGAGAGGACGGGGACCACGAACAAGTCACAGGAGGACCTGGCATGGGGTGGGAAGGGGGCTGGAGCCTTGACTGTGACATTGCTGAGGGCGGCCAGAAGAGGCCAATGCCAGAATCATCGCAAATAGCTAGGAGGCTCGTGCCCTCCAGGGACGAGCAGCACAAACAGGGACGCGGATGCAGATCCTGTTTACACCCGCGCCCGCAGGAGGACCTGGCGAGCGGCGTCTCCTCAGCTCCCTGACCCTGAAGTCATCGGCCTCCGAGAAGCACTGTAGCTTTATGTAATCCAAAGGGGTAACGTCTGAGTGCCCAGCACACAG
>NW_006159630.1:3639410-3646224 GCF_000334495.1 Tupaia belangeri chinensis | reverse complement strand
CAGGAATCAGTAAAAATAATCGTGACTTCTTACACAGATGCAGAGAAATGAGGGCACTGTGGGTGGCAGAGTGGGACCAATGACCGTCACCCAGCAGACGACAGTGATCGTGATAGGGACGGAAATGGTAGAAAGGGCATCGACTTTAAAAATGGACTTTGCTTTTTTATATGTATTCAGTCACTGTACATGACAGCATGCACACTGGATGTCCCCAGCATGAAGGCCCTGTACTAGCCCAGGCAAGGCTGTTACCATTCGCACTATCAACAGATCGTCTCCATGTTTATGTCCCTTCAATGTTTTGCTTCTTTCTTTTTGCCCTTGAGTCCCTCCTTCACACCCCCCAGGGTTTGTCTTCACCAGGACAGCTGTGCTACCTCCAGTCTATTTAGATTGCAGACGAAGGGGGCGCCGTGAGGCCTGGGTCCACCAGGTGCGTAAGGCAGGCGTGGCGGATGCCTGTGCCAGGAGCCGGGGGGGCATTCTGTGAGCAGTGGCTCGCCATCAGGCAGAGAGCGCTGGTCACGTCGGAAGAGAGGGGTGACACCACCAGAAATGGCTCCTTCTTCCTCTTTCCTCTCTCACATCTTCAGGTCGGTCCTATCGCTACAAGTCTAAGCCACTTTAAAAGTGAGGAAGAGGGCCAGCAGGTGGCATAGTGGTTAAGGTGCTGGACTCCCACATGGCTGACCACAGCTCAAGTCCTAGATCCAGCGGCTTGAAAATCACACCAGGTGCATGTGTCTGTGTGCCCCAAATCCCAGGAGAATGGAGGAGAAGGGACCACAGCGTGGCCCTCCCCCGGGGGGTGATTTCTCACTCCCCTCTCTCACTGTCTCTCCCTCTCTGTGAATGCAGGCAGACTAGGCAAAAGCTTTCAAAGCAAAGCAAAACAGATTCTGGGAGATAGTTTGCACCGTCCTGTCTGGCATGAAAAGACCTCTGGTTTGTTGCCGGGCACTATTGCTCGGCAGACGTGTCCCGGGCCCACAGTGTCCTGAGCTCTGTGCAGGAGCTGGAAACACGAACTGAAGATTCAAAGCTCTGTTGGCTCAGAAATGTCCCCTAGTTGCATGGTGAAAGTAACTGTGTCACCTAACCTTCCATGAATGTGGATGCAAGAATCCTTGACGAAATACTGACAAATTCAAACCACCAATATAGTAAAAAATATGACCAACGGGTTTTAGTCCAGTAATTCAAAGTTGATTTGCCTTTACAAAAGCATTCAGTGTACAGTTAGCGTAATGGCTATGTTGCTGGACTCCCATGTAGTCAACCGCGGTTTGCGTCCTGGACCCGGTGGCTTAAAACTCACGCCGGGCGCGTGTGCGTGTGTGCCCAAGATCCCGAGAGGAGAATGGAGGAGAAGGGGTTGCGGCGTGACCATCCCCCCTGGGGGGTGATTTCTCGCTTTCTGTCTCTATGTCTCTCTCTGTCTTTCTGGCGAGCACACGCGCCCTACAGCAAAAATCTCTCCAAAAAAAAAACCATTCAGTGTAATCATGTTTTAATGCACTAAAGGAGAAAAACGTGAGCATCTTTTTTTTAATAATTAATTTTTAAATTTTATTTATTATTATTATGACTTTTCAATGTGCTATATGTATTCATGAGAGAGTACAACATGCCAGGACCTGGATTTGAACTGTGGTTGGCCATGTGGGAGCCCAGCGCCTTAACCACCAGGCCACGTGCTGGCCCCAACCGTCTGTTTTTATGCAGAAAAGTCTTTTGACAAAATCCAACACACTCATGGTTATGACTCTCAGCAGTGAGGAAAATGTGTGAGCTTCTTCAACCTGACAAAGTGCATCTCTGAAAAACCCGTAGCTATCATCCTGAGCAATAAGACTGAATGCTCTCCTCCAAGACCAGGAACAAGCAAAAGGACTCGCTCCTCCCTTTACCGTCAGCACTGTCCTGGAGATCAGAGCCGGTGCAGAAAGAGAGGAAGAAGAAATAGAAAGCGAACATAAGGAGATAAAAGAAAAGGAAGAAATAAAATGATCTTTATTTGTAGACAGCACAATCATCAATGTAGACAATCCCAAAGAATTTGGAAAAAAAAAAAAAAAGCTATTGTAACTAATGAATGAGTTTAACAAGGTTGTAAGATATAAAGTTAAAAAAATCAGTTGTATATGAGGCCCGTCAGTGGCACGATGATTAAGGCAACTGGAACCCACACGGCCAACTGCACAGTTAAGAGTCTTGGACTCAGTGGTCTGTCAAACATGCTAGATGCATGTGTATACATGCCCAGCATTCCTGAGAGGAGAATGAGAGCGGGTGGTGGCATGGCCATCTCCCCAGGGCGTGCCTTCTCATCCCCCCTTTCTGCCCCTCTCCACTGAGCACACAGGCCCGATGGCAAAATACCAACAGCAAAATGAAGGGTATATGTATGAACTGGCAACAGGTAACTACGCACTAAACTCTAAATGCAATCGTGTTTATAAAAGCATCAGAATGGATAAGGAAGTCAGGGGTAACACGAGGAAAATGGGAGTAGAAACTGTAAAATATTGCTAAGAGAAATGAAAGGTCTAAATAAATGAAAAGATATGCATGTTTGTGAATCAGAAGACTCAATATTGTCAACTCTCCCAGAATTGATCTACAAGCTCAATTTGTTCTCAATCAAGATTCTTGCAAGCATTTTTACAGAAACTGATGACCTGATTTAACATTTATATGAAAATAAAAAGACCGGAAATTGGCAAAACAATTTTGAAAAAGAATAAGTTTGCGAAACTCACAGTGCCGTGGTAGCAAGAGTGAGGGTCGGCACGACTGCCAACCCGTGTACCAGGAGTCTCCCACCGACAGACGGCCGACCGCTCCCGGCAGGGGCACCGAGGCAGCTCAGCGGGGTCAGTACGGCGCTTTAACTAAATGACCCCAGAACCCCCAGGTATGGATTCGGGACAGACTGAACTCTGAACGCAGACCTCGCACTGTATACACACACTGACTCAAAACGGATTGTCCACCTCAACACAGGCGTTAACCCTGCACAGCTGCTGGGAGAACGTTTGTGGTCTTGGTTACACAGTTATATAAAGATTTCTTAGAATGCAAAAAGCACAAATCATGCATGAAAAATGGACCTCGTGTACTTCATCAAAATAAAAAGGTTTGCCCTTAACACCAGTAAGAAGTAAAAGAGCGAGCCGGACTGCGAGACGATGTTTGCCCAGTCCATCCAACACAGGGCTCGCGCCCAGACCTCGCGGAGGACCTGTGACTCGACAGCACGGAAACGACGCGGTCTTCCTCTTTCTGAATGGGCAAGTGATTTGAACAGACACTTCAGTAAAAAGAAACACTGGTGACAAATAAGCAAAGGGGAAGGCACCACATGTCATCGGTCACTGGGGACACGCAGCTGGCAGCCACCGCGCCGTCCCCGTACGCCCACTCAAAGCTGTAGTCAAAGGCCGCGGTGCCAGGTGCTGGCGAGGAGGGAGGCCCTGGGCTCGTGGCCCCTGCCGGCGGGAACGCGAGCGGTGGCTGGCCGTGTGATTCTCACCGTCAGAGCCAGCCACCCACGCCTGGGCATTTCCCGAGAGAAATGGGAAACGTAACTACACGAAGGCTTAGCGCCCGTCCACGGCTGTTTCGTAACGGACAAACACGGGTGAGCACAGGACGTGCCTCAGTGAGGAGGTGTGTGAGCTGCTGACGACACACGGTCACCTCAGGGCAGCACACAGTGGGGGCACGCCGGGGAGACCACGCAGAGCGGGACTCCAGGGTCACCTTGTGCTGAACGGGCTTGGCTCTGCAAAAGGGGTTCCCTCCTCGGTGAACCTCTCTGCGGAGAGGGACTCTGGCCTGCCTGGTGTTAACTGTGGCCCCACTCGGGTGACCCCAGGAAACTGCCCCTGCCCACGTGCACTTGCCAGAGGAGAGAGCAAGACACAGAGACAGAAAGCTAGAAATCACACCCTCCCCCCAGGGGTGGCCATGCTGCAATCCCTTCTCCTTCATTCTACCTCCAGGATCTTGGGCAAGCACACACATGCACCCCGTGTGAATTTCAAGCCACTGGGTTCAGGACCCAAGAGTAACCCACTACGTCAACAGTTGGCCCCCTCAGTTCTCCTTTTAAAAGAAGAACTCCTTGGGGGACCAGCAGTTAGCGTAATGGCTATGTCACTGGACTCTCACGTAGTCGACCATGGTTCAAGTCCCAGACCTGGTGTCTTAAACTCACGCCTGGGTGCGTGTGCGCCCAAGATCCCGAGAGGAGAATGGAGGAGAAGGGATTGCGGCGTGGCCATCCCCCCGAAGAGTGATTTCTCGCTTCCTGTCTCTATGTCTCTCTCTGTCTTTCTGGCGAGCGCACGTGCCCAAAAAAATTAAAATAAATAAATAAAAATAAAAAATAAAAGAAGAACTCCTGTAACTTCTTAAAGACAAAAAAGCAAGTGTTTTACAGTTCAGTATCAGGTCAATTACTCCAGCCATTTTTGATGTTGTTCTTAGTTTATTAATAAATGTTTTCTTTAATGAGTTTATAAATTCAAACGTATACATGATAACATTAAAACAGGAGTCAAGGGGGCCAGCCCCACGGGCCGGAGGTTGGGGAGCTGGATCCTACACGGTCACATTAGGGGTTACCTTTCTGACGTGTGCCTTTGAGAGACATTCAAAACAGAATCAGCCTAGCGGGCAATAGGCAAACTCCCGAAGCCGCTGCCCGGACAGGAGGTGCCAGCTGCCGCTGTGGCCTGTGCACCCGCTCCTCAGCCCCTGAAGAGGTGGACCGATGTGGTCGAACTAAAACACTCACCGGTTCAAAAACTCGGGGAGTGAAACAGGAACGTGAACGCCCCTAATGACGCCTTTACTGATTACTTGCTGAAAGTGTAACATTTTTGATATAGTGGGTTAAATAAAGCATACCATGAAAACAAATTTTACCTATTCCATCTAACACACGTTTAGGAAACATACCAATCCTTGGATGGCTGGTATTACTCTGGGCAGTGCTGGTGTAAGATGAGCATTAAAAAGGCCAGCAGGGGCCAGCAGGTGGTGTGGAGGTTAAGGCCCTGGATCCCACATGGCTGATTTCATGGTTCGAGTCCTAGACCTGGCAGCTTGAAAATCATAGGGGGGTGTATGTACATGTGTGCCCAAAATCCTCAGAGGAGAAGAGACTGCAGCATGACCATCCCCCCTTGGTTTTTTTCCCCTCACTTCATCTCTCCCTCTCTGCCTCCCACAAGTGGAAGTGCCCTACAGCAAAATAAAAACATACATATGGTCAGGCCCAGCAGCCATGGCACATAGACAGCCCTGTCTCTCAGGAGGCTGGAAGTCATACGGGAGGCCTGGGCCTGGTCTCAGGGCGGTGTGAAGATGCCAGCGCTGCTGAGCACGCCTGTGATCGCAGCTGAGCGGAGGTGGGCACAGGAACACCATAAGTGAGACTGTCAGAATACCTTCCTTCGCTGTCCTCCCCCTCTCCCTCGCCCTTTCTCTCATACAGGAAAAGTTGTCAGCTATTTCTCACAAAGTTAAACGGAGTTACCATACGATCGAGCAATTCCACTTCGAAGGACCTGCCCATGAGCGGAGAGTCTGCAGAGACGTACACACTCGTGTTCACAACAGCCCGAAGTGCTACCGACCCACGCGGCCACCATGGGTAGAGACACGGCGCGTCTCCCTAGGACGGAACGTGCCCTTTGGCGATGAAAAAGGATGCAGTCTGGGTCGGCCGTTGGCCAGGTGGTTCCGGAAGCCAGATTCCACATGGTCAACTGTGTGGTCTGAGTCCTGGCGCCGTGGGTTTGGGAAACATGCCAGGCATGTGTGCATGTGTGCATGTGTGCATGTGTGCTGGGAATCCCAACGGATTGAAGGGATGGGCGGTGCTATGGCCATGCCCCATTGCAGGGTGCTTTCTCCCTCGCATGTGCTCTCTCTCCGTCTCTCAGAAGTACACGTGCTCTCTGGCACGCTGTGACACAGACAACTGCGAGAACAGTACACTCAGTAAAAGAAGCCAGTCACAACCGGCCACACGCCATGGCTGCAATCCAGAGACCAGGATTAGTGAGGCGGGGCCTGGGGAGAGACAAGGCAGGTGGAGTGCAGCTGCCCCTCCAGCTTCCACTGGGGTGATGCTGTAGTAAAGGTGGCGACAGCTGCACAGGCCGGGACGACCCCAGACCTCTGAATCACTGCACACCTGACGCAAGGACTGTGTCTCAGTAGAGCTGTGTTTGAGAAAGCCTCTTTAGTTTCCTCATGGGTGTAGCTGGCACCCCGCATCTGAGGGTAGGTGGTTGTTGGGCAGCCCCGTGGGCAAAGTGGCATCTTGGCAGGAGTGGGCTGGCTGCACCCCTGCAGGAGCCCTGACCTGCGGGCGCAGTGATGTGTGCTCCTACAGGACAACAGCGGCAGTGCAGCTGCAGCGCCGGTGACTAGCTGCAGCTGCCGCCTGCCCACACCAGGTCCAGACTGGGCCATCTGGTCACTAAGGGATCACTTTCTTGAGTCAGGAGCAGGGGGTGCTGGGACCCTCACCTGAACCGCCTGCATTTTCAGGGGCTGTTGAGGGCACCGTAGGGCTCTGTGGATGACCTGGGAGCTCTGGGCTGGGGCTAGCACTGGGTCCTGGTTCAGATGTGTCCATGAACTGGACCCCAGCCGTCCCCCACCCCCATAAAACAGGCAGGGACCCTTCAGAGAGAAAGGCTTAAAATTGAGTTCAGAACAAGCCACGACTATTGGGAAAATCGTGGAGCGCTGGAGGAAGGCCTTCGAGCACTGGCCTCGGACGGGGAGG
>NW_006159630.1:3596869-3638688 GCF_000334495.1 Tupaia belangeri chinensis | reverse complement strand
CTGCAGGAGCCCTGCCCTGCGGGCGCAGTGATGTGTGCTCCTACAGGACAACAGCGGCAGTGCAGCTGCAGCGCCGGTGACTAGCTGCAGCTGCCGCCTGCCCACACCAGGTCCAGACTGGGCCATCTGGTCACTAAGGGATCACTTTCTTGAGTCAGGAGCAGGGGGTGCTGGGACCCTCACCTGAACCGCCTGCATTTTCAGGGGCTGTTGAGGGCACCGTAGGGCTCTGTGGATGACCTGGGAGCTCTGGGCTGGGGCTAGCACTGGGTCCTGGTTCAGATGTGTCCATGAACTGGACCCCAGCCGTCCCCCACCCCCATAAAACAGGCAGGGACCCTTCAGAGAGAAAGGCTTAAAATTGAGTTCAGAACAAGCCACGACTATTGGGAAAATCGTGGAGCGCTGGAGGAAGGCCTTCGAGCACTGGCCTCGGACGAGGAGTGTCTGGAGCCAGCCCCGTCTCTGACTGGGCCCACCAGCTCCTGGGGGCTCAAGCCCTCCATCCAAGCAGACGGTACAGGGCTGTTTGGACAGAACCGGGCACAGTTCCTCTCCCAGCACTGTTCTGTGAACAGAACGCGAAGAGCCCCGCCTGGCTGGGACAGACTGCAGTGAGGGTGCGATTCAGTGCGATCCCCTGGACCCCGCCAGCCCTCTCTGAACGCCCTGATTCTGGTGGACAGGCTCATCACTGCCCTGGCTCCGCTTCTACCCGGAGCGAGCTGACACACCAGGCGGTCTCCTCGTGGCTGCCCACCTGTGGAGCATAGATTAAGTAGGGTAGGGAACTTCCGGTGCAAGTCGGAGCTGAATGGAGCCGTTAGGTCCAGCAGGGACCCCAGCTGCTCCGGAGATGTCCCCACGGGCACTCAGACCTCAGTGCTGAGCATGCAGATGCCTGCTCGGGTGTGGTAAGAGGCCCCGGAAACAGCAGGTTCGCCCGTGTCACCCTTCAATGGCGTGCCAGCCCGTGGGACTACTTAGGAAAAGAGCGGGAAGCAGGCGCGGTGCCCACCAGAATCCGCAGTCACTGTGCGCGTCCCTGCTGAGCACGCATGTGCCCTGAGGGGCCCCTGGCGCTCTGGGGGCTCCCATGTCCTGAACACGTAGGCAGCTCTTGGCCTCATCGCCACGCCACGTGGTAGAGCAGGAGCCCACCCATTCCGCACAGCTGGCCTTGCACCCACCCCGAGAATGTGCAGACTGCAGGGGGATTCCGTGCATGGCACGAGGCCCAGCTCCCCTGCAACAGCAGAGGGTCCTGCAGTTTTCCACAGCCGACTCGCCCGGGCTGTGTCCCAGGCACTGCTTCCCATGATAGTTCTGTGGGGTGTGTGCCTGCCTTACCTTGTGCATGCAATCACGTGTGTGTATCAGGATGTGCATGTGTGTACACATGCTAACATGAGTGTGTGTGCATACACACGTGTGTGTGCACGTGGCGGTTCACTATTCAGTCTAGTCGGTAAGTATGTGGGAGTCCACTGTGTTCTCTCAGCTTCTCTCTGCCTGGAGCGCCCTCGTAATAAAACACCACGAAGGCTCCCAGGGTATCCTGGGACATAGCCAGGGCCCAGAACCCCTAGGCTGGTCCCAGACCACGACACTTCCACTTCTGGTGAGCTGCTGTGTCCAGACTTTTAAGAGTGAGATGACATTAAAAAAATAGCAACTAGGGAAAGGCCAGGGACACCAATAAGTAATAGAGGCTGCCCCTTGTCTCAAGGTTCCAGCCACCCTTCTAAGAACTGACCTGTCCGTTCCTTCGGTCAGACGGTCCCTAAGGACCTGTGGGTCCTGCTCTCGTCCCCACTGTATAGATGCAGGTGGAGGCACAGAGGAGTCAGGTCACTTGTTAAAGGTCACAGAGCCAGGAGGGACAGAGCTGCGGCCTGACCCACAGGCCAAGCTCGAGGCCATGGCTCAGTCCCTGCCTGAGGCAGAGGACAGTGCACACTCGAGCACCAACCAAGTTCATCAGTTTCTTTCGAAGCCCACGGCCCCGCATCAGTGCTCAGAGCTGTCCCCTCTCCTCCGTGTCCCTGGTGACCCCTGAGGGCATGCCGAGGGCTCTTCAGCCCTAGTCCTGCTGCAGGGCTCCACGCTGGGCTGGCCAACTCCCGGCTTGCCGGTCCAATAGGCATCCCAGCCTTTGCAGGTCCAAGGCAGAAAACCTGTCCTCGTCAGCCATCGACACGCCTTCTCCCCTCCTCTGCCTCCACTCCACTGACCTCTGGTGCCCGCTGCCCTACCCCACAGAGTAGTGAATGACCGCTGTCCCCCGTCGCCAATGCCCTGGCAGGGTCCGTTACTCTCAGATTCTCGGCAGCCAGGCTGGCACCCTCCTTCCACCCTCCTAATTCACACTCCAGCAGCCAGAGCCACTCCCTGACCCCCAAGCCAGGTTGCCTGGGAATGGAAAGCCGTGTCCCGAGACCCCCGAGACCCCTCTGCACCTGGTCTCTTTCTGCCTCTCCGTCTTCCCGCAACCCCGCCACCCTCAAGCTTCCACCAGCCGATCCCACTTGTTGCTTGAATGAAGTTCTCAGGGTTCAGTCCAACCCCCCTGCTTTAGGGCCCTAAGTGGCAGGTACCCCAGATTCTCCCTGGTGGCCTTCCCAGTGGGACATTCCCTCACCACCTGAGTACTCTGAGACCCACCTGTGCCACCTTTACGCGGAGGGCTTCTGCGGCCATCTTGCTCCGTCTCGAGCTGCCCTCTGCACCCACACTGCGAGCACCGCTGCAGGGCCTCGCCTCCTCGCCTCCTCCACACCCATCCTTCACCTCCTGCTGCCGGCATCACCCATTCACACACTCCAACCGCGTTCTGCAGGCACGTGCCCAGCCCCCTGAGCACCGCGCGGCCTACGCCGAGGGGCTGGCTGAGAGGCAGAGGTGAGAGCCAGGTCCCAAGGGCCTGTTGAACCACTTCCGGCCTCAGCGGGAGAGACCAGTTCAGACGGTGGGACAGGCCTGGTGGTCTGCGTCTCTGACCACTCCCCGGGTGCTGCTGGCAGTGTGGCCGGAGCCTGTCGGAACTGGCGAGGCTGCAGGAGGTGAGCACTCACTTGCTCATTGCTGTCATCTGAAAGGAGATATTTCACTCAGAACCAAGCTCATTCTGTTTTTTTTTTTTTTAATTTTAATTTTTTTATTTAAGTCTTTGTCATAGGGCACGTGTGCTCGCTGGACCGAGAGAGAACGTGAGAAAGCATTTCCTGGGGCAATGGCCACACCACAACCCCCTCTTCCATTCTCAGGATATTGGGCATGCACGCACACACGCCCAGCGTGATTTTCAAGCTGCCAAGTCCTGGGCTCAAACCATGGTCGGCCACGTGGGAGTCTGGCACAACCGTCACGCTGCCTGCTGATCCCTAGAACTCATCATTGCACAGTATGCAATTCAGGGTTTTATGGTATATTGCATGTCGGATTCACTACCTAATTCTTTCTGGGGTGATAAAGAGATCGCCCCAAGAAGTCCTGTACCCACTAGCCCCCCCTCGTTCTCTGCCCTAGGCCCAGGCCCCAGCAACCGCTGATCTGGCTGTCTCCACAGACGGCCTTTCCTGAACCTTCACGTGCCTAGAATCAGTGGGCTTGTGTGTCTGGCTCTCCCACTCAGTGTTTCCGGTCCCTCCATTCTGGAGCATGCCTTCAATCGCCCTCCCTTCGATGGCTCACAATATCCCATCGTGTGGCCACACGGCACCTTACTCATCCACTCACCAGTCTGCGCATCTGGGTGGTTTCCACGTTCTGGCCGTTATGAATCAGGCTGTTGAGGTTTTTTGTGTGTGAACATGTTTTCCATTCTCTCGGGGATGTGGCTACGGGTGGAATCGGTAGATCACAGGGTAACTTTCTAAAGACATGCCCAACTATTTTCCACTAACTGCATCGTTTTGCATCCCCCCCGCTTACAGCATTCCAATCCCTCCCTATCCTCAAATGGCATTTACTATTATGGCCATCCCGGGGCGGGGAGGGGTCACCTGGTGTCTCCTTGAGGCTTTACTATGTGCTTTCCTGATGACTGGCTGTCAGCATCTTTTCACGCACTTACTGACCACGCGTGTGTCTTCTCTCGAGAAACTGCTCTGGATTGGGGCCTATTTTTTAAGCAGGTTATTTGCCTTTTTATTGCTAAGTCTAAGGATTTTTCATAGATGCTGGATAGCAAGACCCTCGTCAGATAGGACCTGCCAATGTCTTCTCATCCTGCGACCTGCCTTTTCACTCTTGGTTCTATCTGTTCAGTCCATTTAGTGCTGCTATGACAGAGTACCACAAATGGCGATGTGCAAAGAGCAGATGATCTGAGTCAGAGTTCTGAAGGCTGGGAGTCCAGCACCAAGGGCCAGGATCTGGTGAGGTTCTTGGTGCACCTTACCATGGCAGAAGACATCACACGGTGGAAAAGCAGAAGGGCAGAGAGAGAGCAGGGAGGCGAGCTGGGCTGGCCCATGGCTTAGTAGACAAAGGAGCCGCCACGGAAGCTCCAAAAACATACCAGGCATGTGCACGTGCATGCCAAAACTCCCAACAGGATGGGGACATGAAGAAGGGGGGCAGGGTGACCACGCCCCACCGGCAGTGCTTTCTTCCCCCTCTCTCTGTCTCTCTTTGGTGAGTGCATGTACCCTCTGATAAACTGAAAATAAAAAAAAAAGAGGTGAACACATACCTGTGGTAATAAACCCGCTCCTGTGGTAATAGCAATAATCCACTCCTGAGGGCTTTTCTTTCATGACCTAAACACCTCTTCAAGGTCATGCCTCTTGAGGCAAGCATGTGGAATGGTGGTTAAGGTGGGCAGCTCCCACATGGCTGACTCTTTGGTTCAAGTCCCAGACCCAGTGGCTCGAAAATCACACCAAGTGCACGTGTGTGCGTGCATGCACGCCCAAAATCTCAAGAGGAGACTGAAAAAAAAAGGAAATCATCCCTAGGGGATGATTTCTCACTTTCCCTCTCTGTTTCTCTACAGGCACCCTAGGGCAAAAATTTTAAAAAGTTCTACCTCTAACTACTGTTACAATAGCAATTAAATTTCAACATGAGTTTTAGTGGGACAAACATTCAAACCATTGCGTTCTACCCCTGGCTCCCTCACCAAATTCATATCCTTCTCACATACAAAATACCTTAATTCCATCCCAATAGCTCCCAAAATCTTAACTTATTCCAGGACCAACTAAAAGTCCTAAGTTTCATCTAGTTCAGATATGGGTGAGACTTACGCATGATTCATCCCAAGACAAATTCCCCTCCAGCTGTGAGCCTGAGTAATTATCTAAGTTGCAAGTTTCCAAAATACAGTGGTGGGGACAATGGATGTTCCCATTCCAAAAGGGAAAATAAAAAAACGGAGAGGGAGTAGGGGAGACTGATCCCCAGTCCAAAACAACATTAAATCAAGACTCTAAAATAACATCTGACTCCACCTGGCGCCTCCTGGACATGCTGGGGCAGGGTGGCCCAAGCACTGAGGCAGACCCCCATCCATGTGTCTCCCAGGCTCGGCCCAAACAGTTCTCCTGGGCCGGCGTCTCACCCCTGCCACTCTCCCAGGCCTGGGCTACACACTGGTGGCTTGTTCTTTCTAGGGTCTCGGGTGAGGACCATTTCTACGGCTCTGCTGGACACCGGCTGCCCTAGTAGGGACTCTGTAGAGGCTCCACCTGTGGCAATTCTCAGCCTTGTCCCGAGGCTGTCTGAGACACCCTCTGAAATCGGGAGGCGCTGCCTTGGCCCCGCAGCTCATGCACTGCACGTCTGCAGAGCAGTACCATACAGATGCTGTCAGCTGGATGGCCGTGCCCCCTGAGCAGGTGCCTGAGCCAGAGATGGGGCAGCCAGGAGCACTGCGCTCAAGGGCAGGGGGCAGAGGCCCACGGCAGCCTGGGCACCAAGCACCGTGCAGCAGATCTGGGAACAGAAAAGAAGCTAAAACGCATCACACAGACCGAGGCACGTCCTGATTTAAAGCTGGGTGTTCTGCATCTGTTTCTTAAGTTATCGATCTTTTCGTGCTATGATCTCCGTAACACAAGATAAAAGCCTACTGCCGCTTCCACTTTCAATTACCACAGACCCTCAAACTGGGGTGAGTCGTAACAGGTTACTGCGGCGACCGGTGCATGCTCCCGCACAGGCCCATCTGACGAGCACCCCCCCCGCCTGTTCCCTAAAGGCTCCCCCCGACATGACACACCAAGGACAGCAGAGGTGGTTTGGGCAGACTTGGAGTTTATTTGCTGCAGCTCCTTGGCGCTAGTTTACAAGGCAAAAACAAAGAAACAAAAACAACTGGAATAATAATTATAATTTTTTAAAAACCCTGTCAACAACTTTCAGTCATTTCTTTATATTTTTGTATTTTGACAAACTTTTTTTTAAAACAAATACAAAATAATCTAAGAGAAAAACTATACATGGATTATTTACACTTCTGATAAATAGACTCACACTGACCAGGCGCCTCGTCCGAGGCATCGCTGACAACCGGCGCAGAGCCTGGGCTGGTGGCGGGGCTCCAGCACCGCCCGAAACCACCCAGGCTTCGGGGAGCACCGCCTGGTTCTCCCGCCGGAAAGCCCGGCTTCCAGCCTGTGCCCTCTCCTGCCACCTTCACAAGCTCTGGCATAAACGCTCTGAAGCCTCTCCAGGCAAGATCTACAGAAAGGGGCGCCAGGGTGTCCCTCCACACTCCTCCCACTTCTTTCACAAAAGCTATTTCCAGAGATGCTAACCTAAGGTACTGGAGGAGCCGAGGCCCCGTGACCCCGTGGAGACCCACGGCTCCGCCGCCGCCGCCTGGAGGCAGTGCTCTGCACCACCCGGGCCCTGGGCCACGTGGCGGGGCGTGTCTGCCCAGGCTGGCGTGCTGGCCCTGGCCGAGTGGCAGGAGCTGCCCTTGAGAGTCCCTGAGAGAACGGCAGAACACCGCGTTTCACGGCTCCCCTCATGCCACACTGGGAGGGCAGGGCTGGCTCATACACGGCCTGAAGGGGGGCGGCGAGACCCGCGAGGCCGAATCCTCGCCCTCTCTGCATGCACCCTGCTGTGTAGATGCAGCCGCTCCCTCCGGCGGGGCCAAGGACACGTCCAGGGTAGCCCAGGCCGGGTTTGAGGCAGAAAAGGCTGAAGCCCTGAAGGGTAAGGTGAGGCCTACTCCTTCCTCTAAAACGAGGACTGAGTTTTGGGGAAAGAGGGAGAAGAACCAAACATGAAACGGGTCACCCCGGTGTCTCCCCAGGGTGCCCTTCCTCACAGTTTTGGTTATTAGGTATTTCGCTCAAGGAAAATGCTGACTTTCTATTCCGAGCCCGACGAGGACCTGGATGCTGAAGGAGGATGACAACGTAAGTGTCCAGGCTCTGTCCTCGCCTCGGTGCTCCGCAGGCACCTGGGATGGAAAAGTGCCACCAGGGCCGCCTGCCGCAGGCCGCAGCCCAGGCGGCCGGCCACGGCAGCCCTCCACCCCCGACGGAGCCCTCTCGCGCCCAGACACGTGTGGGAGAGCAAGCTCCCACCTGCTCCCAGCGTGCAGGAGAGGCTGCCAGCCTCGCCGCGAGCCCAGGCTGATGGCTCTGAGCAGCAGCCCAGGGGGCCGGCCCCTCTCCAGGGAGGAGCTCCCCAACCAGACAGGGCAAAATACACCCAAACAGCGCCATGTTCTGTTTTCTTAAAAAACAAAAACAAAAAAATAGATCTGTATGGTACGTGGCTTCTCGTCCTTTCCCCCTCTGCCTTAACAAATAACATACGAATGCGTGTGTTTACAGTGTAGGGGGTTGAGGCTTCCTCATGGGGACAACTGAGGGGGAACAGTCAGCCCGAGCTCGGCCATCAGACCGGCCGGCCGAGATGGCAGGAGGCTGTGCCGAGGCTGACAGGAGCCCTGCTCTTCTGAGAGGAAGCTCCTGGACCCACGTCTGGTGGGAGCCAGGTCCCCTCTCTCAGCGGCAACTGCTCACCCTTCTCCCACGTAAAAAAAAAATAGCAAAAGCTGAAGCTGGTCTCTAGGAACTGAGGGCCGGCCTGGCAGAGAGGACGCTCCGCTCGGTGGTGCCCCATGGGGGACACGGGGAGCCAGAGCCCCGCAGGCTCGTGGCCCACGTCCGGGGCTGCGCTCAGTGTCTTTTCGTAGAGGAGACCTTCTTTTTCCGTGCTGCGAGCATCTCGTAGAAAGGGTCCCTGCTGATGGCCGCCCTGGAGCACAGGAGAGAGACAGAGGGTGAGGGACAGCACCAGCAGACACAGACCTGGCCAGGACTCCTGACCCACCCAGCTGTCACTGTAAAGGCCACTGCAGTGTCAACGCCGAGTCCACACAGTGGCTTAAGGTGACACACTTCAAAAGAGACACAGGGCGTGTGACGAGATCATCACGGCTTTTCTTTCTGCCCACTTACTCCTAACTACAGTTCACATCAGGGACAGAATCGGCAGTCGGCCCGACAGCTCTGCTCTGACTCAGCTCCACGGTGACGTCGGGCTCTCCAGTGAGCCATCCAGTCAGGTGCCCGCGGTGTGTCTGGGTGCTGTCACCGGCTGCAGCGTGGGCCTCGCGGGCTCTCGTGTGCACCAGCTCAAAGGCAGGAGCTCTGAAATCAGCAGCCAGTGCTGCCCAGCTGGCTGGGGCCGGCCCAGCCATCTCCAGCCCACAGCAGAGGAAGCTGGCCCTTGCCCCTGAGCAGCAGCGGTGATGGCTCAGGAAGTGGCAGTGTCGGCGCAGGGGCCCTGCCTGTACTGGCCATCCTCAACGTCCAGGCTAGCGATGGTCCCCAGGCCTTGAAGCGTAACCTGCCTTCCCAGAGAAAGCAGCATTCTGTGATGGTCAGTGTCCAGACCCTCACCTCCCCGACCACAGGCACTGCTCTGCACAGCCCCGAAGGGCGGAGCCTCTCCCTGGAGGGTTTCCACAGCTCCTCTGAGTGCTGGGAACCAGCCGCTACTAGGTGACACCCTGAGGGTCCTGCCGGAAATGAGTCCGACTGCTCCTGGCTTTCAGAGGGAATCCAGACCAAGTGTCTGCTTCCTTCTGAGGGTCCGGGGTAGGTCCACTTGGCTCCCTGGGGGCCAGGCCCGTTGGCAGAGTGTGTGCCCCTGCAGAGCTGCTAGGATGTCCTGGCGTGCTGGGACATGCGGGTGAGTGCTGGGCCTTTGCCACGTGGCACTGTCAACTGCCACTCCCTCACGTGGCAACTGGAGACACTGCCCACCCCCTGGGTTCTCAGGAGCTGAGAGGAGGGCAAGCACTCAGAGCACGTCTGATGCCTGGCAGACAGGGCCACTGTCGCTGTGGAGCCGCCATGCCATGTCATGCAGGGGACTGGCATCTGCTGACACTGAGGCTGTGTCAGCTTGTCCCAGCAGCACGAGGCACCTGGGCCGACATCTAGGGAGGCTGTTTCCTGAGAGGAAGTCCTGCCCTGTCTCGACTGTCCACAGAGCCCACCGGCAACGCTGGCCAAGGCGCTCCCACCTGGTCATGCTCCTCTTCAGGCCCTCGAACCTCCCCTGGAGAAGCAGCGGCAGCCCAGCGCTGGGCAGTGCTGTGAGTGCAGCTGCTAGCCGCATGGCTCAGGCCCTCAGGCCACACCCTTTCCATGGGGCCAACTTAACCTCGCAATGCCTGTTTCCCCCCTCCTCCCCCGGCTCCCGCTCATGGGTGGTGGGCATCGGAGGTCCGGCCTGCAGAGTGCGTAGAAGACCCCCTATGGCCAAGCCAGTGGGGACGGCGGGAGGGACAGAGAGGCCCGGCCAGGAGGGTTCGGTGTTCACTTAGACAAAGGGCTGAGAGACCCGAAATGCAACTAAAGACTGCTCAGTTTTTTCTGACCACAGAACTAAAAAGAATAGGATGGAGGAAATGTACAAAGCAGTGAGGACGTTTCTGAAAGAGGAAGAGGGGGTCTGGGTGTGACAGTCAGAACACGTCACCACGCCGCAGTCACTAGAGCACCTAGGGCCGCCCATCAACAGAAGCGAACGTCGTGTGTGTGGGCCCCAGCACAGGTGAGCAGGGGCTTCAGATCAGTGAGTGGTCCTGACAATCAGCTACTTGTGAGGGGACAGTCACAACCCTTACTTCAAACCGTATGCAAACAATACATTCAGGAAGGACTAAAGAGTTAAGTAGTTTTTAAAACATAGGTTAGAAAAGGTGACCTACACTCCTTGGCTATCAGGACCCCACGGCACCTCAATCCTCCACCCCAGACCACACTGCTGTGGGTGCTAGGCCTCGGCATGACCACGGCCCAGGCAGCGTACTGGTATGCCCACCCCTGCCCTTGCTTCGTGATGGAGATCACCCTGCGACTGAGGAGTCCACCCTACAGAGAGGTATGTCACCTGCCCTGCCAGGCAGCTCACCCAGGGACAGCCAGGGCT
Source organism: Tupaia belangeri chinensis (assembly GCF_000334495.1). NCBI lineage: Eukaryota > Metazoa > Chordata > Mammalia > Scandentia > Tupaiidae > Tupaia > Tupaia belangeri. Next base: position 3,628,275 of record NW_006159630.1, on the reverse strand, counting down.
CGGCCCAGGGACTTGACTCCAGGCCAGCCTCTCCCCTCCGGCTCTGCCTCCTTCGCTGCACAGATTCCCAAAGGCCCCTTCTGGGGACAAACTGTCTCCTCCCCTCACATCACCTCCACTTTCCGTCATTTACTCAAAGTCCAACCTTAGCCAAAACACTATCTGGGTAAAATAGAAATACCCAAATAAAACAAAATGAGAAGAGAACATTTCAGTCCCTGAAGGGCCCTGCAGCCTCGTGGGGTTCAGTCCATCACCCGGTGCACTGCGGGGCCTCAGCGGTCACCTACGGCATATCCTCCGGAAATGAGGCAAACACCCAGGTAAATGGGTGGTGGGTACCCGGGGGAGCACACCGATGGGCTCACAGGAGGGGCTGTCACCAAGCAGCACGCGGCTAGGATATTCGGTGCTGGCCCATTGCGGGGTGGGGCAGCAGTCCGGACCAGGCTTCGCACAGGCCCCAGGAAGACCATTCAGGAAGGAAAGCCGTTTCCAGGTGCCTGCATGATAGGACACCCCTGTCCTATAACACGCCGTAGACGTGTGTGACTCAGCAGGACAGGCAGGGCGCTGGGTCACAGCCCTGTCTACTGCATGACCTTGGCAGCTTCACCTGCTCCCAGCCCTTGGCCTTCCAGCCCGGCAGTGAATGACAGGCTGTTCTGTGGCCCAGGCCACTGTTCTGTGACTTCTGGAAAACTTCCTAGATTCTTTTTTTTTTTTTTTTGGAGAGGTTTTCACTATAGGGCGTGTGCGCTCGCCAGACAGACAGAGAGAGACATAGAGACAGAAAGCGAGAAATCACCTCCCAGAGGGGATGGTCATGCCGCAATCCCTTCTCCTCCATTCTCCTCTCGGGATCTTGGGCACGCATGCATACACGCCCGGCGTGAGTTTTAAGCCACCGGGTCCGGGACGCGAACCGCGGTCGACTACGTGGGAGTCCAGCGACATAGCCATTACGCTAACAGCTGGTTCCCAACACTTCCTAACTTCTGTGGGCCTCAGTCTCCTCATCTGTCAATGGGAAATGGCGTCTCACAGGATTAAATGCTGATGAAACATGAAGGCTATCTCAACTGAGCCGTCACCACCACGTGAGATCTCTGTAAGACACAAAGCCCAGTTCGGTAGGTGGTGCCTGGGCACGTATCCGAAGACCCAGGGAAAGGAGTCTAGGAAACATGAGGCATACCCCAGGAGCACGGAGAGGTGAGCAGCTGGGAGGGGTGAGAGCCATCGTCACGAAGCGCGACTCACTGTTCCAGACGCCACTTACTTAATGCATTTAATCCACTCCTCCTTCTCCTCAGGCGTCGGGGCGGAGATCCGATAGACAGTGTGGTTCCCTTCCACCACGCGCCCGTCAGCCTCCGTCTTACAGGCCTTAATCACCTGGTCTTTACTGTCAGGGATGTAAAGCTCGAAGCAGTTCTGCCGGTTGAAAAGAGGGAGAGAGTGACGAAGCTGCTGACCAACAATGATGCCAATTTTCTTCCCCAGAAAACTACTTGGACTTTCATAAAATACAGGCACTATTGGGACCAGCAGATGGTCTAGCAGTTGCATTGCTGGACTTCATGTGGTCAACTGTGCTTTGACTCCTGGACCCAGTAGCTTGAAAGTCAAGCTGGGCACGGGTGTGTGCATGCCCAAGATCCTGAGAGGAGGATGGATGAGAAAGAACTGTGGTGTGGCCATCCCCCTGGGGTGGGGGCGTATCTCTCACAGTCTATCTCTCTGTCTCTCTGGTGAGCTCATGTGCACTTTAGCAAAAATTTCCAAGAAACGATAATAAAAAATTAAAAAATACAGGCAACATTTATTTTCATATGGAAAAGAGGGGCCTAGAAGTGGAATCTGGAGCCTGGCAGTGTATACAGACAGGCCTTCCTAGCAGGTCTCAGCAGCTGTGTGTCGGCTTGACTGCTAACGGAGTGTGGTGGCAGGCTCGTACCTGGGCTTTGAAGCCAATCCAGCAAAGCACAGGAAAGCACTTACGAAGTACCCAAGATCATCAGGTAAGTAGCCCTGTCAGGAGTGCCTCCTGTCGCCACTGGGAAGGTGCCCACTCCCAAACCTCAGTCACATTTGATAAGTGACACCAAGGCAGATGGACAGGATGAAACGAGGTCATTCCAAGTCTCACCTTTGGCTTAAACACTGAAGATCATTCTAAAAGCTAGGCTCAGTTAAAGGCATTAGGTTTTTTTGGGTTTGTTTGTTTAACTTTGATATTTTATACTTTTTCAAAGAATTGCCGCATCCACCCTTTCCTCTCCCCAAAATACCCGACCAAAAACACTCACTGGTTTTTTGGAGTCTTCCACCTCCCGGATACTCAGATTCTCTAGCGGGATGATCCCACGGGGCTCCTTATCCTACAGTGCAGTCGGAGAGAGGAAGGGTCAGCACCCAGTCCCAGGGCACAACCTCCACACACGACTCCCCCCTCCCCCGAGCTCCCTGCCTTCTCCCACGATACCATGTCGCGCAGCAGCTCCAGGCAAGAACGGGACCAAGAAGTCCCTGGACCCTGACCATGTAACACATGCGAGTCCCTGTAACCAACACCCCCTGCAAGCAGAAAGCCCTGGAGACTCAAATGATACCTTGCAAGTGGGGTGGCCTTCAAGTGGGGACATGCACACTGCATTCCCTTAGAAAGCCACTTCACTTCTTTGCCTAACTCAGTCCTGCTCACTTTGTTTTGTTTTCAAGAGATTTTTGCCACAGGGTATGTGCACTCACCAGAGAGACAGAGAGACAAAAAGTGAGAAATCATCCCCCAGGGAGATGGCCACGCCACAATCCCCTCTCCCCTCCACTCTCCTCTCAGGATCTTGGGCACACATGTACACACACCCAGCGTGAGTTTTAAACTACCGGGTCCGAGACTCCAATGTGGGAGAAGTCCAGCAAGGTAACCATTACACTGTCTACTGGCCCCTTCCCACTCACTTTCTAAGCCTTGGTCCTGGGGACGGCTGCCCCATCATATACCCATCACCTCCCGCCTGTCTCCCCACTGCCACGGTGCGAGTCTCAGAGACTCAGCCTTCCTGACAACTACACTGGATCGAAAGAGCTAAACTACACGCGTGGCCAGAACAGAGTGAGACCCTCCTGTCCCCACGGCCGGCTGGAGCCTCCAGTGTAACCCATCTCGCCAGCAAGACCACTGCTCCAACACATGTCCACCCACACCCGCCCCTAAGGCCCGGCCGGCCAGCAGCAAGTCCAACTTCTCCGGTTCTTACATTTAATCAATTACACACGCATTTTTTGTTTTTCTTTTAAGCAGTTCTACAAGTTTGGTGAAAGTAAAAAAGAAAAAAAAAAATCAGTCTTTCAGCCATGTTCCCACCCCCAGTGGTAACTATTTCCAACTTCTTTAAGCCAATTTGTTTGGAATTTACCTCTGTATCTCACACCATGTTTAAACAGTTTACTTTTGGGGTGTTTTACTATATTTTATTGTAAATTTTTCCAGAGGGTATGTGCACTCACGAGAGAGAAAGAGAGAGAGACAGACAGACAGACAGACAGAGTGAGAGAGAGGCAAAGACAAAGAAAGAAAAAAAGAAAAAGGAGAAAAGAATCTTTTATAAGGGAAGGTCATGCCACAATCCTTCTCCCCATTTCTCCTTCCAGGAGTTTAGCACATGCACACACGCACCCCGTGTGTCTTTTGAGTCTCTAGGTAAGAGACTTGAACCATGCAGTCGACCGTGTGGGATCCGGCCACCCTAACCACCATGCCACCAGCTGGTCCAATTTCATCTTATTGCTATTTTTAAAACTCTGCCAGAGGCTGTGTGCGCTTGCTGGAGAGACAGGGTTGGGAGAAGTGAGGCGTCCCCCATGGGGCATAGTCATGCTGCAATCCCTTCTTGACCTCGCCCTCATATCAGAATTTTGGGCACCCACACATGCCTCGCCCATTTTTCAAGCCACAGGGTCCAAGACTTGAATCGCACAGTCAGCCACATGGAATCCAGTGCCTCGACCATGATGTTATGGGGAGCATGGGTATAGTTACCTCAGTGCCCAGCATATTCACATTCATCCTCTCCTCGAAATAATGATCTGATCACATTGGCTATAGCCATATGTGCTGTTTCACCACCACTACCTCAGTCTTCTGACCCACGCCATCCGTACAGTAACCTTCTCAACTTCTTCTTTGGAAAGCTTCTTTCTCCCTGAACAAAACTGCCTTTTACTGAGACAGAAGGAAGAGGCTGTTTCTTTCATTTATTTTTTCTACAAACCTAACACTAAAATTGATTGCAAGTGTTTTCACTTAACAAAATCTCTTTTCTTTCACTAGTTCATATCAGATATCCCATTAATTTCCATTTCTTGAAGGAAGCTTTTCCTGGAGGCCCTGTAACCAGCTCTAATCTGGACCAGCTGCCTCTCTATACTCTATAAACTACTTGTCTTTAGCTTACCATCCTCCGTTTCAGAATGTTTTGCCCTTGTCTCCCACTCACCTCCTGCTTCCTGTAGTCTCAAGTTTCCTGATTTTACTTAGCACCCTCACTTTGCAGAGCACATTCTCCACTAGCATCCTGGTAAAGGTGTGTGGGTGGTCACAGTTTTGAGGTATTGCTGGTTTAAAAATGCTTTATTCAACCCTCACATTTGACTGATAGTTTAGCTAGGTATAACAGTCTAGATTGGCAATAACTCTCCTCCTGGATTTCGAAGCATGGTATCCCTGCCTTTAGCTTTCCATATTTTTCTGTACAAAGTTAGCGTGACTGCTTTTCGCTGCATCCTCAGTGTTCTGGGACTCTAAGGATGCCAACTTAGTGAGGACCCTTGTTGCAGCCATTATGTGGGTTGCTCGGTTGCCTTTTAACATGGAAACATATATCCTTCATGTGGGAGGGTGTTTTGAAAAACTATTTTGTCAAAAATTACCTTCTCTTCATTTTCTCAGTCCTCTCTGGAATATGTTGGACTTCCTGGACTGTTTTCATTATTTTCCATCTCTTTGGTATTTGCTTGTTTGGTTTGCTTTGGTTTTTGGTTTTGGTTTTTGTTTTTGAGAGGTTTTTGCTATAGGGTGCATGCGCTTGCCAGAAAGACAGAGAGAGACAGAGAGGCAGAGAGCAAGAAATCACCCCCTGGTGGAATGGCCACGCCGCAATCCCTTCTCCTCCATTCTCTTCTCGGGATCTTGGGCACGCACGCACACGCACCTGGCTTAAGTTTAAGCAACTGGGTCCAGGACTCAAACCGCAGTCGACTCCATGGAAGTCTAGCAACATAGCCATTACAACAACTGCTGGTCCCTGGTTTTTTTTTTTTTTTTTTTTTAACTCTATCAGGGAGCTTTTCTTGATGTTTTCTTCCCATCCTTCTAGTGAGCTGTTACTTCTACTACCCTTCTCATCTCTGAGAGTGTGTCTTGATGGCTTCTGTTCTGTGGGTTACTACAGGACTCTGTGCTTGTCGCACAGCTGTGGCAGCTCAGCTCCCCAAGATGAAGCTTCTCTCCAATTGGTACTAAAGCTTTCCTCTCCAGGCAGGGCCCTACTCTCCTCCAAGCTGCCCTTCTGTGCGGCTGCTCTGGTTCCTGCCATTCCTCAGGGATCCGGGCCTCTCAGATGTCTGCCTGCCGCAACAGGAGCTGAGCTGTGTGGACAACAAGCTCTCCACAGGGCTCCTCTCACTGGGTTGTCTCTGCTCCAATGGTTCCTCCTCATGGCTTGGAATCTGGTCCAAGATCTGGTATACCTCTCTTCATGGTCTGCCAGTCACGGGCCTGGCTGCCAGTGTTCTGAGAGCTGAGGGGAAATAACGGGTGTGGAGGGGGGTCGGCATTCTGGATGCCTGAGTGTACCTAATACTCCTGTTTGGGTACAGTGCCCCACCCTCAACTGTGCCCAGGTTCCTCAATCTAGAGATACTGGGATAATATCTCTTGAAAATGAGCCCTCAGACTTCTACATGGGTGGCGGAGGCAGGTACTCAGGGGCATGAAGTGAGGGAGACAGCTGGTGTTTCCTGAACAGCTTTCCAACACTTTCCCTGATTCTAGTGCTTACCCTCTTCGTACTCATTTCTAGGGTTATCTGAACTTCCTGAGGATTCTGCTAGGTTGAATCATCACCAGGGGAGGACATGGGTGGGCTGACAGTTACCACATATGGACCTCGTGAGGGGACGACTGCATTTATCCTCTCAGCCAGAAGGGCCGAAGCACGTGGGTCACACCTGTACGACATGCACTGCCAGCTAAGGTGATCTGAAGCCACACACCTGTGGTCTTCGGTCTCGGAGCAGGGACCAGATTCTACGTTCTTTCCCAGCCCCTGCCTCACCCATGCGAGCACCTCAGTTCACAAGGTGGTCCTCCCTGCTCTCCCCTCACACTCACCTGCCTGCCGAGAACGGACTAAAGACTGGCATCACTCCCGGGAGCACACGCTCTCCTGAGTGCCAGAAAATCACCGACACACACTCTGCCTGCTGGACACGACGTAAGGTACCAAATATTAAAAGGGCCCCTGTCTAGGGTCCTTACCTTGGAACTTCGAGGGGACTGCCAAGCCTAAGAACAGAGACAGTGCAACTCACTGAGGACTCATTCAGGCCCAGTACATCCGTTTCCTCCATGAGGGTGGAATTCGCCAATTTTAATGTCTGTGGCTTATTTGATTTTTCTTTAAAAACCATTACCATTCCTTTTGTAAAAACAGTATTTGTTATAAGGAACTTAAAATGTTGCAGGAGAGGACAAAATTTAAAGGTTTAAAAACACTCCAAGGGACCAGCAGACGGAGTGATAGCTATGTTGCTGGACTCCCATGTGGTCAACCACAGTTGGAGTCCTGGATCCAGTGGTTTAAACTCATGCCAGGCGCGTGTGCATGTGTGCCCAAGATCCCGAGAGGATAATGGAGAAGAAGGGGTTGTGGCGTGGCCATCCCCCTGGGGGGGTGATTTCTTGCTTTCTGACTGTCTCTCTCTGTACACACACCCTATAGCACAAACATCTCAAAAAAAAAAACAACAAAAAACAAAAGAACAACAAAAAACCCCCTCCAAATAGGGACTGGCAGGTGGCATGGTAGTTAAGGGCACTGGACTCCCACATGGCTGACTGGTTTAAGTCCCGGACCTGGCAACCTGCTTTCTTACTTTCTCTTTCTCTCCCCCACTCCTGTCAATTAAAATAAATAAATAAATAAATATATAACATAATTCTCTTAAAAAAAACAAAAAAAGCTCCAGATTCAATCACTCCTAAACTGTCATTGCTGCTATTAGGTAAAGGTGTGTGTACTGGGGAAGGGAGGGAGATCGATTTTATGAAAATGACATATTTCAGGTGGCATCATTTTCAGAAAAGATGTTCTATTTACATTTTAAAATTTAAAAAGAAAAACAACTGAAGCAGAAACTGAAGTGTTAAACTTCAAAGTAAATGTTTCTTTACCACAGAGATAGACCTAAAATAAATATATTTAAGTGTTTTAAAGAGTTTATGAAAAACATTAAGAGAAAAAAAGAAAACTAAACTATTATTGGGACCAGGAGTTAGCGTAATGGCTATGTCGCTGGACTCCCATGTAGTAGACTGTGGTTCGAGTCCTGGACTGGTGGCTTAAACTCACGCTGGGCGTGTGTGCGTGCGTGCCCAAGATCCCGAGAGGAGGATGGAGGAGAAGGGATTGTGGCGTAGCTATCCCCCCGGGGGGTGATTTCTCCCTTTCTGTCTCTCTGTCACTGTCTGTCTGGCGAGAGCACAGGCCCTATAGCAAAAACCTCTAAAAAACAAACAAACAAACAAACAAAACATCATTTCCATTTTAATAGTATTTCTTGACTGTTTCTTGTGAAAGATAAGGAATATTCTAATTATTTGTATCTTTCCTCTTTTTACCTCTCTTTCCTTCCTTCTAACCTGTTTTTGTTGATTATTTTACTTTTGCATTGCTAAGGTTTATAACAAATTCATGATTTGCTCTATGGCAACGATTTCAGGTAGTTAGTCTCAGTTCTAAATTTAAGTATATTCAGTAGTAATCTATATTTAGATATATTTTAGTGTTCATTCCGTATTTGAGTACAGTCTCAGTCCAATGGTTGGGCATATCTCATACAGGCCTACACCTGCGCTGATTAGTAGCACCTCTGTGCTTGAGTGGACTTCGGGAGGAGCTCCGTACCCCAGAGTACTGAAGTAGCACCTGCATGCCCACGCGCACTGCAACAGTCGCTCCGTAACCCAGTGTGCTTCAGCACCGGCTCTGCCCTGGAGCACACTTCCACACCTGAGCACACTGCCGCAGCCGCTCCATAACTGAACATAACTGAGCATACCTTAGTACTGGCTCCGCCCTGGAGCACGCTTCCACACCCGAGCACACTGCCGCAGCCGCTCCGTAACTGAGCATAACTGAGCACACCTTAGTACTGGCTCCACCCTGGAGCATACTTCCACACCCGAGCACACTTCCACACCCGAGCAGTTCCCAACCCCGGCCACCTGCCCCAGCCGCTCCGTAACTGAGCATACCTTAGTACTGGCTCCGCCCTGGAGCACACTTCCACACCCGAGCACACTGCCGCAGCTGCTCCATAACTGAACATAACTGAGCATACCTTAGTACTGGCTCCACCCTGGAACACACTTCCACACCCGAGCACACTTCCACACCCGAGCACACTTCCACACCCGAGCACACTGCCGCAGCCGCTCCGTAACTGAGCATAACTGAGCATACCTTAGTACTGGCTCCGCCCTGGAGCACACTTCCACACCCGAGTACACTGCCGCAGCCGCTCCATAACCAAGCATAGCACCAGCTCCGCCCTGGAGCACGCTTCCATACCCAAGCACACTGCCGCAGCCGCTCCATAACCAAGCATAGCACCAGCTCTGCCCTGGAGCACGCTTCCACACCCGAGCACACTGCTGCAGCCACTCCATAACCCAGCGTACTTTAGCGCCAGCTCTGCCCTGGAGCACGCTTCCACAGCCGAGCACACTGCCGCAGCTGCTCCCTACGGCAGTACACTGGTCGCTCTGTCCTTGAGGAATTCTGTGTGTTGGGAAGTCAGTCGAACGTTCAGCACCAGCTGCCCACCTCCAGAGGCCTTTCTTTTGGTTTACCCTCTTCCTGGCTGGATTTCACTGCGAAGTATGTTTTTCCAAGACTGTACTTTACTTAGGTGACAACGTGCGGGAGAAAGGCTCTGGGGTCATTTTTCTCTTCAAAACTTTGCAGACCTAGATCCATTAACTCTGGCTCTGAAAGCTGCAGGGACTGATGCACTTGTTCCACCTGGAAGGCCGAAGTCTGCACCAGTTCAGCAGTCTGACGGGCTGAGCCCTAGGGCCACGCTTCCTAGAGTCACGTTTCCAGAGGTGCAGCGTGCTCTTCTGATTCAGATTCGGGCTTTTTTCCTCCTTTTCAGGGAAATAATCTCACTTCCCATCATATCACGTCTTTGATTTTGTAGGTAGCAATTAATCTGATATCAGAACTATCTTCTGCCCCCCATATGTGTTTGTTTTTCTCTAATTATAATTATTTTTGCTATAGGGCATATGTGCTCATCAGAGACAGAGGGACAGTGAGAAAGCACCCCGGTGGGAATAGCCACACTGTAACCCCTTCTGCTCTTGGGAGTTGTGCTTTTCAAGCCACTGGAACTGTGCCATTGGCCAAGTGGGACTCAGCTGCCTAAATCATGTGCCACAGCTGGCCCTCGAGTTATTCTACCTCTTGTCTTTTTCAGATACAATCTCTGAGTAACTCAAGCCTTTCCTCTGGAGCAGTGGGTACATTTTTAGGTAACTTGTTCCACTGAAAGACTGAGCTTATTTACTCTGGGTTATACCTCTACCATTACATAGTTACACTATATATTACCCAGGTTGGATTTGGGTTCTCCCGGCTCTTAACGCTGCAGCTCCCCGTGCCAGGGAGGGAGTTACCAGCTGGGGTGGTGACTCTGTAAGGGCCGCTGATTCTCCTCCTGACTCCGCTCGGCATCTGCTGTCCAGGATCTTGACCTCGGGTGCAGAGCCCGGCATCCTGCGCTCTAGCACTTTGTACAGCCGCACAGAGAGGGGTGAGTGGACGGGGCACGCCATCTCAGAGCCCACTCTCCGGGCTGTGCATGTCCGACGGTAAGGCCCTCTCATCTGTGCAGGATGGGACGATGCCCACGGGGCCCTCCAGCTCTCACGGCTGAGTAGGCAATCCCGAACCTACCTGATGCCACAGGGAGCGAGGCTTGTTTCTTCACTTTCCGGCAGCTGTACCACTCTCATTCTGAGCGTAAAAAGCAATCCAACTCTGTTCCCCTGCCATGGCTGCTGACTGCTGGCCATGAGCTGAGACTACACTGCAGCCCTGTACTCGCTGCTTACTGGGCTGCTACCTCCCCTGCTTGTTTTTTTTTTTTTTTTTTTTTTTTTTTGAGAGGTTTTTGCCATAGGGCACATGCACTCGCCAGACAGACAGACAGACAAAAAGCGAGAAATCACCCCCCGGGGGGGATGGCCACGCCGCAATCCTTTCTCCTCCATTCTCCTCTCGGGATCTTGGGCACACACGCACACGCGCCCAGTGTGAGTTTTAAGCAACCGGGTCCGGGACGCGAACCACGGTCGACCACGTGGGAGTCCAGCGACATAGCCATTACGCTAACTGCTGGTCCCCCCTGCTTGTTTTTAACGGTTTCTTGTTCTGTTGGTTCTGTGTAGAAGTTTCAATCTACTATCTTATTATTTTTATTTATTTATTCTTTTTTTTTTTGGCTATAGGGCACATGCACCCACTGGGGGGAGAGAAAGAGAGAGAGAGACAAAGATGGAAAGTGAGAAATTATCCCCCCAAGGGGGATGGCCATGCCACAATCCCTTCTACTCCACTCTTCTTGGGATTTGGGGCACGTATGCACACACACCTGGTGTGATTTTTTTTTTTAAAGGTTTTGCCATAGGTCATGTGCATTTGCCAGAGAGAGACTGAGAGAGAAAGTCAGAAATTACCCCCTATGGGGAATGGCCATATCACAATCCCTTCTCAATTCTCTTTCTGAGGTTTTGGGTACAGACACACACCTAGTATGAGTTCCAAGTTGCTGGGTCTGAGACTTGAACCATGGTTGTCCATGTGGGAGTTCAGCACCTTAACCACCAGGCTACTTGCCAGCCCCAACCTGGTGTGATTTTCAAGCCACTGGGTTCCACACTCCAACTGCAGAGTCGGCTATGTAAGATCTGGCCACCATTCCCTCCATGCCACCAGCTGGCCATCACATACCATTGGCCTGACGACTCCCTGACTGCTTCCTAAGAACTGCCCTGGGCTCTGGGCTCCATGGCTGGCGCGTGGCGGGCACCTGGTGCGTCGAGGCGGGGAGGCCACCACGACCAGTGCCCTGGAGAGCTGACAGGACTCTCTGCATCGCTGCAGGCGGTGCCCATACTCAGCGCCAGATGCAGATTCCTGTGTGTGCTTCGTTTTAACCCAGAGAACGGGGAGACCCAAGTAAGATGTTAGCGTTGTCATTGGCATGGCTGGCTATGTTTAAGGGGAAGAGGCAAAATGCAGAGCTAGACTAGGAAAGATACTGACCCAGCTGCTCACGATGGAGCTTTAGGAGATGAAACACGAAGAATCTTCCTTTTTATTACTTTGCATATGTGAAGTGTATTACTCTCAACTGAAAAGATGTTAGGTGGGACCACAGATGGCATAATGGTTATGTTGCTGGACTCCCACATGGCCAATCGCAGTTCAAGTCCCTGACCTGGCAGCTTGAAATTCAGGCCGGGCGTGTGTTATGTGTGTGTGTGTGTGTGTGTGTGTGTGTGTGTGTGTGTGTGTACACCACAAAACAGAGAGGAGTGTGTGTACATCCCAAATCCAAGAGGAGAATGGAGGAGAAGGGACTGCAGCATGGCCAGTGCCCCAGGGGGCTGATTTCTTGCTTTCTGTCTCTCTGGTGAGTGTGCTCTATGGCAAAATTCTCTCTAAAAGAAAGAAAAAGTGTTAGGAACACAAAAGCAAACACACTTCCAGAACTCTGTGGCGTGAATTCGTCCCCGGTCACACACAAAGCCCTGTCAGAACTCCCTGACATAATAACCAGCATGCCGTCAGAGCGGCGACCCGGCTGATGCCCAACACTGTCCCGGTCACACACAAAGCCCTGTCAGAACTCCCTGACATAATACCCAGCATGCTGTTAGAGCGGCGACCCAGCTGATGCCCGACGCCGCCAGGAAGGCTGCACCTGCTCACTGCCATGTGATGGGACCGCATGGGCACGCAGGAGGGCCACATCCACCTCTCAGGGCAGCGAGGGGCCAAGGCAGGCCCCTACGTCCTGGCCTCTATGAGAGCTGCACTTGGCCATGGCCAGATTCTGACTGTACGCGAGTATTTTTACTTATTTATTTGTAGGGAGGAAATAGAGTATTTACCTTTTACTTTACAGTTTTAAGTTATGTCTGATTTTCAAATTATTCTCACGTACATGTAAGAGGTAAGAGCGACACTACACGCAGTGCGCAGTGACTGGGTGGAGCTAGTTAGCACCCATCACCTTAAATGTGCGAAATAAGGCCTGTCGTTTGCTTCTCAGGGATTAACCTGAGGACACTATGAAGTCAAGCACAGAGAGAATACCAGATGCCCCCACTCGTGTTGGAGTGCAGGAGATCTGGACTCACAGGAGCAGCAGGACCGCGGTTAGCGGGCCGGGAGGACTATGGTCCACAGGTGTCAAGTTCCTGCTAGGAAGAGCAAACGGCAAGTCCTTGGGTACTATTGGCTCCATGTCTTCCTAAGCCTCAACTCTCTCTACGGGGTCAGTGACTTTTACTCGGCGAAGACCTGAGAGCAAAAGCAAAGCATTCCCAACTCGATCACCCTGGCTTTTCAAGACCCAAGTCCGAGGCCGCCACGTGTAATCACCGGCCGTCCAGGCGACTGCAAGGGCGGCTGGACAAAAGGGCTCCTGTTGTCAACATGCGGCTGCAATCTGAGTACCAGCCATTGACCTGCCAGGCTTCCCTGGTGCCCTGCTTAGGACGCGGAAGGTTCTGTTACTCTGCCCTTGCAGCCTATAACTAGAAAGGGCCGTGTGGCGGGACTCACGTGTGCTGTGGGCCTTCTCCCGAGCCGGTACCTACAAAGCTTCCAGGGTTTAAGAAACCTCAGTCTCTTAGAGCTCCAGAGAATCTCAAGTTCCCTTCCTCCCCTCTTTTGGACTGCCTCTCTTAAACCAAACCCTTCAACATTCTGCTCTCTAGAAAACCTGCACCGCCCAGGTGGTGCTCTGCTGCTCTGCTTTCCTCCCCTCTGTGACAGCCGGCTGGCGCTGGTCCAAGTCCGCTCCTTCCAGTCCGGCTCCCGGCCCATTTCTAAGGTTGTGCTTGGCGGTTTGTGCCCTGTCTCCCCTGGCCAGGTCTAGGGCCCCCGGCAGGGCTGGGTACCTGCTCTGAGCCCCCGGCCTCCGGGCAGGCAAGGCTCGTCCTCTCTAGGGCTCCCCACTCAGCTTCACCTTCATCCTTACAGTCACTTACACTGTCCTCTGACCCCCAAGGTATAGGACACATCTGCTGGTGTCCCCACTGCCCCTCCAACTAAGTTTGATTTGAGTCATTTAGAAAGAGGCCTGGCCCGTGGCTAGTCCCGAGGCTGGCCAGTGGGTGCTCACCGTGGTATATTCAAAGTAGTAAAGGCAGTTGTCAGTCAGAATGAACCAGCGTCTTTTCCAAGTCTTTACCCTGCCACCTGCAGAGCAAACAGAGGGGCTCGTTCGACAGCAGACCACCAGCGGGCCCAGGCTCCTCAGAGAGGGCGGGGAGGGGAGGCGGGGCAGGGTGTCAGCACGGTTAGACCACGGCAGGTTTCACACCGGTAACAAGACAGCCAAACAAAAGCATCTTCCACGAAGTGAAAGTCTATGGGTACGAGCATAGCAAGCGTGTTGAGTGGCACCCGGAGATGAGGTTGGGACAGCAGGATGAGGACATGGCTGGGAGGGGACCAGGGCAACGAGGACACGCGATGCAGATGGGCCTGGCTGGAGAAGCGTCAGCGTGGAGCGGGTGGTGACAGTCGGCTAAGACAGCGAGGCAGAGAGGGCCGGCTTCCCGAGCAGACTACACTGGCCCTGACGACCAGCCCGCCAGAGGCGGTGTGCCAGAGGAGAGAATGGCAAGCGCAATGCCGTGACCGCTTCACCATCAGACCCGCAGTCTTCCAGGACACGGACTCGAGCCCCGTGGCTGGGTCCTCTAGCCCACCTTTCCACACTGGCTCTATGTGGGGGCTAGCATTCTGAACCAAGAAGCTCCCAGGGGCCTCAGGAAGAGTCTACTCGTAGGGAGAGGTCAGCTAAGAGACTTTTGAGCCTTTCCAAGGCTTGCCAGGACTAGCGAAGGAGGAGGCCTGGGCCCGGGGAGCACTGCCGGAGGCTGGGAGCACAAGAAGGCCTTCCGAGCCCTTTCATAGTTCTCGGTTAAAGATCGGTGGGGTGACGGAGTTGTGCCATCATGGGTGCTAAGGAAGAGGAGATTTAACTGCACACCGATCTGAACAAGGCCAAGCCCTGCTCCCAAGTCAGGACCACAGCCCTCCTCTTCCTCCGTTTCCCTTGGGTCACATAAGCCACAGAAACCACCCTAGGGCCTGCGTGTGGTAGGACATGCGTGGTGTTCTAGAAACGCCCCATGCCTGTGCTCTGCCCTTCGGCTCTAAGGCCTAACCTGCAGAGGCCAAGTCTCCCATGAGCCTGTCATGCTCCCCCTGGACCTCATCCCGCCGAGGTACAGCTGAGCAAAGGGGGTGGTTTACGAGTACTGGTCCCGACTGCCAGGACCTGCCCGTGTGCTCGCCCCCATGGAACCTAGGAGTGAGCTATGAAGTTAGGAAGGCCAACGTCCAGGACAGGTCCTGGCAGGTGAGTGGAGGGCTGCAGGATCCTGAGGCCATTCGACAGCTCTGCGTGGGGCCTCAGTTCTCGGGGTGGTGAAGTGACTGCCCCTTACTCGCCGAGATCCTCAGTGACACTGCCCTCGGTCAGGAGAGGGTTCTATCCTGAGTGAGCACACTCCACCAGCCGAGTGACCTCCCCGCAGGGACGGGGGTGCTCCCTGTGAGCGCTTGCGTCTGGCTCCCAGGACTATACGGTGTGAACTAAGAGCGAAACTATAATACGGCATGCATGAGGAAAACAGGAAAGCTGGCAGAACCAAAATAACAAGCAGAAGAAAATATATTCGGAATTGGAGCCAATTTGTCCTTTGAAAGGAATCTTTCCCTGTCTCAGTCCGAACTCTGGCTCTGGAGCCTTGGGCATCCATCCGTTCGCCCATGGGGCCGGGCACACAAAGGATGCCAACCACGCAGACCTGCGCTCCATCCGGGCCGCCAGCCGGTGCCTCGGGGCATGCGGCATCATGGACAAGGTGGGTCAGATGCCGAAGGAACGGATGAAGGGAAACCAGGGGAGAAGCAAAGCCACGAAGACTCCCCATGGCAGCTAAGGCTTAGTTATCTCCCCTGGACGGTGGCATCACTGGGGGCCTCGGGGACGCGTCCACGTGGAAAAGAAAGCGGACATGGAAAAGCAGACAGGTCAATGAGCACCGAGGACAGTCCCTGTGGAACTCCTAGGACCACCTCCCATGCAGGCTCCTCGGCCCTCCTGGGACCTCCTCAGAAAGCCAGGCCAGGAGCTGACTTCCCTCCAGCCGAGGACAACCTGACGACTCTCCACACACTGGAATAGCTGTCACTTTGGGGAGCTGCTCTTTTTTTTTTTTTGTTAAGGTTTTTGCCGCAGGGTGCATGTGCTCACTAGAGACCGAGAGAGGGAAATCACTCCTCGGAGTGATGGCCATGCTGCAATCCCTTCTCTTCCATTCTTCTCTTGGGATTTTAGCCACACACATGTGCCCAGCATGCTTTTCAAGCCACCAGGCCCGGGACTCAAACTGCGACTGGCCACTTGGGAATCCAGTGCCTTAACCACCATGCACCTGCTAGCCCCAGGGCTGTTCTTTCAGGTGTCGCTCTGCGTAAGTACCATTGAGGCACAGACCTGAGGCGCCCCCGGGAACATAGGACTGCTTCCCCAAACCCTGCAGTGGAGCGTGGGTACCAGCAGCATAGCGAGAGGGGCTGGGGCTCTCTGGGGACTCTCTAAAAAGAGGAGGGAGGGAACCAAGTGAAAGACAGTGCAGAGCTATCCTCCCTAGGAGGGAAATGTGAGGCCTTCAGGTGGGGGTGGGTGGTGTGGCTTTGTTCCCAAGTTCGCTTGGCATGGTTTTGAGTTTAGGAAACACCTTTTCTGAGAGCAAAAACACACTAGGTACCGCCTGAGTCTCTGCTCCTGGTCTGCTCCTTGGTCCTGCTGGGTCAGAAGCACATGGCTTCAGTCAAGACCTCCTCCTCTTCTTCCCAACGTCAGAAGTTACTCTCACTCAGGTTCATTGCAAATGTCAACTGAACTCAACATACAGAGCTCAAGCCTGGCCAGGGGAAAGGCAGTGGGTACTTTCTCTGTGCCCACAACCCATCTCACCGGGTCTCCTCCTGGCTGCACTGGGGGAGTGAGCCCCACTGTCTGCTGCACACCACGTGCCTCGAGAGGGAGTGCGTGACGACCACCCCAAGCCCCTGATCCTGACCGGTTCCCTAGGGACTGCATGGGAAGTTAGAAGCAGCATTGACACTACCACCAGCAATTATAAAACAAAATAACCAAAAGTAACGAAATAGGCAATGCTGCAGCAATGACACGGCCTGGGCAGAGCGAGCGAGCGGGTTGAGGGGTTACATACCTCCTGGAGTTTGGGGCAAGGAAAAGGAGAGCCAAAACCATGGAAACATACAAATGAGGAAGAAAAGAAAATTAAAACAAAGAAATTAAACCCGATTCCTTAACTGTCACGTGCAATGTATCAGTCACATTCCTGTCTGCCTGGGGTGGGAGCTGGCTGTGAAAACCGACAGGGCAGGGGTCGTGGTCGCCCACCGCCGCCGGGCATGGGAATGAGGCTCCTCTTGCACGCCACGTCCCCACTGGGGAGGGCAAGCTTAGAGGTGCCAGTGAAAACCCGGCCCCGAACAGGTCCAAGTCTATTTTTCCAAAGCCAGCATGTTATTAGTGTAGCCAGAACCCGGAGCAAAGATTACTTCAGGGAACATTAAAACTTCCTTTGGATGGTGTCACATTTTAAAGTGTGTGTGAGAATGCACACACACATACACACACCCACGAATGCACATGTACATATGTGTGTACACAAGAACACAGTCCTACACACAGACGATACACACGACTAACCCGGCTGGAAGCCCCGCCTCTGCGGCACGTGCACGGGCGGGTGAGTCCGTGCGCTAAGTGAGTCGCAGAGCAGAGGGCCAGAGGGCTTGGCGGGGCCCACAGAGTAATGCAACGACCTAACAGTGAGCTCCACGTTTCGTTCAGTTTTTCTCTTTTTAAAAATATCGGAAGCCTCATGAATTTGCATGCAATCCTGATGCAAGAACCAAGATAATCTTTGTACCATTCTAATTTAGTATCTGAGCTGTCAAAGGTAACATTTAGCATTTAAACAAATTTCACTGGAGGGGGATCAAACCTAAACTTGGACACACCCACAAATCTCTAGTCGGTCTCCTTTGAACTCTATCTGCGTGGCACTGAGGGTGCGGGGCAGCACGCTGCCTACAGGGGCTTATAATCGTAATTGAGCCTTCACTTCAGAGAGCCCCTGGCAAAAAGAGACACACGATGCTGGCCAAGCCAAGGGGTGGCCGAGTTCTGGCCGGTCCATGGTGTTGAGGGGAATTTATGAATTAGAGCATCATGCGTAAGCACAAGGACTTGAAGTGTGCTTTGCAAAGGAGGTGTGAACCCACTGCTGTCAGAACTCGTCAGAACTGACAGACCCTGCAGGGCCCTCCGGGCATGTCAGCCCTGGTCAAGCAGCAGTGGCCGTTATCCAGTCTGTGGGACAAGGGCCTGAGCTGGTGGCGGGGGGGCATTCAAATTGAACATCCCCCACCGATGGGGGAGCCCCACTCGTCAAAGGCCGAGGTAAGAAAACAACAGAACAGTAGTCTCTCCGTGGCCACGGACAGGGCGCCCTTATGCCCAGAGTCGAGAGCTCACCCTCTGTGGGAAGCAGTTCCTAGAATAACCCTACGTGGATGTGATTGCATCTGAAAACCCCACTTCTCTTCCCTTTGGTTAACTGTCACCTTCACGGCAAGTGTGACTGCACCTCAGCAACACAAGGTCACTTTTGGCAAAGGACAGAGGAATCTATTCTCAAGTTTTGTGAATGAAAACCATCGGTGTGGCTGCTTCGACTGGAAAGGAGGCGGGAGGTCGACCAGTGCTGAGAGTGGGGGAGCGCTGTGGGGGAGCCGCAGCCAGGGCTCTAGCTCGCCATGCACGCTGCCTGGGGCCGGATGCAGAGGAGGTGATGAGCACTGGGGAGGCAGGGCGCCAGGTGCACGCCGTGTGGCGGGGAGTAGGGAGATGGACACAGCTGCGCACCCCCCCCCCCGGGGGGGGGGGGGGGGGGGGGACCGGGGAGCTTCCCCCCCCCCCCCCCCCCGTGGGTGGTGGGAGGGGACGGACCGGGGAACTGCTGGGAGACAGCCCGGCCAGTCGGTTCAGGAATGGAGCCCACACGCAGGTGACATCCATGGCCAGTGGTCCGTGCTGCAGCTGTGCCTTTGTCAGAACAGAGTTCGCCGGGAACTCTGTCCAGAGCAGCGCCCCCCGCCCACCCCCTCACACCACGAGCTGGCGCACACGCGCACGGCAAGCTCGGCCTCTCTCCCCAAGTCTCCACCTCGGCCCGGGCCGAGGGCTCTTCCTTACCGAGTTTCAACAGCCAGCCTTCTCGGTCCGGGTTGAAGAAAGTGTGAGTGAGGTCGTTCCCGTCATCTTCGGGGATCTTAAAAGGTTCATTTTTTATGCTCTCATACAGATTCTGGGGGAAAGATGACATTGCATATTTCTGACTCTAGAAATACTTTCTCTCCCACCCAAGAAGAAAAACTCGGTCTTCCTTCGCCCCACAGCGTTGGTGTAGCGCCTACAGGAAGCCAGACGCCCTGCCTGGCACCCAGAACAGGTCAGCTCTGGCCTCAGGCAGCTCGAGGTGACGAAGACGGACAGATATCTCCTGGGTTAGTCAAGGAGAAAGGGGAGCACCCGGACTTCTAGCTGAGCCCCAGCTTCGGACTCACAAAGGCTTCCACTCTCCCGTTCCTCGTTCCTTAGCTGGGCCTCACTAGCAATCTCTTAATAAAACTCACAAAATTGCACGGATTAAAGAGTGCTCGCTGCGTCGCACACCTCTCCTCTTTCCTGCATGTAGGGTCCTATTCCCAGCGGACTACAGCTTTGGGAGCCCCCTCACCAGCTCACCCGGAGCAGCTCCTCGGGCAGGTCCCCCCCGTCATTGATGCCCCGATTCATGGCGATGAACCTCTCCACGGTGGGCTTGTCTTTGACGTTGGGGTTGTGCAGGCTGGTGTTCAACATGATGATAGCAAAGGACAGGACGTAACACGTGTCTAGACAAGAGACAAGCAAAGAAGAGCCATTACAGGCAAGGAGATCCGAACCACCCCAGCCGGAAGGATGAGAAACACCAGATGAAATGACAACTAAGGAGCCAAGCTTGCCAAAGGGTGGGATGAGTCTACACAGACGGATGTGCGCCAGGTACACTGCTGTCAAAGGAGTGAGGCGCAGAAAGGTACCAAGTATTCGAGACTCAAAGACCAAAAAGGGGACCAGCAGTTAGCATAATGGCTGTGTCGCTGAACTCCCATGTAGTTGACCACGGTTCGAGTCCTGGACCTGGTGGTTTAAACTCAGGCCGGGCGTGTGTGTGTGTGTGCCCAAGATCCCAAGAGGAGAATGGAGAAAGGATTGTGGCGTGGCCATCACCCCCGGGGGGTGATTTCTCGCTTCCTATCTCTGTCTCTCTCTGTCTGTCTGGCAAACGCACGTGCCCTATAGCAAAAAGCTCTCCAAGAAAAAAAAAAAAGGAAAACAGGCACCCTGTAGAAAATCCAAAGAACACGAGGCATGAGGCAGGAAATGCGAGCGGTCAGTAACCCCTCTGCGTGGCAGTACTGAGTCTGCTTTACCTCCTCTGGGAAATGTCCACGTGGTGCACGTACCGCAGATGAACCTCACAGACACACGCTATGGCAAACTGGGAGTCAGACTCACGTGTGTTCTGCCGGTCTTACTGTCACTGTCCCATGTCAACAAAAATTCTTTCTTTTTTTTTAAGAGGTTTGGCTTTCAAGCATGTACACTTGTCAGAGAGAGACAGAGGCAATAAGAGGGAAAGCAAGAAATCACCCCAAGAGGGGATGGCCACACCACAATCCCTTCTCCTCCATTCGCCTCCTGGGATCTTGGGCACACACGCATACATGCATGCATGGCATGATTTTTAAGCCACCAGGTCCAGGATTCGAACCGTGACTGACCATGTGGGAGTCCGGCGACACAACCACTATGCCACCTCCTGGCCACAGAAATTATTTATAAATACATGGTTTTTAATTCATCATGTTTGTTTTCACAATTCAGAGGTATAGACCCTGATTTATGTTCCTAGCACCTTTTTGCTGGACTTTTCGATTATTTCCAGCCTTTCACTATTACAAACACCATTAAACAAGGTCCCAGCAGGACAGGACACCTGCTCTACAATGTGGCAGAGTGATGCTCTGCCAAGCAGATCGATGGGGATGGGCAAGGCCGCGGGCTCCCGTCTGAGGCCTGGCCAAGTACTCCAGGGTAGCACGTGCCCTGCCCCTGCCGCGACCCCACAAGACCCTGGCAGGGCGCCCTGATCTCTCCTCAGAATGAATACACTTTTACAAGATCCCCGGGCATGACTCCCAGCCCTGGTGTTCGAGAGGCCGCCCTGCTGAGAAGGGCCTGGGGCCACCCCCACCTGTGGACTGGAACACCCCGCTGTTGCACTGGCAGTACCGCTGGGCGAAGGCCTCCATCATCCTGTCGATCTTCTGGGCCTCTCCGGGGAGCCGGAAGCTCCACAGGAACTGCCTACGAGGGAAGACGGTGCGGTGCATTGGACTTGGGAAGAGGTCGGTTTCCCCTTGCTTTTTAAGCAGCTGATGATTTTTAATAGCAAGAGTAAAGGGAGACCTGCTGGGCGCCAGTCTTTTGTGTTACAGAACCCTGAGCAGAGGCAAACTTACATGCACTCCCTGTTCTCTAAGTGAAAGCACAGCACTTGGGGCAATAAAAACTTCGTCCCAGTGCGTGGTGTGCCCTGCTGAGGCACCAGGCTCTGAGGCAGGGGGCCACTTGGGAGGCCCAGTTCCCAGTCCAACTTAGAGGTCAGTGCAGTGGTGCACTCTCGCAAGCCCACACAGGGGGACGGCAAGGCTGGGGCTGGCCTGGCAACACAGGGAGACCCCGCCTGGAAACGAGATCAGAGAGCTGGCGTGCTGGCACGGCCTGTGGTCCGGCAGGCGCTGGGCCAGGGGCACACGACATAAACGGGCCTTGTTCTAGAAACTAATAATAAGGCTTCCCTATTGAAAAGAAAGTTCCTCCTCAGAATAATATACAAGACTGAAACAGAGGTAATGCTTATTTTAAACAAACTCCAATTTCCAGAAATCAAGATGTGGTGGCAAAAAACGGGAGGTTTTCTCGTCAGTGCATACAAAACAGATCCCTCTAAGTCAAAGACCCATAGCTGATGGAAACAGTTCAGAATTAAACTGTCTAAAGGACAGCACAGGAGGCGATGCTTACACCCACAGCAGCGAAGACGCCAACAGTTTCTCAAGAGGTACAAGGTCAGAGACTTCGCACAGTGATTTCTAAACTACAGATTAGAAGATTGTAAAACTCAAGTATTCACCAGTTTCCAAAACTTCAAGGCCTAAGGAGAGTTTTTCCCAGTCTATGGTCAGGATAAATCGTAATTTAACTCCTCTTGACTGTCACTTCCAATCACAGGGTTACAGACTGCTTCCATTCAAGATATTCAAAACAATCCCCAAAGAGATGGACCGAGTAAAATGCCACGCAGGCAGACCTAGGCCGGAGGCCTGCATCTCACGCCTCCCCAGGTGCTCCCCCAGGACTACTCACCGCAGGGCCTGGACGAGATTCAGATCGGTGAACTCATGCAGCTCCACAAACGCGTGGAGGACCTGGATGTTAAACTCATCTCTGGGAGGAAGAAGACAGAAGACGCGGGGGAAAGCAGGAGTCACACACCTACACTGACACTGGGAACCGAAGGCCCGCTCTGCCCCAGTCAGGCCGTGAGTCCCACACCCAGCCCCAGGGTGAACTGGCCTCTCAGCGGCCATCCATGCACACAGGCAGGAAGGAGCCTGGTCGGCTGCACGCACTGGCCAGACGAGCAAAGCATGCCTGCACCCTCTGGAGAGGCCAACCGCTCTGCTCCAGGACAGCATCCGCTCAACGCCCATGTGGCCACGGCTGCCTTATGGCAAAAATCTCTCCAGGACCTGGAGCATTGGAGAGTCTCTGCAGTTCCTGACCAGGACGAGCACGCAGGCGTCCTCAAGGCCTCACCTCTCCCCCAGGTAGTCGCCGATGGCCGTTTTGTTGAGCCCCTCCCCTTTGTACAAGAACTGGGCAATGTCTTCACATGTGTTCTTCAACAGGTCATTCTCGATCAAAAACTGGATCCCCTGGGAAGAGACAGAGAGGTGACAATGACGCTCAGCCTAGAAAGTGCTAGAAGGGAAAAGGGCAGAGGAAGTAATGAGTGCACTGGACCCAGAGAAAGAGTCCAGTAAACACTCGCCAGCAAGCTCCCAGGCAGGGGCTAGGCCCAAAGCCACGACACTCACAGCCAAGCACGTGCCACGTGCTCCACGACGAGGCAGGAGGAACAGCCCCGCTCCAGGGAATGAGCCGCCCCTGTGCTACCCGAGCACTGCAAGAAGGCCCCCCCTCACAGACTTGGGGTGCAGCCGCCCCGTCTCACTTACCTTCTTAGGGTCCATGTTAAATTTTTTCCTGCCCATGGCTACCTGTTTGTTCCTCTGCATGTTTTTCCTGCAAAACAAGGAGCACAGCCATTTAAGCACTTCAGACAATTGGGAAGTTTTTGAAAGATTAATATAATTCCCACATGCATTCTGACTTACAGGGATTTTTTTGAAAGATCTATCCAGGAAAACAAAAGGTATAATTTGTGAGAGGTTGATTAAAACTGTCATTCGGGCTCTAAGTTCATTTACTCCTGCCATCCAGAGCAGTGGTTTTCTTTATAACATGGTTTTAAAACATTAAATTCAAGCTATAATTTACTTACCATATAGCATGCCCATTTTAAGTGGGTGTCTGAGTGATTTGGGGTGATACAGACACTAAGCTTTACTGCCACCCTCACATGCAATTTCAGGACATTTTCCTCACCCTTCACAGGTGACCCCATTCTTGCCGACACTCCAAGGCAACTGCACCCTGTGTTCTTTCCCCAGAGACTGCCTGCTCTGAACACTCTGTGTGAGTAGAACCGTGCAGTATCTGAACTTCCGTGTCTGGCTCCTCTTGGTTGGCAGGGCGTTTTCAAGGTGCACCCATGCTGTGGCATGGCACACCGAACTCAGAATATGATGCCAAAACCCACCGAAATACGAATATGGTCCTCTCTGGGATGAGTGATCATGCGAACTTCCGCTCATGCTTTTCTGTATATTACCAATTTTCCGCAACAAATGTGCATGACCTGCCTAATTAAAAATACTTTTATCTTTTTAAGGACGGACGAACCTCCTGTCTCAGCCTCCCTAATCGCGGTGACTACGAAGGCTGTCTCAGCTAGAGTCTCCCTGTGTTCCCCACACCGGCCGTGAGCTCACGAACATCCTGCCTCAGCTCCCAAGTAGCTGGCACTCTTGGCACACACCACAGCACCTGGTTCAAATGCAGTTTTCCACACTTAGAACTGAGGCACAGGGCCAGCAGCTGGTGCAGTGGTTATGTTGCAGGACTCCCAACATGGCCAACTGCAGTTCAAGTCCTGAACCCAGTGGCTTGAAAATCACACCCGCGCACATGTGTGTGCCCAAGATCCCAGGAGGAGACTGGAGGAGAAGAGATAGAGGTGTGGCCATCTCCCCTGGGGGGTGATTTCTCACTTTCCCTGTCACTGTCTCTGTTTCTCTGGTGAGCGCATGAACCCAATGGCAAAAACCTCTTCTGGTTTTGGCTATAGAGAGTAAGAGACAGGGAGTGAGAAATCACTCCCAGGGGGATGGTCATGCCGCAACCCCTTCTCCTCCATCCTTTGGGTGTGCATGCACATGCATCTGGCATGAGTTTTAAGCCATCAGATCCAGGACTCGAACTGTGGTCTACTCTGTGGGAATCCAACGACACAACCATTATGCCACCTGCTGGTCTGGCAAAAACCTCTCAAAAAAACTGAGGCACAATTCACATTCAACAAAATGCACATGTCTCCAGGGTGCTGCCCCGTGTATGCACGGCCGTTCTCGTCGGTCCACACCGGCACGCTCCCCGCAGCCCGCTGTCGCCTCTGCTGCTTCAGCTTAGTTCTGCCTGTGCCGGAACCTCACACGGGGAGCCGGTGGTACAAAGGCTTCCCCGACGGCACAGCGTTTGGGGGACTCCTCCACGGCGCTACGTGCTACTGGGTCATGCCGTGAGAGGCGGGGTAACAGTCTAATCTCCGCCGATGCATCAGTTCACCAGCTGGGAGACACGCTATTGCCGACTGTGGGCTGCTCTAGGAAGAACGCTGGAGAACTCCGGTACTTGTCTTTCCGGCATAAACCGTGGGCAGATTTTCACTCTCCTTGAGCAAATACCGGGGGGGTGAACTGCTGGGTCACAGTGTGGGGAATGGGTGACATGGCAAGACCACTGAGAGCACTTCACCCCAGCAGCACCCGCCTGCACTGGGTTCCCCGTCCCCCACGCTGAGACCACTTCACCCCCACCAAC
Source organism: Tupaia belangeri chinensis (assembly GCF_000334495.1). NCBI lineage: Eukaryota > Metazoa > Chordata > Mammalia > Scandentia > Tupaiidae > Tupaia > Tupaia belangeri. The sequence goes on along the minus strand of NW_006159630.1, from coordinate 3,603,237 downwards.
ACCCGCCTACACTGGGTGCCCCCACGCTGAGACCACTTCACCCTCACCAGCACCCGCCTACACTGGGTGCCCCCACGCTGAGACCACTTCGCCCTCACCAGCACCCGCCTGCACTGGGTGCCCCGTTCCTGCGGTGTGATGTGGCGGTCCACGCTGACGATGTCGAGGGTTTCCCTTTGCAAACGCCTGTCGGGCGTTTGCCCATCTTTGACGCGGGCTGCCTTCATCATGGAATCACGTGTGTCCTCGACATCACACTTTGCGTGCAAGTCATTTTCAGGGAGAGGTGCTGCACATACCACCTCTTAGTCTATGGCTTACCTATTAACTTCCTTCTAAAAGTTATCATTTATAAAACCCGAAGTTTTACATTTTGATGAACTCCAAGTCATCCATGTTTTCAAAGCTGCAGTTTTTAAAAATGGAAAGTAAGATAGCTATAATCCAAAACACCACCCTGACAACGCGAGGCTGGGAGTGGTGAGCTGGCTGCTCTCTGGGAGCACGCAGCTTCCCTAATCCCTAATGGCACCGCCCACCTGAGTTTAAAATAACAAATCCAACGGTTTTATGAAGCCAGACAGGGAGACTTAGGCTTAGAAAAATATAGACACAGAGTGAACTGGAGACAGCCCATTTATTGCATTAAGCAGTTAGAAAACGGTCTGGGAACCCCATTCACACTGAACTCTCAAAAGTCACTAACATTTCATGTAATTACAAGAAAAATAGCACAAACAGTCCTTGTCGTCTCCATTACATGAAAGATCACCTCCTCTCTCACCCTCTCCCCTAAGCGTTAGGAGGCGCGATGCGCTCGCAATTCTGCCTCGGCATAGCCAGGCACTCCACGCTCTTGGGGTCATGCCACTCGATAGCAGCACTCGTCCAGCTTCCGCTCTTCACAAAGGAGAAATGAAAGCTTTACAATACGGACACAGTGGCCGACAGAGGGAGAGGACACAGCAGTCCCAGAGCACGTTACAAGCAGGCCGAGCAGCGTGAGCGGGACCTCCGAAGCCCGCGCAGGGAGGGGGACAGGCCAGCGTAAGCACACACTGCGAGGTGCACACCGTGCCACCAGGCAGAGGCCAGGACTCACTATCCTGAGCTGTGCCAGCAGGCACCATGGAGGGCGGGCACTTCGAGCCACTCCCAGGACAGACCGCCCGGGGAGGAAGTGGTGGACTCACCGTTCTTCTGTGGACCCCAGGTTTTCAATTTCATTAGCGACCTCTGCTATCTCATCCTTCAGCCTCTGCAAACGGAACGGAGACACAGACCAGATCAAAACTTCAGAAGTCTCATCTGACTCTCTTCAACCAAGAACAAAATGAAATAAGACAGACTAAAAAATCCAAGTAGATTAGGAAAATTAATCTAGTCAATGAATATTTACTGAGCTCCTACCAGATCACAAGCATTTCAGGGAACACAAGGTAGAAAAAGGTACTCCTGACCACACCAAGTTTAGTCTAGGAAAGAACTTTATACACTACGTAAAAAATATGTGCTACCTACATTTCCATGTATGCTATGTTAAAATATATATATTCCACTGAAAAATGCCTGCCTCGATAGTCTCTCCGAACAGATCTGCAGCTTAATTACTGAAGCACAGGAGTGACAGGAGACAGGACACTGCCCAAATGCCCAGCTGCGGGGCCAGCACTGCCACCAAGTGGCCAGCACAGGAAATTCCTGGTCCACTCCGCACCCACCCCTCCCTCCTCGTTAGGAGGGTCCTGGATGGAAGGATTCTCACAGCAAGGGGCACCTGGGCGGGGACTTGCTCAGCTTCCCAGCACCAGCCACTGAAACAGGAGCCAGAGGGCCAACGTACACTCAAGCCAGCACCGAGCAAGTCAAGTTTCCACACTGGGCCGCGTTAGGGCGGGGGGCCCCTCCTTCACCCTGCCCTGATGTTTTATGACGAATTCTAGAATAACATCTGTGTCAGGGCTAAAACTGAGCCAGCAAACAGCTTCTTTAACTATTTCTCACAAAGCTTGGCAGTTATTAAAAGGAACTTAAACAGTAAGGCTATCGCATACTAAGTACATGTAGTGACCAGAAATTATACTAAGTCCCTATAAATATTGCCTTGCATAATCCTGGCGCCTCGCAATGACGCAGATGTTTTCATTTCTGATCTTACAGATGAAGAAACAACGTTCAAAGACCAAACTGCTCTAACCTCACATCACTCCGTGTAAGTGCAGAGTAGGGCCGGCCTGTGCTCTGGGGCTTGAGGAGGCTAGTCCCACCTAGCCAGCCAGGTGGTTTGAACCCCAGAACTGGCAACTTGAAGAGGAAAGCACCCACACAAGCACACCTGTGCCTCCAGTCCCAAGATGATGGAGAGGTGGAGCAGAGGGGGCCGCAGTGGGACAGAGCCCCATGGCGGGTGAGGGGTGCTCTGTGTCTCTCTCTCTCTCACTTTCTCTCACTCTCTGTCTCTGGCAAACATAGACACCCTCTGGGAAAGTTTAAAAACGTAAGTGGCAGAGTGAGGACCTGGGCTCGGATTCCCTGAACCTGCAGCTGGCATGCTCACAGCCCCTCCTGGCCCACGCCTTGCTCACACCGGTGAGCACAGCAGCGTAAACCTTGCTCAGTGGGCAGGGAGCCTTGTGGCACTCCGGCTCTGACACTGGCAGTGGGGTGGACCACCCCACACCGCCTAACTAACGCTCTGAGCGTCCAGCTCTCACCTGTGAAGCGCAGGGTTATCAGCACCCACATTGTGCTCAGAGGGGTCAGTGCAGGTCACAGTGTCCGGAATCTGCTCTGGGAAGACGCCCTCCCTCCCCGGCCCAGGCCTCCTACCTGGATGTCGGCTAGCAGCTCCTGCTTCCGGCGGCGGATATTCTCCAGCTCTTGCCGCTCCTCTGCGGTCAGGTCACTGGGAACTACACGACAGAGGGAGACGCTGAACAAGCTGTCCTGTCCCAGAGTAGTAACTCCAGGGCCACAAAGGGACACAGACACCAGGAAAGATGCTGGCACCCCGTCCAAGATGGCCAGTGCCGGGACGGCTTCGGCTCCAGGCCTCACCTGGGTTACTACAGAAGGGAAGGACCTCGAGTGACAGGAAGAGCTTGGAGAAAGGAGCCCGGGAGGACAGCGGAGGCAGGAGACACGGCTGCGAGCTGACTCGGGCCGGCTGGGGGCACAGGACAGTGAGCGCTGCCGGCTGCCTTGCCATGCCCATCCCTGCCCACCGGGGCTTCGGGCCGCCACTGTCGGTCAACCTCACTTGGCCTCGGGTCCCCGCGGTCAATGCAACAGCTCCACTGTGCGGAGCGGAACGCCCCCAGGGACAGGTGTCCTTGACACCGTGAAGTGGGGCAGGGATGGGCGGCCCTGCGCACTGCTGGGAGGTGGGAGGAGACCTTGTCTGGGGACCCAGGGGGACATTCGCACACTGAGAATGGCACTCGGCTCTGGGCCGTACACCTCTGCCACTTCACGCCCTTCCACCTAGTTGGAATTGCTTTAAAATGCACTCTGCCATCGGATGGACGGGCCAGCGCTGACTCCCCAGGCGCAGCTCTCACCACGAAATCGTCCAGTCAGTCCTCCACGGACTCAGTGTCCTAGTGTCTGTGACAGGCGCTGGGGCCGGTCCCTGAGAGGATCGTCTGCGTGTGGCCGACGCTGGAAGCAGCACTGGTTCAGGCACACCCTGGCCCAGTCCCCCCATTTCAGCCGGTCTCTTAGCCTACTTGAGACGGGCTGTGTCATTAACAGCCGTCCCTGCCCTGGGCGGCTTTGAGAACCCCCTGGTGCTTAACCGAGCACAGAGGGTTGGCTCTGTGTCCTCGGGGGCCACTCCTGCTGGGGGGCAGGGTGGGCCCCGTGGCCCTGCAGTCAGTGTCTCGGTGGGCTGGGGCTCCATGGCAGGACAGGTGGCCACGGCCTTGGGGCACACTGAGTACCTGAAATGTACTCCCCTGCTGGAGATGGGCATATGTACAAAATACACACCAGACCTTCTATAAAAAGAAAAGTACCCCTTGAAGGGGCCAGCAGGTGGTGAAGTGGGTAGTGCTCTGGACTCCAACATGGCTGACCATAGTTTGAATCCTGGGCCTGGTAGACTGAAAAATCACACAGGGCACGTGTGCATGCATGCCCAATCCCAGGAAGAGAATGGAGGAGGGACTGCAGCATGGCTACCCTGACGGGGGCGATTTCTCACTCCCCTCTCACTGTCCCTCTCCAGCAAGCACACACATCCTGTGGCAAAAATCATTAAAAACAATTCAGTAATATTTTATTTGGTACCACGTTGATATGAAAAGAACTTGGAAAATAAGAGTATTTTCATTGCTCTCACGGGGCTTCTAGGAAATAGCTGCATTTGTGGTCCATCGTACCTTCCTATGGAGAGCAGAGCTGGACTAACACGCCAGCTGGGGGCACGGCTAGGGCACGGGACTACCTCCGCCTGTGGCCGTCACTTCACAGAGTCACACAAAACAACATGGGGGGCACCAGACCACAACGAACGTGGCCACGTGGCTACCCGCATCACAAGGGCCAAGTTTAGCTTCTTCACCGGCTCCATCCCATCCTTTTCTATAAAGTGTCTTTTAAACTTAACCAAGATCCACAATTAGAAATGCGTTTTATTGGGGACCAGCAAGTGGCGTGGTGGTTAAGGCGCTGGACACTCCCACACGGTCGACCATGGTTCAAGCCCGGACCTGCCGGCTTCCTTTCTCACTTTCCTCTCTCTATGTCTCTCTGGTCAAATTAAAATAAACGAATGAATAAATGAAATTGAATAAAATAATTTTTTAAAAAAAGAAACATGTTTTATATCACAGCCCAATCTCCCTCCCCATTCAAAATATCCAGAACACCCCAGCACGTGAAACGCAGACACTTCCCGGCCTCTCACTGTTGGTCTCGCAGGGCTGTGGTCGGCTCCAGGACTGGGTGGCCTGACAAGGCACGGGGCATCTCCTACCATCTCCCCTACGTCAGGGGCTGGAAGACAAAGCCACTTTGGAGGACTCAACAGACCACCCAAACCCAGCCCCAGTTCCTCCATGGCAGAGGGTCTTAAACTGAGTTGAGAACTCGGGTTTCATTCCAAAGGCTGCTTCAGGCAAAAGCCACTCTATTTAGAGCAAAAACCACTAGGAGAAGCCATGCAACGCCTCCCAGCATAGGCCCCCTCTAGAATACATCTTCAAGTTCATCCCAATTTCCCTGGGCTTCACAGACCAATGAAATCTCTACTCTATGATAAATACTATTTTTTTTGAGAGGTTTTTGCTATAGGGCACGTGCGCTCACTCACCAGAAAGACAGAGAGAGACAGAGAGACAGAAAGTGAGAAATCGCCCCCAAGAGGGAATGGCCACACCACAATCCCTTCTCCTCCATTCTCCTCTTGGGATCTTGGCCGGCACACACATGCATCTGGCGTCAGTTTAAGCCACCGGTCCGGGACTTGAACAGTGATTGACTACATGGGAGTCCAACCACATAGCCATTACGCCAGCTGCTGGCCCTGACTAAGATTTTCTTTTAAGAAACTAATTTCTAGAAGACAAATATTCATTCTAATATAACATGACTTTGAAATTTTGAAGTAAAAGTTCATTTTTTAAAAAATAGGTATTATGAGGACCGGTAGGTGGCGTGGTAGTTAAAGCGCTGGACTCCCACATGGCCAACCACGGTTTGAGTTCGAGACCTGGCAGTTTGCTTTTTTTACTTTCCTTCTCTCTCTCTCTCTCTCTGGTCAATTTAAAAAATGATGATGATGAATTAAACGAAATAATTTTTAAAAATCACAGCTATTCTGTTATGAGAAGGGGGTCAATAATTGAGATTTGATTTTGAAGCTATGAAGCTGGCTTAATCAGATCATCGATGAGTCTCTATTCCAAGCAGGACCAAAGCTAAATTCAAGGTCCTTATTAATTAGGTTGATGAAAAACAGATTGTACAAAAAAAAAAAAATCTACTACCAGACTGCTATGTACCCCGAGAAACCAATGTTCATCATTCTAAGTTGGAGCTTCCCAAGGGCTGCTTTCCATTCAGAACCTAAGCACCGCCCATTCTACACGAAGAGTCACCAGTGACTGGACGGTCACAGTCTATGAATAGTTTCCATATTGTAAGTTCAAATGGCACTTCCAGGCTGCCACCTTCCAATATACTATTTTAAAAACAGTAAAAGGGAATTCAAAAGGCCGTGAGCCTACAAAAAGTGTAAGCCTACTCCAACAGAACAGAAGGAAAGATCATTGGCAAGAGAGAGCTGTCTCTAGAGAGAGTGAGCGAGCACAGGAAGAGTGCTACTACCTCCTTCTAGAATATGAACTGCATGTTGGGACCAGCAG
>NW_006159630.1:3591847-3594703 GCF_000334495.1 Tupaia belangeri chinensis | reverse complement strand
AAAAAAAAAAAAAAAAGAATATGAACTGCACAGATGGGACCTGTAGGCCTCAACACTGTGCTGTGTCTGCGGTATTCAGCATGGGCCTGGCACAGTGAGAGTTTCAAATATGTATTTATCCCCAGCAAAAACCAAAGAACTGAACTGATGTCCCGGTGAGTGAGAAGCGGGTGTCTGACACTTGGGAGGCCTGATCCAACCCCATAGCCAAGCAGGCTCATGCCCGCCTGCCCTGAAGCAAAGCCTCCCTCCCCACTAGGCCCTGCCATGCAGCGAGCTTCCACTGAACCCGCCTACTGCCTCATTCTTACACGTGCCGAGACAACCAAACCCACAGTATAAGTGAGAGACAATAAGGGGACAGAGAAATCCATCCTGGGCAGTTAAGAGGTCAAGAAGGGAGCAAAAGAAAACGTTCAAAGAATAGGAAACTCTGGGGCCAGCAGGTGGCATGGTGGTTAAGGCACTGAACTCCCACCTAGCTCACTGCAGTCTGAGTCCCTGGCCTAGCAGCCTGAAAATCCCGCCAGGTGCATGCACATGCGTGCCCAAATCCCAGGAGGAGAATGAGAAGGGACTGCAGTGCGGCCATTCCCCCTGGGGGATGACTTCTCATTTCCCCTCTCACTGTCTCTCTGTCTCTGGCAAGCACACACGCACTATAACAGAAAGAATAGGAAACTCTGAAAAGAGAACAATTATGGAAAAAGAAAATGCTCTTATAAATTAGACATCTTTTTACCTCTCCCAAATCAAAAAAGTCAATACCAGTTCAAAGATAAACTTAAGGTAGGCCAAAGGACAAAAAGACAAGACTTGAAAATATAAACAAAAATGAAAATATAAACAAACAGAAATCAACTCACTAAGTGTCATAAACAATTTTTAAATCCCACAGAGAAAGCGTCACAGTAGAGTCCAAAGCCCAAGGAGTGAATGAGCTCCTAGAGTCTCCGCGGGGTGAGGAGGGTGAATACCCAGACCACTGCACAGACAGAATGGCTGGCGTCAGAGAACACTGGACAGACAGACAGTGGGCTGGGGCTCTGGAAATTCTAGACGAAAATGACTTGACCCCAGATTCTCCGTAGAGACGGAGGGTAAAAGAGAATCACTTCAGACACACTGGGGTCAGCAGGTCAACCTCCTGGTCACCCCTCTGCAGAGGCTGTGTCCAGAAGCAGGGACGGAGTCGGGAGCCCAAGGATAACAGCACACTTACCCGGGCTGGACAGAGAGAAACCAGACCAGGTCAAAACAGGGAGCCAAAGAGCCACAAGGACTGCCACCCACAGAGACTGAGGCATTAGCAGCAACACACGACAGCGCGGCTGCCTCGTCGGCCGTGTGGGCAGAAGCAGGCCCCACCCGGCCTCCTCCACGCAGCACGATGGCTCACCCACGGGGAAGACCAAGTGAACCGAGCCCTGCAAGAATGGCCGAGCCACGGGTGGTGCCCTGCTGGGCGGCAAGGTGAGAACAGCCCCCAGGGCAACACCCAGGCTGCGGGGTGGCAGTGTGGACATGGTCCTGGTGCTGGTCGCTGATGGCTAACTTTCAGAATCAACAGGGGAAAAGGCACGTGAGGTGAACCCAGGCTCCAGAACAAGAGCTCCCTGCTATCAGCCTGAGCTACTGTGAAGAAGGAGCTGGCAGGTATGGTGGGGCAGGTGGAGACAGGCGGTCCCAGCAGCTTCCTCGCACGGCCTGGTGGAAGGAGGCCAGAGCGAAAGATAGTGGATCCAGAAATCCAAGTTACAAGTTTGCTCATGGAAGTTTCGAAGGTGAAAATAAAGGGACCAAAAATTGTGACAGATTATCAAAATGGACAGTGAGAGAAGAAGAGAGAGAAAAGGGGGTTGGAGCCATACCTGCCATACTGGCCTGAGCAAATCGGGAGACGGCCTTTGACTCTGGCAAAAATCGACGTCGTTTGGACACCTACCTCAAGATCTGAGAGCAGAGAACATTAGTTACTAGTGGCTCCTCTGGGGAGCGGACCTGGGATAAGCAGAGTATGTGAGCCCGGAACACCTGCTCGAAACATGCGCACGGGTGCACTTAAGACCCAAAGACCGGAGTGTGCCCCCCACGGTTACTACACGGCCAGACAGAGACAGCTCCTAGCCGGTGTGCAGTCAGAACAGACAAGACCAAGACCCACATTGATTCTGACCTAGTCTCCTGACTTAACCACACACACTTCCCAAACCATTTCTTCATCCCGTATTTAATAACCTTAAATCACAATACAGGTTCCCCTTTGGTTCAACATATCATCTAAGGACTATTTTAAAAGCCAATCTCAATCTCGTTTTTCTAGTAAAATCTCACTATGAAGTGAGGACAACTCTAACATTTTAATAAATGTATTTTTCTCCACATAAACTTAATCATGCCACACAGAATCTTTAATCCAAGCCTTCACTGCCACACTGCCGTGGGGACGAAACCCCAGTGACCAGGATGCCTGCTTCCCCTCGCGCCGTCCCTGGAGAGTCAGAGGTGTGCTGAGTCCTCCAATGTGGCTACTGTCCTGAGGACTCAGCCAAGGCCACAGCTCACACAGGGCAGGGCGCCCCAGCTCAGGAACAACCACATGCACTTTACGGTGGGGTTTCCGGAAAGCAGCACCCACACCGGCAAGGCCCTCCATTCATGCCACTTCTCCTGAGGGTGCAGCATCAGGGTTAAACTGTAAAAGAGCGGCTCGGATGGGCCAGATGGCAGAGCCGCAAGCAACTCCTCCCTCCCCCAGCTGCCACGTGCTGCAGCCAGGCCTGTGTGCCAGCGAGGCAGCTACACCCTTTCTCTTTACAAGAATGGCCACTGGGGAGGGCAGCAGGGCGGCCCCAC
>NW_006159630.1:3582455-3590980 GCF_000334495.1 Tupaia belangeri chinensis | reverse complement strand
GGCAGAGCGCAAAGCAACTCCTCCCTCCCCCAGCTGCCACGTGCTGCAGCCAGGCCTGTGTGCCAGCGAGGCAGCTACACCCTTTCTCTTTACAAGAATGGCCACTGGGTGGGGCAGCAGGTCGTCCCCACCACCAGCCTGAGCACAATGGAGCTGGATCAGCGCGGGAGTTGCACAACCGACACGCTGCCCGACATGCCACCCGCCTGTCCTCCCCAATGCCAGAGGGGCCCCAGCAGCCATGCCAGTAAAGGTTAATCTACAAGGTGTCCGGCTGGCAGTCAGCTGGCAGGCAGGGATGGTCCAGCATCGCCCCCTCACCATTCCTTTCCAGGGCTCCAATTTAATGAAGGGGATTAAAATGATGAAAACAACAAGGGGCCATTGTGCTCTCAGTGAATAGAAAAGCCACACAAGGGAAGCTTTCATTTATTTATTTATTTAAATGTTGCTTTGCAGATTTTAACAGTCCGCAGAAACCTAGAGCAGAGATGGGATCCAGCCAGGCATACAAAGGGGGACTGTCTTAAAGGGACAGTGCCCGCATTCCAAGTCAGGGGCCGGTAAAGGAGCACAGGCTCTGGTCTGGAAGCCTGCAGTCCCCACTCGGGCCACAGGCAGATGCCGGGTGATGCGCCATGAGGTTCTACTGACACGCAGCTTTCCTGAGAAGGTCCTGCTCACCAGGCACACAGCAGCTGCCGGGCCAAGTGGACCCGAGGGGATGTGCTGTGCTAAATCCCACGTGTGCAGAAAACAAAAGAGGCTGAGGAGTGCTTTAGGACCAATACGACACTCTGAGGTCACCCCGCACAGCCAGATCCCTCTGCCTGCTTAAAATATGCCACTTGCCTTATTTTCCACCATGATTGTTCATCAGAGTCCACATTTAAACCAGCACTCAGGGAAAGGCTTTAAAAGCAGCCGAGAAGACCAAGCCCTTCGGGGTGTGCGTCCCTCACTGAAGTAGAAGGTAAATACACAAACACAGGCCAGCAGCCCCAGGGCCTGGCCAGGCCATGCCCTCCCGCCCATGACTGCAGACTCGCAGGTTTCATCAACACTGAGCACAGACGCACACACATGCATGCACGCACGCATGCAGCCCTCAGAGCTAACCTTCAGCCTGGCTCCAGCAGCGGCAGCAGTGCTGAAATAAGCCAGGCTTTCCTGCCACCTGCTCACCTGGCTATGTGCATGCGGCGCTTTGGAGTTCAAGAGCACAAGTCTGGGAAACCGCTCATAGAAAGGGTTTCTCCAACCTCCAAAGACACAGTGATCCTGGGCCTGTGGGGCAAAAACCCCAAATGTTGTGAGCACTGGCTATACAGCGCCCAGCACTTACTGGCCACAGTTGTGTCCACCCTGCTGGTCAGACTGCTAACAAAACAGCCATTCCCGGCCACCACCCAGGGACAAAAGCCACTCAGGCCCCAGGAAAGCCCAGTGACTAATCATTTAAAAAAATTAAAAATTTTGGAAGAACTTGGACTCTGGAAACATCAATGTTCAGCAAGCTCCTAAACTCACTGGGTCTCAGTTTCATACACCTGTAAAACGGAACTGCTGTTTTTTTACTGCAAGCACTGCCATGAGAACTGGAGAAGGGGAAGCCAGTCAAAGTCGGGCCCACAAGCACAAGCCTCTTGCCTTCACCCGAGTATCTACTTAATGCTCCTCTTCTGTTTCTTTCCAACTCTGCCTTCGCTGACTCACTCAGCACACATTCACTGTCTGCCTCACACAGGAAGGGCAGCCTGGCCCCTACTGAGGAAGACTTTCAGGTACAGGACGACTTTGACGGGGCACATGTTAACGAGGGAGCAATGGGAGGCCACGGCAGGGCCCCTTGCCCAGCTCTGGGACGGGCTCTCTGCCTGACCCCAGCCAACACTCACAGTGATGACCTTGGGCAAATCACTCCACCTTTGGTAAGAGAAGCAACTGCTCCCTGGACAGAAGCTCCGAGTGGTGAGTGGTAAGAAACGGATCCACTAAACTGCAGAGAGAGTCGGCAGGGCTGTGAGGCACCGCTAAGATCTGCAGGTCAGGCCGTGAGCTGGGGACACGGAGGCAGGTTCAAAGCCAACCACCCTACAGAGCGTCACTATCACTGGAAAATGACTGCTGGGGGAGCACTGCCCTCCCACTGAGAAAAGTAATTTTCGACTTTCATAAAACTCCCCATCCATGCTGATGCTACAAATACGTGGGGTCAGATCTTTACGATGGGTATAAGAACATGACCACAACTCAGTGTCTTCCCAGAAAAACAGCAGAAGAGAGGTGTCAAATACGCTGTGTTGATGACCCTGAGATTTCGCTGAGGCCTCGTGTGTCGAGGGTTGTCAGGATCAGAGGACGCAGGAAGAGAGGTGCAGAAAGAGGTGTGAATGAAGCTCAGGACCCAGTGACACAGTCCGTGCCCCTGAGATGCCAGCGAGCTCATGTCACTCCTCCATAGACAGGTCTGCCAACTCTAGGAAGCCAGCAGCGCTTCCTTCCCGCAGAGTGAAGCCCGAGCAACGTTTGCTAAGATGGACCCTACCTTTGGCCTTCAGAAGGAAGGGGACTCTCACATGTGCTACAGCACGGCTGCACCTTGCAGATGGGGTGCTCAGCAAAGTAAGTCGGATACAGAGCAGACACCCAGCACACTCCACTGGCCCCTGGAGTCAAATCCACAAGGGCACAAGAACGGGCTCACCAGGGACGGGGGTGGGGCGGGGATAAGGAGTGAGGACTTTTTTTTTGGGGGGGGGAGAGGTTTTTGCTATAAGGCACATGTGCTTGCCAGAAAGAGAGACAGAGAGACAGAAAGCGAGAAATCACACCCCAGGGGGGATGGCCACGCTGCAATCTCTTCTCCATTCTCCTCTCGGGATCTTGGGCACGCACGCACACGCGCTCGGCCTGAGTTCCAAGCCACTGGGTCCAGGACTCGAATTGCTGCTGACTACATGGGAATCCAGCGACATAGCCATTATGTTAACTGCTGGTCCCAGGGAATGGGGACTTCTTTAATGGGAACATTGTTTCGGTTTTGCAAGATGACGTTCTGGAGAAGAGTGGTGGTGATGGTAGCACACATGTAAATGGACCTCTCAGGGCTGTAAACAGACACAACTTCAACAGCAATATTCTAACACCTCAATTTCTGCTGACCTCAATCCCTTTCCCAAGAAACCATGATGTGACGTTATGTAGACCACGTTCCAGGTAAGCGTCTCACCACCAACTGCAGCCTAAGGGACTGTTAAATTCACACATACTACCAGGACCCAAAGAGCAAACGCAGCATACAGCGAGCGGGAGAGAGGAGCAGGTCAGATCATTTCCACGCAAACACCACCAAGTTTCACACCCAGAATTAGGTACATTAAAGAGTCTGTTACTACATTCTGCATTTCTAAGGAAGACTTCATTCCTAGCCTGTCTGAGAGACACCTCATGAGAGGACTACCTTAACAACTTGGGCCTCATGAAACCAGATGAGACGCTGCCCAGGGTTGGGGTGCGGAGGAGGGGAGACACCTGCTTGGGTTTGCAGTGACTGCTCTGTGACCTTGGGCAAGCCATGACCTTTCCTGCCCTTGCCTGCTCATGCACAAAATGGAACAGGGAAGGCACGTCGCGACCCTCCTCAGATAACAATTTGTGTAAGAAAGCTCCATCAACTGTCTTATAAAAGCAAAGTTATTTTACTATGTTATCTGACACAGAGGGGATCAACACATTTTACTTAATACATCCTAGAACTGGAAAACCTGGTTTGCATGTTACAGTTTAATGAGTTAACCAAAGAAAAATGAGGTCAAATTTCAAGGTGGGAACAGAAACTAAGCCAACATTTTATCCCCTAAATTTTGGTTTATAAAAAAGTTAACATCTGCTTTCAATAAAAGTTAAAAAGTAGGAAACAATCATTTTAAGAAGTTCAACCACCTCCAACACGTCAGTGTCAGCACCTGATACAGGCGGAGGTTTCGCAGCAGCGTCTTGCTGGCCCTCAGGCAGCAACCCCGTCTCCACTGTTGGTTTTGTCAGGATAGCAAGGACTGGCTGCAGCGCATGGACTGGCTCAGCAAGAAGCAGCACCTTGACAAGGGTACAGTCCTACGGCTCCCAACGCCTGGGCTCCCGACCCCACCAAACCAGCTGGAGCATCTGTGCACGCCACCCCTCCAAGGGCAGGGGTGCTCCTGCCTCCGATGAAGCACTGCCAGCTGTAGTCACTGTCACCCTGCACGGCGGGCCACCCTACCCCTGCCGAGTCCAAAACGGAGGCTTGGTGGGGGTCTTAGGTGATCAGTTCTTTCCTACTTTATCCCTGTTCCTAAAATCTATTGTATGGTGCCTCTTTGTAAACCCTGAATTTTTCTGTAAACTTAACCATTCTCTTCCAGGCCAGTAACCAGAAAGGCCCCAGAATCCAATCAGATTTGTAATTCCGACTGCTTTTCTCTGTGTCCTGCTGGAAGAGGGGGGCCCATACCCACGAAAGGCTCCAAACCCCTTAAGGAATAAAATGGAAACTCCCTAGGCAGGCAGGCCTAGAGAGGAGAGGCGCGTCCTAATTTGTCCCTCTGCCACCCCATCCCTAACCTAATGGCAGCTGGACCGTAGAGACCGGTAAAGGCTTGTTCTGGAGTCTCAGGCCTAAAGAAGTCACACTGACGCTTGGACACCCATGCAGGAACAGGCAGAAAAACCCTAGGAGCAAGCGGAGGACAGGCATGGGGACAGGCACACACCACAGCTCGGCCTGCACTGCTGGCTGGGAGAGGCCCGCACAACGCCAACACAGGATCCGCAGATGCGCTCCACACCCTCCGCCCAGCCTCTTACCCACGGCGAGTCCCCTGTCCTGCGGTCCCAGTGTCCTGGCCAGCCTCAAGCGGCAACATCAAAGCCTCGGCAGGTTGCAGGCCTCCGCGTCAGAGGCCATGGTGGCTCTGTCCAGTGAAACCGTGGTCCCAGGCTCCGGGGAGCTCCCACAGCTCTGGGTGCAGGGAGAGCTGGAGCGAGGACAGCATGTGTGTGCCAGCACAGCCAGGGCAGAGCAGGAAGCGTCCAGAGGAAACAAAAGCCCAGCGGACGAACCCCGCGGTGGAAACGACTGCGCCTGATGGGGAAGGCTGGCGTGGACGCGGAGCTGGGCGCGTGGCTGCCACTCTGTGCTGCTCTGCTCCTCTCCTGGCAGGCTCATTTCCATGAATGCGATCACACAGCCAGCCCCTCCTCCTACCCCCACTCCCGGCCTGCAGAGGGGGAGGGGAGCCACCGCCAGCTTTGCTCAGGGGCTGCTAGCGTTCCTTTGCAAGAAGCAAACCCTGCCAGCTGTTCCACTTAAGACGCTTCTCCTTGCTGCAGAGAAAGAGCCAGGACCTGTGGACTGCGGAGCGCACGTTCTGTCACCACATGGGCCGGCCCCAGACCTTCCCACAGCTCCACACCAGACCAGCTGGCAGAGTGACACTGGCCAGACTGCTCCAACAGCATCCTGGAGGGGTCGGAAGACAGTCCCCTGTGCTCCCTCCTCCGGGGTTCCATGCCCGCCTCTCCACAAGGGACGCTCCGGTGTTTTCACCAAATAGGACCTTCACCCGCTGAGAGTGGGGCAACGGTTCTGTCTTCCTGAGGTTGCAGCACTGCCTCTCGGATGCTCTGGTTCCGGTGAGTGGGGCAAGGTGATCTTAGGAATGCAAATGTCGGGTGGCTGGTAACAAGCAACAGGGCTGCAGCCCAGAGCAGTGGCTCCCAGAGGTCAGAGGGCACCAGATACCCAGGGCACTTGCTGAGCAGGGTGATCTGGCCATCCAGTCCCCAAAACACAAATAGGCCAGACCCTCTGCAGGTGAAAAAGAATACAAGGCCATTTCATGGAGGAAAACTGCCTGGTCACTGAGGGAGAAGACTAGGTTTTGAAACAAGTGCAATACAAGCAAAGAGAGGCAAAAAATGCAGACCATCGTGCAGGACAGAGTCCCTCGGACTGGGCACTCTGGACGTTTGGGCAGGGCACTCTGCGGTGGGGACATCCCGGTGCATTGTGGGGTGTTCCCTGCAACCCTGGCCTCCGCCCACTAGATGCCAGCAGAGCCCCACCACTGTCCCCCCAAGCCATGTGACAATCGAAACTGTGTCCAGACACTGCTCAATGCCCCCTGGGCACCAAGCTGCCCTGGCTACGAACAATGGCTGTGTGTGTATGATGGGGAGGGGCCCACAACACCTCCACACCCTTGCTCGCCCTTCCAGTCTCCTGCCATTAGGAAATGACTGATCCCCCACGTACGCCCCCACGCTCACCTGGACACACTGCAGCATCTACTGCCCTCTGCTCTCTGGGGGTGCAGCCCGGCTGAGGAATGTGGCCAGACGTCCTCATCACCATGGCAGTGTCACCAGACCTGACCCAAATACCTTAGCCCTGCATGCCAGCCCACGTCTGTGAACATGGCCGTGATCTGAGCAGTGCTACACTGGAGTCCCAATGGTAGTACTCATAAATCATACCGAGTCTATGGAAAGTAACCCCTAAAATCATTTATGACACTTTAACTGTAAGCTACAAAAGGATCCACGTTTTCAACAAAACTGTGGAGTGAGAGCTCCAATTTCATGGGGCATCGTCCTTGAGCATGGTTTGAAGGCGGTCTTGAGCACGACCTGAGCTGGCCAGGTGCGCCTCAGCAGTGACCGACTTGCACCAGGTGGGCCCAAGCGCAGGCACAGCCTTGAACCGAGGCCAGAGGTCTGGTAGCAAAATCCTGCATGTGCACGCAGTCGATTCTAGGTACGAACAACTCGATACCAGGAACGGGCTGGTAAGAAGTCAGAGGGAAAAGCGGCAAGCGAAAGCCTACAGTGTGGCCCTCGTGTGGAAAGAAGACAGATCCCCAAACAAGTTAGTGTCCAGGCCATAAAATCATGGCAGCCATGGGAAATGAGGGAGAGACCCATTCACAGACTAGGAAGCCCAACAGAGAAAATGAAAGCTTTAAAAAATGGGGGACCAGCAGGTGGCGTGGTGGTTAAGGCACTGGACACTCCCACGTGGCCAACCACAGTTCAAGTCCCAGACCAGGCGGCTTGCTTTCTCACTTCCTCTATCTCTCTCTCAAATTAAATAAATGAATAAATAAAATTAAATAAAATAATTCTTAAAAATGACTTTTTTCAGGGCCAGTAGGTGGCATAGTGGTTAAGGTGGTAGACTCCTACATGGTCAACCATGATTCAAGTCCCAGACCTGGTGGCTTAAAAAATCATGCCAGGCTCATGTGTATTTGTCCCCAAAATTCCAGGAGGAAAATGGAGGAGAAGGGACTGCAGCATGGCCATCTCCTTCGGAGATGATTCTCACTTCCGCTCTCACTCTCTCCAGAAAGCCCATGGGTCCTATGGTAAAAACCTACAAAAATTTTTTAAAAAGATTTTTTTCCAAGCTTATAATTGGGCAATTGTTTTGAAAAAGTTTACTGTATATAAACAAGACGCTCTGAGTTACTATGGAGGGTACAAAGCTTGAAAGACATGGTTCCAAACCCCCAAGAGCACGTGTTGTTATCCCTTTAAAGAAAAAGGGTCAGGCCAGTTCGGTGACTCTGTGGTTGCAGTGACTGAACCCCACAGAGCCAGCCGTGCAGTCTGAGTCCTGGACCCAGCAGCCTGGAAACGCCAGATGCAAGTGTGGCACGCCCCAAATCCAAGGAAAGAACGGAGGAGAAGGCATGGCAGTGTGACCATGCCCCCTTGGGGGGACTTCACACTCTCCCTGTGTGGTAAGCACGTGCACCCTATTGCAAAAAACAAATAACCATGAAAGAAGGGGCCGGCAGCATGGATGTGTAAGGAATGCAGTGTGCCGGCTAGGCACCATCCGGGGGTGTAAGCACGGTGTGCCGGATAGGCACCGCCTGTGGGTATAAGTGCGGTGTGCAGGCTAGGCGTCATCCGGGGGTGTAAGCACGGTGTGCCAGCTAGGCACCGTCCAGTGGTGTAAGCGCTGTGTGCCAGCTAGGCGCCGCCTGTGGGTGTAAGGAGCATGGTGTGCCAGCTAGGCGCCGTCCAGGGGTGTAAGCGCGGTGTGTCGGCTAGGTGCCACCTGTGGGTGTAAGGAGTGCGGTGTGCTGGTTAGGCACCATCCAGGGGTGTAAGCATGATGTGCCAGCTAGGCGCCGATTGAGGGTGTAAGCGCGGTGTGCAGGCTAGGCGCTGTCGGGGAGTGTAAGGAGTGCAGAGTATGGTGTGCTGGTTAGGCGCCATCCGGGGGTGTAAGTGCGGTGTGCTGGCTAGGTGCCGTCTGTGGGTGTAAGGAGCGCGGTGTGCAGGCTAGGCGCTGTCGGGGAGTGTAAGGAGTGCAGATTGTAGTGTGCCGGCTAGGCGCCGACCTGGGGTGTAAGGAGCACAGTGTGTTGGAGCACAGTGCGTCGGTTAGGTGCTGTCTGGGGGTGTGAGGAGCACCGTGCATCGGTTGGGCACTGTCCAGGGGTGTGAGGAGCACAGTGCGTCGGTTAGGC
>NW_006159630.1:3581817-3582359 GCF_000334495.1 Tupaia belangeri chinensis | reverse complement strand
CGTCGGTGAGGCACCAGCTGCGGTGTGAGGAGCATGGTGCGTCGGTTAGGCACCAGCTGCGGTGTGAGGAGCATGGTGCGTCGGTTAGGCGCCGTCCGGGGGTGTGAGGAGCACGGTGTGTCAGTTAGGCGCCGTCCGGGGGTGTGAGGAGCACAGTGCATCGGTTAGGTGCCGGCTGCGGGTGTGAGGAGCACAGTGCGTCGGTTAGGTGCTGTCTGGGGGTGTGAGGAGCGCCGTGCATCGGTTGGGCACTGTCCAGGGGTGTGAGGAGCACAGTGCGTCGGTTAGGCGCTGGCTGCGGGTGTGAGGAGCATGGTGCGTCGGTTAGGTGCCGTTTGGGCGTGTGAGGAGTGCCGTATGCCTGCTAGGCGCTGTCCGCGGGTACCCGCTGTGGAGCAGAGAGGAGAGGCCGAGGTGGGCTGGCTGCTCAGCTGCAGGGAGCAGGAAGATGTGGACACTCCAGTTTGAGAAGAGGGAGCGAGGTGGGCAGGGCAGCATAAGAGCAAGCTGGAGGGAACCAGCAGGTAGCGCAATGGGCATGT
>NW_006159630.1:3560010-3581577 GCF_000334495.1 Tupaia belangeri chinensis | reverse complement strand
GACAGTACCCGAGATCCCGCGAGGTGAATGGAGGAGAAGGGATTGCGGCGTGACCATCCCCGCTGGGGGGGGTGATTTCTTGCTTTCTGTCTCTCTGTCTCTGTCTGTCTGGCGAGCGCACGTGCCCTATAGCGAAAAAACCTCTCCAAAAAAAAAAGAGCAAGCTGGAGAGCGACCACGGTACCCTGGAGGCCTCACTGGGAAGCGGGGCTCTATCCTGTGTGGAACTGAGGCAGGAGAAAGAAAGGTTTCCCGAAGAGCAAGAAGCAGCAGTGAGGAAGGAAGGGGACGGACCGGTAGCTTCTCAGTGGGCGCCAAAGAACAGCAACAGACACAGGGCACTTTCCAATGGGGCACTTGGCAGCAAAGAAACAAGCATTTTCTGCCCCCACGCACTTCCTGCCTCCGTGCATAGCTCACTGCTTCAGCTGCCAGCCTTCCTGGTGCAAGCTAAGCTCCCTGATGCCGCTGCCACTGCCCCCCCGCCCCCCGCCCTCTCTCCAGCTGTGATTCAGGCCCAAGGACAGCTGGAACCACACTGACCCGCTGCGCAGCATGCAGGGGGCGTGTGAATCTTCATTTCTTCAGCCCCTGCTGAAGCAGAAACAAGGTGCAAGGGACACGTGAAGAGATTTCAATTCATCCCCGTCTCAGACTCCTACTCCACGCTGTGCTCACGGCTCCCTAGCAGAGACAGTGGGCTCCACACGGCCAGCCACGGTCCAACAAGAAGCACCGGGGCTCTAGGCCAGCCTGGGGGCATCAAATACCCCACTGGCTGGCTCCGGGCACAGAGGTAATGCACTGTTCAAGAAAAGCCAGATCCTACACGGAGCCCACAGATCAAATCCCCGGCCAAACGTCCAAGATACGAAGAGACTGGAAGACTGGAGGGAAGACTGTGTGTGTGTGTGTGATGCATATGCACGAGCCCTACCATGAGTAAAGAGAAAATAAATTTTAAAAAATCCTTCATAAAATCTCATTATTTCTTAGTAAAAGTGAGATGCATAAACCGCTCCTGCTCTGGAAGGGCCTGCAGACTTCGAGAGGGGAGCGTTCCCACTCTCACCTGAAGTAGGAGACTGGCTCCAGGATGGGACACAGACCCTTATCAGCGAGGCCCTGGGTCCAGAGGTTTTCAAAAGTTTGAAAAGAGTAAGGAGGCACCAGCCAGGGTGGTGGCTTTCCGAGTCCTGGGCAGCCCGGTTCCAGCCCACTGCCCCTTCTCCCGGCAGGGCAGGTGCTTCCTCTGGGCCAGTTGTGTGTGCTGGGATGGTAGTGTCATCTCTGTCCAGCTGTCCTTGAGGGGCTGCTCTGGGGTGACAGGCCTGTTATCTCCTGCCTTATCACAGGGGGCAGCTGAGATAGAACTTCAGGGAGAGGAAAGAGAACCATGGCAGGGGGAGGCCAAGGCAAGCTGGTGATGGGGGGCAGGAGGCAGGCAAAGCCGGGTGCCCTCGGGCTCTAGCCCCATAGCTCGGTGATTAAAGGAGCCAGATCTCTCGCCTCCAGAGTGTGCACAGGAGGTCAGCTGGCCAATGAAGGGTGGCAGTCCCTGACTCTGTGACAGTTTCCTGTGGCCTACTCCACCAGGAGTGTCAACCCCTGGCTGTCATTCCAGATTCAACTCCCAAACACTGCAGATTCTCCCCAGGGCAGAATGGCTCCTGCAGCTGGCCTCACAGGCAGGACAAAGAAACAAGGAAAACAGTTAAGATTTGAGCAGTTAGGAAGGACCAGGTGTGAATGCTCTCCCTGAGGAGTGCTGGAGGTGGCGGAGCTGCTGATTACCCTGATCCGATCTTTACATTCTGCATTCATACATCCAAATCACCTGCTACCTCAGTGTGCACAATCACAACTGTGTCCATTAAAAATACTATTTACAGTACCAACTATTTTACAGACATGGTAATAGAGACTATTAAAGTTACATAGAAAAACACATATATAGGAGAACACACACACACGAACAGTCCAGAAGCATGTGAGGGGAGGGCCACGTGAAGGAGAGGTGGCTACCAGAGACTCCAGCATGTAGGGCTTCAACAGCTGAAACTGCGCAGGGGACACTCCAGCATGTAGGGCTTCAACAGCTGAAACTGTGCAGGGGACACTCCAGCGCGGAAGTGCAGGAAGCACTTGAGATCAGTAAGAAAAACCGGCTTAGTCAGTTCCTGGCACTGGGGCGAACAGCTGGCTGGCCACAGGGTAAAAAGCTAAACACCGACTTCATTTTTATCAAAATTAATTCTAGCTTAATCAAAGGCTTTTTAATGTAAGATAAGACCATAAACATTCTATGGGACCAGCAGTTAGCGTAATGGCTATGTCGCTGGACTCCCACATAGTCTACTGCGGTTCAAGTACTGGACCCAGCGGCTTAAACTCACACCGGGCACGTGTGCGTGCATGCCCAAGATCCCGAGAGGAGAATGGAAAAGAAGGGATTGCGGCGCTGCTATCCCCCCTGGGGGGTGATTTCTCGCTTTCTATCTCTCTGTCTCTGTCTTTCTGGTGAGCGCTTGCGCCCTATAGCAAAAACCTCTCAAAAAAAAAAAGACCATAAACATTCTAGAAAAGGGCCAGCCAGGTGGGCTGGAAGTTAAGGCGGCTAGCTCCTGCTTGGTCGACTGCATGGTTTGATTCCTGGACCCAGTAGCTTAAAAAACATGCCAGGCACGTGTATACATGCCCCAGTCCCCAAATCCTGAGAAGAGAATGGAGAAGGGATTGTGGCATGATCAATACCCTGAGAAGTGCTCTCTCACTTTCTTTCCCTCTCTCCAGTGAGTGCAAACACCTACAACAAATGAAAAAATTTTTTTTTCTTTTTGGATAAAGCATTGGTTGATACAGTTAAACTAGAGAGTCTATTCAATTTGCTACATTAAAATAAAAGGTTCTGGGGCCAGCCAGTGGCCTGGTGGTTGAGGTAGCTGGGTTGGACATGACTGACTACATAGTTCAAATCCCAGACCCAACAGCTTGGGGGACGTGCCAGGAGTGTGTGCCTTTATGCCCAGAAAAATCCTGAAAGGAGAAACAGAAGAGATGGGATTGCAGAGTTGCCACCCCTCTGTGGGCTATTCTCCTCACTACCCTTCTCTCTGTCTCTCCGGCAAGTGCAAGCGCCCTCTAGCATATATATAGAGAGAGGTTTATATATAATTGCATTATATATAATAAAATAGGCTAATTAATTAAATAAAAAGCTGCTGGTGGAAAATAAAAGCTAAAAAAAATACCTAGGACAATATAATCACAAAGCATATGACAAAGTTAAGTTCTTTAATTCACAAAGAGAGCACCATAAAAATGAATAAGCAAAGGATTTAAAAGGCAAATTACAGAAACAGAAACACAAATGGCCAAACATGGAAAGATGCTCAAACTCGCTAAAGTTTTCAGATATAAATCAAAACACGAATAACATGCCATTTGCAGAATCAGAGTCGGGTAGAAATCGCAATGTTAGGGGTACAAAACACTGTCCGGAGGAGAGCGACACAAAGACACCCACGGGCGACCGCAAGTGTGAACAGGTACATTCTGCACCGCCAAAACCCAAAATGCTTTCATCAGATTTAGGGATCTGAATGAGTATACTTCCAAACTGCAAAAACTAAAAACTACCCAACCAACACTTGGTGATTAAAAAGAACAAGGTGACCCAGTAAGTGGAACATGAAAGGACCCCCGGCTGGGCCCCGTGAAACAGTACAACTGACGTCCGTACACAAACGCCTTCTTCCATGTGGGCCACGTGTTTTCTAAAGCCACAGAAGGCTTCAAAGAAGGATGTGCCTGAGATTCCACACCGGGGCCACCTGCAGAAAGGGCGAGGGAGGCTCTTCCTTCTCCTCACCTGCCTTCCTGTAAACTCAGATCCACAGGAACATCAAGTCCACGCTGAAGTGGAAATGCCACGGGCCACTTGCTGCTCACACTGATACCTAAGTATTCCTCTGGGAAGAAGCCCGAGTCCTGTTCTAAACCACGAGGCTCTCTACCCCCATTCCACTGTGATTCTGCATGTGGCCTCTCACCTGAACTCCCTGGATCAGAATAATGACTCCACAGAAAACACAGAGAGAGTGATTTAGACGCCAGAAGGAATGAAGATTCGGAAACGGCCACTGGCTCGCCGAAGAATGCACTGGGCCTTCTGAGGTCAGAAGTGGAACTTGCGTGATGCCTCTGCAGAGTGAGGAAGAACACGCAGCGAGAAACCATTTCTTAGGGAGGAAGCGTGTTAGAGTGAGTCCTCCTGTGCCAGCTGGCCTGCAAGGAGCCCCCTTGACTTCTCTGTCTTCCTTTTTCCCGGCGCACTTCCTAGGCCTGTAAGGTCAGCCCGTCAGCAGCCAGCAGCAAAACCAGAGGGTGACTCTGAGCACATGACGATGGGGCCATCGGGTCCCGCCATGGCTGTTTAACCTAACGCCTGGCTGACTGGCTCAGTGGCCAGAGTCTCTCCAAGGAGCCAAGGCAATTGCTTTTGTTTGCAGAGCCGACCAGGACTGGATTACCTACAGCATTTCGTGGCTCTAAAAGTCCATGAATACACTGCCTTTCAAGACCACTCCAGCTGAGGTCCACGGCTCCAGCTGCAAGGCAAAGCCATGCGAACCGCCATAAGTGCGAGTTCTGCGGAGGGAGAAGAGGGCAGCGGTCACAAGGATCCTTTTCTAAAAAGGAATCTCGGTGGAGCCAAGCCAAAAACAGACAGAACAGAAATGAGAGTGCTCTGAACTCAGCGAAGCAGCCTTCGGAAGGCGGTCAGTATCCAGAGGGAAAATGGGAGATGGATACGGCGACGTTTCCAGGTCAAGCCCTCCACCTGTGGACCAGCAGCAAACTGCAGGTAGGTTTCATCAGCCTCCAGCCAGAAATGAGTCCCAGAGAACCTTTCTGAACCACAAGGAGCACTGAATGAAAACGACTTCTGCGGCTCCCTAGGGCACGTCCGCCCTTCCTCTGCCTTAGCTTGGTGGCGCTGGGCAGCTGTGATGTGCTCCCGATGCCCGGGCCTGCACCTGCCAGACCGCAATCCCTGCCCATGCTTTCCGCCAGTACTGGCTTCTCAGAAAACTCACCCGCTGCCTTCCACATCCCTCCTGTCTCGCTGGGCTCTGGGTCCTGACCACCTGCGCCCAGTCCTATGCTCCTAAATTTATATAACAAAACTTGAAAGGCTACAGAAAGCCTCTGACAGTGGGTAAAGGTCGCTTTCTTCAGAAGGGCAGGATCTAAGCCCTCGTTCCCTTTTGCCTTTTCATCAAGAAGAAAGGACAGCTAAGCCTCTGTACGCACCGTGAGAGTTCATCTCTCGGGAACGCGACAGGAGAGCCTGTAAAACTCAAACCAGAGCGAGTCCCTTCAAAACTTGTCACAGCAGATGGTGACACAGGTTTCTTGCTATGATGTGTGCTTTGTACAATGCCAAACACGCTCCTGCTTAAAAATAAAGATGTAACCATTTTTGATTCTACAAAACACAAATCTGATCCCTAAGAAAGGCAGTGAAAAACACCTAAGGGGACATGAATGTCTAGCTCCAGCACCTTAGGTCTGCTGATGCCTTAACCTAACAAACGTGTCTGGGCTGGCAGGTCGTGTGGAGGTAAGGGCAGCCAGTCCCACATGGCCAGCTATGTGGTTTGAGTCCCAGACCCAGTGGCTTGAAAATTACACTGGACGTGCCCAAGGTCCTGAGAGGAGAAGGGACTGTGGCGTGGCCATCCCCGTGAGGGGAGCTCTCTCACCGCTCCCCCACCCACCTTTCTGCCTCTCTCCAGCAGTGTACATACTCTACAGGAGACTAAAAAGAAAGTAGGAACGTGTCTAAGACGAGGAGTCCAGCACAGGAAGAAGACGGCGCTCGGGAATGGAAGGGTGCAGCAGTGACACCAAGAACAGCACTCTAGACACAAGCCCAAAATCAAAGTCCCATTGGAAGGCACTGTTCTGAATCCTATTTGGAACAGTTTCCGAAAAAAAGTACTATTTTATACCCACATTATATCTTGTGGCTTAAACTTTTTTCCTCATTTCTATTGTTCTCAACTTTACAACAAAGCTCAACTCTGAACTTGCACGTTCCTGACACTGAACCACACCATTCCCTTCGGTGAGAATGAAGTAAAGGCCTCGTGAGGAAATGCTTGCCCTCGGGCAGGGGGCACTGTGTGCCCTCACTCTGTGGAGACCTCAGCTCGGCTCACCCTGAGCATTTCCGCACGTGCAGCAGAGGCGGGGGGGGGGGGGGGGGGCACGTCCCCAGCAGCACTCGGAGGAGGCCAAGGGGTGCTGAGTGGCCGAGCAGCTTGGAGGGGCATCCAGGCCAGGGCTGGAAGCAGCAATGGACTCTGCAGTGGAGAGGCAGAGGGAACAGCGCATACCGAATGTGAGGAGCCTGGGAAGAGACGTGCTGGGGACGGCGGGCACGCCACACGTCAGGGCCCAGCACACGCCGGGCCTGAGCTGGCGCCAGGAAGGGAGCTCAGATTTACTGCCTGCTTGTGAAGCCTCGGGGCCCACAGCGAGTTTCAATTCATTTCTGGAGTGTTCAAAGGCAAATCGAGGAGAACTACGCATTAAAAGATGACTGGGGGCCAGCAGGTGGCATGGAGGTTAGGGGGCTGGATCCCACGTAGCAGACTTCATTGTTCGAGTCCTGACTCAGTGGATGGAAAACCATGCCGGGAAAGTGTGTGTGAGTGTGTGTGTGTGAGTGTGTGTGTGTCTGTGTCCAAAAATCCTGAGAGGAGGATGGAGAACTGCAGCACAGTAATCGCTCCCCAGCGGGCGTTTTCTCTCCCTGGCAAACACACGTGCATTACAGCAAAAGTAAAAGGCAAGACTAAGCACACTGAGACGCTGAGTACACACTTTTTGGCCGTTAAGAGATCGTGCTCAGTGAACTGCACTGACTGGCTCACACACACACACACACACACACGACACTGGCGTGAGAAGATGGGCCTGGGATGGACCGGGCCAGGAGGGAGACGGAGGGCAACCCCCTCGACCTCTGGCCTGAGGGTCTGAGCCTGAGCAGCAGGAAGGGCTCCGAGGTGGGCAGGGTACTTTGACGGGTGTGCTCTCAGGCAGGGAGTCTAGGACAAGCAGCTCTCTCTGTGAGAAGCACATGCTCACACCTCACTTCTCCCCTGGGATCCTGGGGACTTGCCAAAGGAAACTCCACTGGTTTCTTCACTCTCACAGCTGCCTAAATGCCATCTGTACCCCGGCTGGCCTGGGCACCTACTTTAGCTGTGACTAAAAGGGCAATGCTGCCCTCCCTTCTGTCCCAAAAGGAGGACCTGAGGAACCCCCCAACCCCCCGGAGGGGGTGAAGGAAATGGAGAAGCCGGGTCTTTGAGGTGACCTATGCAAGCAGGGTTCCTCGGTGAGCTCACCTCTAAAATTCCTGGACCTAAACCCATGCCCACGCCCGACACTCCCACATGGAACCAGCACACATGTGGGGTAGTTTATGCTGAACTGCTTGACCCCTCTGACCCAGACGTTGAGACTGAACAGCACCTCCTGGGTGGGTCTGAGGCCAGGCCTGCCCAGGAGACTGGCAGTGACCGGTCGCTGCCTGCCCGGACAGCCTGACTCAGCGACTGCTACAGCGCAACCACACGGTCCTCGTCCGCTCTCACAGCTGCGCCCTTTGGAACTGGAGGCCTTGGCTCGTGTGGACTCCCAAGTGGGCAGTCTAGCCCCGCCTGAACTGTCCAGTACTGCGCCCTTCAAATGCAAAAGAACCGGTGTAAAAGCCTGGGCGTCCCTCTGTCCCAGAATCTGCCCCAGAGTCTGTCCCAGAAGTGCGGCTTTGCAAAGCACCCCAAGGACAGTGGCCAGGTTATAAAATCCCGCCTCTGCACTAGGTGAGACTACGACGTGCCGCAGGCCCAGCTTCCACAGCACAGAAGGTAATGGGACAACCGTGGTCTCGGAGCCACATGCTAACCCCCGCTCAAGTCCCCAAGCCAGCTGGCCTGCCAACGGGCCAGGCACACGTGGAGGTACCCAGGATCCTTGAAGGCTGGATGACTGGGGAAAAGGAAGCACGTGTGACCGAGCCGAGGAAGGCCGGCCTGCCTCTTGCACATGTTTTCTCAGGGTTTAAAGTGTTCTGTAGTGAACCAGAGGAGGGGAGACTAACAATGACCCCAGGGTTATTATTCTTTCACAAAATCTACTTTGAAATGTAGGCTGCACCCCACTTCCACCTTCTATCAACAGTTTTGAAGCAGGGCGTGCACCTGTGGCATTACAATACTGCCGGTTGACGGCATTGTGGCAACTGCACGGCCACACAGACTCCCATGATTCCAGAAAGTTCTGCAGCCCTGACCGGGCACTTTAAGACACAGTCTTTCGGCACCTCTGGGGATTTCGAAGTCACCAAGTTCGTCATCCCATTACTCATAGCTTGCTGTTTATAGTCTGGGTGTGGAGCAATGAAGGAAGTCCCAGACCCGGTGTGACTTCAAGCAGTCTTCACCGGACACCGAAAAGGGGAAGGCCAAGCTAACTGCCTTTTCTCGTAGGCCACATTTTATTTCATGAAAAGGAGGGGTATTTCGCTGAAGTCTCACCGGCACTTTTATTTCATGAAAAGGAGGGGTATTTAGCTGAAGTCTCACTGGTACTTTGAATGGGTCCCTAATGTCCCCACTGCTTAGCATCGGGTTCATCCTGGGCACTTCTCGATCCCAGGGTTTCTGACCGCCTGTTACCCAGATACAGGAAGTACAGCACAGCCACCAAGGAGGAAATGCTGTCCACCAGAAACACGCCGGTGAAGGCCAAGGCCGGAGGGCACCTCTGGTTAGACACACGCCAGTGACCTCATTCTCCCAGCTCGGACAGTCCACGTCACCGTCCGCGAGAGCCTCGGCTTCTGAACTGGAAGGCACCATGCTGTCCCTCTGAAAACACAGCACACCGACCATAGTCTAGGCTGGCCCTCGATGCCTCCCCGAGACACAGACCGTCCTCACAGGACCTCACATACTGACCAA
Source organism: Tupaia belangeri chinensis (assembly GCF_000334495.1). Taxonomy (NCBI): domain Eukaryota; kingdom Metazoa; phylum Chordata; class Mammalia; order Scandentia; family Tupaiidae; genus Tupaia; species Tupaia belangeri. Next base: position 3,572,536 of record NW_006159630.1, on the reverse strand, counting down.
AAGAGATGCTTAGAACTCCCTCCGCCTGGCCTGGGGCTGAGACTCACCATCCTCCTCTTCGGTTTTCAGGACCATCTTGTTCCTTGACAGTGGACCGGAGAGGTGTGCTCCGACCAGTGGAGAGCTGTAACTAGTTCAAGCCAAGTCTTCCTTGCCTGGGCAGGGCCAGGAATACCTGTGGGGCTGTCTAGCCGCCAGGACGGCTCAGAGCTGCTTCCTGAACTGAAGGGTGGCTGGCAGCATGCCTGGGCCAATCAGCCTCCAGAGACGTCACTCCTAGTCACTGCCACCTCCCAGTTCCCGAAGTCAAGCTCAAGCACCTTCCTGGCGGTTAACCACCTCCCTCCCTGAAAGCAGCCTTATGCTGGAGTCCAGCTGGCTTAGTGGCAGCATTTGGACTCACCACGGTGACGGGTGGCACTCGCTGCTGCTCTGCTCTCCGCCCCCAGTACTTTCTTAGAACCAAACCTTTAAAAGCCCTGCTCCTCTCACAGTGAGGCAGCAGCACATCTCTCCAGAGAAGGACTAAGAGATCCTAATCTTACGGTACGTTACGTTATGAGGTCCAGGCTAAAAGCAGAAGGCAGGTTTTAGAGGATCTACCTCCCTCCACATACATACACACACCCCAAACTCCTGATGTAAGTTCAATTTCACCCCTGTTCTAATTTCTATTTCTTTTTTCTTTTTTTAAAGATTTTTTGCCATAGGGCATGTGTACTTACTGGAGAGAGACCAAGAGACAAAAAAAGTGATAAATCACCCCCTAAGAGGGATGGCCACACTGCAATCCCTTCCCCTCCATTCTCCTCTTAGGATTTCAGGCACACATGCACAAGTGCCTGGCATGTTTTTCAGGCCCCCAGGTCCAGGACTCTAAGAGTAGGGCAGGCCATGTGGGACCCAAAGCCTTAACCACAAGCCACCCAATGGCCCTCCCTATTCTAATCTCTAATGTGTTGCACCAAAGCTTTTTTCCTGCACACCTTATGATGGTGGTAGTACATGTTCATTGTTGAACGTTAGAAAACAGTACTAAAGAAAAAAACACCAAATCCTATAACTTTAATCCTGGTGACCACTGATAACATTTTGGTGTGTGTTTTCCAGATTTTTATCTCTGTCTCTCTCTCTGTTTACACATATATGTGCAAGTGTACACACAAACAAACTGGGTATTTTACATGCTGTTTTATATCCACTTATTTTTACTTACAACAAACATTTTTCCATGACTGTAAATGACATCCATTTCATTGTTTATTGTTCATGCTCTAGACATAATACTTACCCAATCTTCTATTTTAAGGCTTTTTAAAACCTTTCCAACATTTCTGCCAATCCCACCACCCACATGCTCGCATTATGGCATCTCTCTATCTCCTTAAACAACATCTTAGAGGCCAGCAGGTGGCATGGTTGTTAAGGCACTGGACTCCCACATGGCCAGCAGCAGTTCGAGGTCCAAACCTTGCAGCTTGCTTTTTCATTCCCTCTGTCTCTCTCTGCTAAGTGCATGTACCCTACAGCAAACTAAAAATAATGGTAATCAAATGAATCTTTTATAAAAAAAAAAATCTTAGAACTAGAACTGCTGGTTTTAGATATGGTTTCCCATGTGTTCACGGAAGGACAAAGTGGGTCCCCTAACAGTTATTTATAACTGACAAGAAAAAGGAAAACAACTTATACCTACTGTGTTGTCACTACAGGCGACACCTAAACAAGGGCTTATTTTATGCCCAGCTTGATGAGACCTAACCTATTTCATCCTGAAAGCACCCATGGGCGAACGTCCTCTCCCTAGGTCACAGATGGGGACAGCATCTGGAGAGGTCTTAGGGCTTGTCTGAAGTCCCCCAGGCCTGGCTGCAGAGCCCAGCCTCTGCACCATGCTGCTGCACTCCCAAGCCTCTCCTCCCATCATCTCGGCTGTGAATGCACTCTGGCAGCAGCTCTGCCCAAAGCCCAACCTGCTGGGCTTGGCCGGCGCATCCCCCAGAGTCACACAAGCCTGTCTGCAGGGAGGAAACAGAGCTGAACTCCAAAAGGGACCAGGGGAGTCACCTGCCTCGAGGGTCCTGCCCTCTTGCTTATTATTTTACTGTCTAGTAACAAACATATAATTTTAAAAACCACTTTGATTTGTGGAGGCAATCAATACATACTCAGTTTATTACATTTCGTTTTGTGATTTTTTTTTGGAGAGGTTTTTGCTATAGGGTGCGTTCGCTCGCCAGAAAGACAGAGAAACAGAAAGTGAGAAATCACCCCCTGGGGGATGGCCACACCACAATCCCTTCTCCTCCATTCTCCTCTCAGGATCTTGGGCATGCACGCACACGCGCCTGGGGTGAGTTTAAGCCACTGGGTCTGGGACTCGAACCGCAGTCGACTACATGGGAATCCAGCAACAAAGCCATTACGCTAACTACAGGTCCCTGTTTCGGTTAGTATTTTAAAGGCTCAGTTATGCTTCACCCTTTCCCATCTCCATCCATAACGAATCCCTGTAGCAGTCCTATCGTGCTCCATTTCAAAACCAGAGTTTCATGACTCCCACATCGGCACCGCTATCTTCTGGTACAGGGCTGATTCTTAGAAGACCGGTCACCTCTATTTCCTGTCTACTGTCAAATCGTAGTGCGTGTCTCTGCAATGAGACAGCACAGGCGGACGGCGGGGCCCTCTGCTCACAGCTCCTCACACCTGTGGGTGCGGCCACGCCGCCCCCCCCCCCCCCCCCCGCCCCTGACAGGCTGCACCCGACTCCACCTGTGCCAGCCCGATAGGTGTGTGGACCTAAGTACAGTGACGCTGGTGCTCTCCGCATGGGCCTGCATATCCCCTCTCCTGTGAACTGCTTCTCGCTGATGGTTGGATCAGCGATCCTTTGTGTTACATGCTGTGCCTATCGGTCCATTGCTTGTTTTTAACTTTGGTTGTCCCTTTTGTCTTACGGATGTTTCCATTCGTTACAGTCAGATCTGTAACCCTACCTTTCATCTGTTTCATGTGACAAACATTCATTGAGCACATCTAGTGCCAGGCACCAGAGAGACATCAGAGGACTGAAGAGACTCCAGAGAACCAGTGACAAAATCCTGCCCTCAGAGTTTCCAGGGACGCCAGTGAGTAGGTGGTGCCTACCACGCTGGGCCGGGGGCAGGCGGGTACAGTCGGGGAAGGCCGTCAGGGTGGCTGGAGCGGAGAGAACAGTGCAGGGGAGATGCAGTCACACAGGTGAGGAAGGCGGTGGGAGGGCTGTAGGGGCCTTGGGGGCTGTTCTACGGATTTCTATTCTGGGCATGCTGGGTAGCCACCGTCAGGGCTCTGTGCACAGAGCAGCAATCTGACTTCCTTTGTAACAATACCACTCTGGGAGAACGGACTGGAGACAGCAAGGGCAGAAGCTGGGAGTCCAGTGAGAGGCTGCTGGTCACCCAGGAGAAAGGTGATGACAGTGGCAGCAGCAGCAGTGGCCAGTTCTTCCTCTATCTGCCTGTAAGCTAGAGCCAGGACCTGCACGTGGGTGCCTGTGAGCTGTGAAGGAGAAAGGCAAGGGGACCCCAGCGTTCTGGCCTGGCCAAGCGCATGAACGGGGCTGCTGTGCTCTGAGCACAGGGCTGCCCACAGAGCCCTCGCTCCACTCCACACGGCCCGAGTCCCAAGGCCCGTCACTCAGGCCACCGGGGCTCCACACAGCCCGGCTTCTCTGGTTCTCACGGCTTTCAGCTTCTGCCCCCGCCATGCTTCCCAGTTCACTTGCTCAGTAGCGGGGATCTAATCCCCGGTGGCCACGGCCTGGACACTGGCTGCTTCCAGGACAGGTCGGTGCCCCAGCTCCCCTCAGCCCCAGTGAGGAGCTGCCCTTCAGGGGTGGAGCCGGGGGCTTCCCTGGAACGGGCATGGCAGGGCTCCCCGGCCTGCACCAGGCTGCCGTGTGTTTGATTTTTGTTGTTCCTAAGTTGCCAACAAATAGCACTCTATTAAAAAGGAAATCATGAATGATAAGGCAGGTCTTACATCCCGTAGAACAGACCCACCTCTGCTGAAGCACTCAACTGTATGACTCGCTCGGAAGGAGAGTGACCACGTCACTCACCGTCCACGCGGGCCACGTCTGAGCCCGACAGGGAGCAATCTCTCATCAGCTCGGTCGGCACACACAGACCGAACGCTGCCCACCTGCCCACCCTGCTCGGAAGACGCAGCCACGGGACGGCCCCGAGCAGAACGTTGAAGACTATAATGTATTTATTTAAATGGAAACTGCTAACCAGTTTCAAAGGACACTCTGAAATAAGTAGAAAATAGGAGTATAATACAAAACCAGAACAGCTATGTGGGCTTCGGAGAGTGTCTGAGGAAATGGCACAGGGGACGGCACTGACCGGGCCCTGCAGTAAGCGTCACACCACCAGGGCGGGAAAACGCGAAGCTCTGTTGAAAATCACACTCTATGGTGTTCTGACTTTTTAATAAATTTTACTGTGTACATTCAAGGTATGCAACCTGTGCTAGGGCTGCATACAGGGTGAAAGGTGCCTTCCTACGTGAAGCAGACGGACACATCATCATCTCACACAGTTACCCGTTTTTGTTTGCAGCAACGACAGCCAAAACCGACTCTCAGTGCTATGTCGAGGGGTGAGGGTCACCATGATGCTGCTGAAGGTGACTGAGGAGGAAGGTCACCCAACAAGCACTGACAAAATTTGGGAACCCTCAGCTTCCTGGCAGGGAGAACCACTTTGACCTCACCACTCTTACCTTCCAACCTCCTGGCCAAGTCCATGCGGGAACCAGGTCACCTGGAGCCTGCAGATGCAAACCTACAGGCAGCCTCCGGCGGGGAGCAGGACAGTGAGAAGTGGGTACAGGGCAGAAGGCAGGCCTCTGGCACAGCCTGACCCCAGGGAACGACGGAGCCAGGGAAGGGGTTTGGAGACAGACCAGGGAAGCTAGACAGAGGCTTGAAGCCAGGATGGAACAGGCTGGCATATTTAAAGGTTCATCCCACACTCCCTGAATGCACTTCAGCAGTTCTACTGTGGAACACTCATCCCTGTCCCCTTGGACTCTCTGAGACAGCACATCCTTATACCTTGGCCTGCCCACCTCTGACTACCCCCTCTGGCTAAGCTTCTAGACGTGGGTTTAAAGTCTGTCGGAAGATACGAATTGGGCTGACCCTGTGGCTTGTGGTCAAGGGAGATCCACGTGGCTGACCCCATGATTCGAAGCTCAGCCCTGGTGGCTGAGGAAACACACCAGGTGCATATGTGCACAAGCTCAAAATCCCAACAGGACAGAGAAGAGGAGAAGCAACTGCAGAGTGACCGAGCCCCGCTGGGGTGCTTCCACTCTCTCCTTCTCTATGTCTCCCTGTCTATCTCTGGCAAGCACACGCACCCTCTGGCAAAAATGATAATGATAATAATAATAAAAAGTAAAACTAAAATAAAATAAATTCAAAAATAAAATAACAGAAGTCACAAACTGTCTCAACGCATACTCTACATGCTATGAAACTGATTTCTGAAACAACTGTCTCTATTTGCCAGGGCCTTAAAAATGCTGGCTTCACCACAGCTTCCTGACTAATTGCCAAACTCTCTGCCCAGGTCTAAACGCCACTTACAGGGTCAAGCTCGCTACATACTGTGTTTTCTGAGGTTCTCCTCCTGCACATCTGGCCGTGTCGCTCTTCAGGCCCGCTTTCCTGGCCATCATTCTGGGGACTGCCTGGACCATGGCCCAAAGCTGCACCCCGCTTCCTGGCCACCACGTCTGCTTCCTCCTTGGACTATCTGCTCTCTTTGGTAGAACACATCCTTAATAACAGACAGGGAAACAATGTGGAGGCCTGAATTTTTAACATATCATTGGGGATTTCGCATGTTCAAAAATAGCTCGATTCTTTTCTCGCACTTGACTGACATCGCAGCTAGGTATAGAATGCCCCCCCTTTATTTAAGTTTATTTCTTTCTTCCATGAGTGAGAGAATGAGCAAGATAGAGATGGCACCTCTGGATGTTGATTCACCCTGTCTGGGTCGTGGGCAAGTGTATGCCCAACACACTCAGGGCAGTGCCTGGACTTGAACCGGGAAATTTCCCAAGTAGGACTGCCTCACAGATCATTGTGTTTCACCATGCACCAACACCTGGCCCCCATCTCAATACAGAATTCTGCGTTGGAGTAATCTTCCTCGGAGTGAAGCAGGCGTCCCCCGTTCCTGAGCTTCCATACTGCTGTGAGCTATGGTGGCATTCTGCATTCCGTTATTTTGTATGTGACCTTTTTTTGGGGGGGCGGGGGGAGAGGTTTTTATTATAGGGCACATGTGCTCACCAGAAAGAGAGACAGAAAGCAAGAAGACAACCCCCAGGGGGGATGGCCATGCCGCAATCCCTTCTCCTCCATCTTCCTCTCCAGATCTTGGGCACGCCCGCACACATATCCGGCGTGAGTTTAAGCCTCCGGGTCTGGGACTCAAACTGCGGTCACCTACATGGAAGTTCAGTGACATAGCCATTACGCCAACTGCTGGTCCCTGTATGTGACCTTTTATCCCCACTCAGGAAGTTTTCGCATCTTTTCTTTATCCTTAGTGATGTTCAGGATAAGCTGTTTAGTGTGAGTCTTTTCACACACATGCTAGCAACTAGTACAGTTTAGTTTTGAACTGTATGTTTAAATAATCCCCTGTCTTTCTCTTCAGTCTTCTTTATTAGAATGTCTACTTAGACACCAGATACCCGCGGTGGAAACTTTCATTTCTTTTTCTCTTCACCCATCCTTTTCACCTCTTTTGAGCTGCTTTCAAGGAAATACTCTCCATTGAATGTCTTGAACATGCTAATTTTAATCTGTGAGAGCTCACTCTTAATCTCTGAATATTCCTTTTTGATAGTGTCATTTTAAAAATGTTATTAATTTAGTATTGAGACTTTTTTTTTTTAGTTTGCTATAGAGCCTATGTACTCACTGGAGGAAGACAGAAAAAGAGAGAAATCACTCTCCAGGGGGAATTGGCATGCCACAATCCCTTCTCCTCCATGCACGCTCACATGCACAGGCACACACACCTGGCATGCTTTTCAAGCCACTGGATCTGGGACTCAAAAGGCATAGTTGGCCATGTGGGATCCAGCAGCTTAACCAGCACGCCACCTGCTACCCCAGAGACTTTTTCTTTTTTTAGAGATTTTTGCTATAGGGCACACGTGAGACAGAGGGCAACAGAGAGACAGAAAGTGAGAAATCATTCCTCTGGGGGATGGTCACACCACAATCCCTTCTCCATTCTCCTCTTGGGATTTTGTGCCTAAGAGTTTTAAGCCTCCAGGTCCAGGGCTCAAACTCCAGTTGACTACAAAGGATTCCAGCAATGTAACCATTACGCCATCTGCTGCTCCTACTCTGAGACTCTTAATATATAGTTTTCAAGCTTTCTCTATATCTTCCATGACCTATACCCTCAAACTTCTTTTCTTCTGTTGGCTTTGTTCTCCTGTTAAAGTTGAGGGCTCCCCTCAAATGTCTAGTAAGAGTGGGCTGTTTCTTTGCACTTCAGGGCGTGGCGCACTGATTAAAGTGGAGTGAAAGCTCGGCCTGCAGACTGCTGGGTGGCACTGCACCGCAGTGAGGCAGTGACAGAGAGACTCCATATGCAGGGCTCTGCAGGTGCTTGTTACTCGTGCCAGTTACCCAGAAAAGCACCCTCAAATTGCCCATATGGGCTAACAAAGCTGGCCACCAGTATTGGGGTAGCTAGGGATAGGGAAAAAGAAGGGTGGTAACCCAGAATCAAGTACATCGACCTTCTCTTATTCTCTCTGCTTTCATCAGAAATTAAACCTTTGTTTCTTGCAGCCCAGCACCCAGCGAAAAGCCAGGCCATCTCCTCCTGCATGCCTCTAACACTCAGAATTAACTCCAAGAAGGTAGGAAGTAACATATAACCCATCAATGACCAGAAACCACCACAAGAAATATGGGAGATCAAGAAAATATCTCTCCCCCAAGGGGAAAGAACAGCCCTTCATCATCCACAGATAGTACAATGAAAAAATTTAGAATATTCATAGTGACAAAGCTAACAGAGATCCAAGAGAAGAGAGACAACGAATCCAGAAGATGCAGGAGAAGAGAGACGAGTTCCACGAGGTGAGGCAGTTCTTCCGCGATCTGAAAGAGGAAATACACACCATAAAAAAGAATCAGACGCAACTGTTAGAGATGAAGGCTATAATACAGGAAACCAAAGCCTCCCCTGAAAGTGTTAAAAGCAGATTAGATCATGCAGAAGACTGAATCTCAGATGTGGAAGACAGAACCTCTGACCTAGAAAAATTCACTGAAGAGACGGAGAAAATAACAACAACCCAAACATCAGGATAATCGGTATCCCAGAAGGTGAAGAAACTAATAGGGCATTGATAATCTAGTCCATGAAATCCTGAAAGAAAACTTTCCAAATTTAGAGTGGTATTCGAATATCCAGACGAATTAAATACAAAGGAACCCACATAGAATCAACCCAAGAAGATCTTCTCCAAAGCACATCATAGCCAGATTGACCAAAACCGCAGACAGAGATAAGATACTAAAACTGCAAGAGAAAAATGCCAAGTTACTTTCAAAGGATATCCCATCAGGCTAAGTCGGAAAAGAATGGGAAAATATATTCAAAGTGTTAAGTGAAAAACAATTTCAACCAAAAATACTATATCCTGCAAGATTATCCTTTATATGGGAATAAAAGATAAAAAAACATTCTCAGATAAATAAAACCTGAAAGAATTTACTAACATCAGACCAGCTCTTTGAGAAGTTCCAAAGGGAATACTATTCCAGGAAAACTAATACAGACAAATAAGAGAACAAAAAATGACCAAGAAAAAGGCCAAATTAACGGTAGGGACAAGTTCTGAAATATCGATAATAAGATTGAATGTTAACGGGACGGTCAGACCACAGTAACACTGCATATTCAACAAAAGAGAGATTACACGAGACTGAACTGCTGAAATAGAATTCTACGACTTTTTTCTAAAACATTACTGATTTTCTTCTATGCACTGTCTTGCAGATTTAAGGATTTCTGGGGGTCTTTTTGAGTAGTTGGGTTCAGCAATTTGTTAAAAAACTTTTTTTTTTTTTGGAGAGGTTTTCGCTATAGGGCACATGCGCTCACCAGACAGACAGAGAGAGACATAGAGACAGAAAGCGAGAAATCACTCCCCAGGGGAGATGGTCACGCCGCAATCCCTTCTCCTCTCGGGATCTTGGGCACGCACGCACACGCACCCGGCGTGAGTTTTCAGCCACCGGGTCCGGGACGCGAACCGCGGTCGACTACATGGGAGTCCAACGACATAGCCATTACACTAACTGCTGGTTCCCTGTTAAAAAACTTTTTAAATGAAATATAAACTTTTCTCCCTCCTGACCCTTTTGCAATTGGCAAATATTTGTGAGCATTCTTACATTGTGGCAAAACGGTTATGTGCATAAGTTCAATAATACAATAGTATCTGTTGCCTTGCATCAGAAATTGTATTCTTATGGGGCTTTGTGCAAATAACAGACCGATTTGAAATGAACCTTCTTTTTTTTTTTTCAAATAAGTTTAAATCTCTTTAGTAAAAGAGGGAATGAAGAGAAAAAAAAATGTTTCAAAAGAAAATTACAGTGCACTTGTCACTAGATTCTAGCTTTGTCCATACTTAAGGTCTTTTGTAAATCAATAAAATGTGAAGGAAAAAAGTTTAGTGTGGAAGGGAAGGAGGGGAAGGGGGAAAGAAAAAACGGGTTAAAGTATGTTTAATCGACAAAAAAAAAAAAGAGAAGCTATTTGTGATGATAGTGTATATAGCAATATCCTTGTCTTGACTGACATGCCTGGTGTTTGTGTTGGAAAAATAAATGCAGACTGTAAAGACGTGATAAAATGTACATTTAAAATAAAGAAAGAAAAAAAGAAGAGAAAGGATGCTGAACTGTACTCAGTTCTAGTAATAAGCCTGGCAGAAATCTACATTTAGTTAGAAGATATGGCTTTTTCTAGAAAGGGAAGCAACTGTCCCCAGAAGAATCTAGTCAGGAAATTCTGAAAAAAAAAAAAGGAAGGAAAGGAAGGAAAGGAAAGGAAAGGAAAGGAAAGGAAGGAAAGGAAGGAAAGGCAGGAAAGGCAGGAAGGAAGCTCTGTGTTTTATGAAGAGTGCCGTGCTGCTGGGGACGGAGGAGGAGGTCGGGCAGGCTTGGCTGCCTCCCACAAGCACCTTTAACCCACCGCACGGGGTCTACTCAGAAGCCTTCGGTGCCCTGCAGCTTTTCTGGGATCTCAGGGTCAATCATTTTGCTTCCCGGTGGCCTCGCCCTCCACAGCTTGTAACTTTCCTGAAACAAGCTGCCTATGGGAGTGTGCTCAGGGAACACAATCGTGAAGTGTCCCGGAAGGCTGGAATGGACTGTGACAAAGACTGGCCGAGCCACCTGAGAACAGCCAAGCTCCCTTAGAGGTTACTTCTGCTTGAGTCACCTGGGATTTGTACCATCTAAACCGTTCTTCCTTATAGCCATGAATAGCACTGACTGGAAAGAAAAAAGTGGTCAGTTGCAGGGGGATGTGCTAATGATGCTGGGCCCGTGCAGGGCGCGGCTCAACCCGGAGGGCTCCCTGTGCATGCTGGGCCACGCGTGGGCCACCCGGCATCGTGGCTAGCTAAGGGTGGAAGGACGACCGTACATGGAGACGCTGCTGCCAGGGGAAGGGTGCTACCATTTCTGTATCTGTCATAGAAAAAAATACATAAACCTTACAAAAACATCTACAGGACAAAGGAAATTCTGTGTTGCAAAGAATTCAAACCAGGGGCCAGCCCACGCATGTTGGCTGAGGCATCTGATCCCACATGGCTGACTATGTGCATATGGTCTGAGTCTCAGACCAGCGGTGTGAGAAGTACACTGGCTGCAAGTGCAGGTGTGTTCCAAATTCTGAAAGGTGGGGAAAGAGAGGGACTGCAGCATGGCCATTCCCCATGGGGTGTTCACTCTCTCTCTGGTAAGCACACATACCTTCTGACAAAGTTTTTAAAAATATTTGAGGCAGGGGACCAGCAGTTAGAGTAACGGCTATGTTGCTGAACTCCCATGTAATCGACCGCAGTTCAAATCCTGGACCCGGTGGCTTTAACTCACACCAGGCCAATGTGCGTGCATGCCCAAGATCCCGAGAGGAGAATGGAGGAGAAGGGATTGCAGCATGGCCATACTCCCAGGGGGTGATTTTTCACTTTCTATCTCTGTCTCTGTCTTTCTGGTGAGCGCACACACCCTATAACAAAAAAATATATTTGAGGCAGGACCAGCAAATGGCATAGTGGTTGCGTTACTGGACTCCCACATGATCGACTGCAGTTCAAGTCCCAGACCCGGCATGGCATGGTGGTTAAGGTGCTAGACATTCCCACATGGCTGACTGTGGCTTGCTTTCTCACTTTCCCTCTCTCTCCCTCTTTCTCTCTTTCTCTGTGTCTCTCTCTGGTCAAATTAAATAAATAATTACATATAAAAATATATATAATTATATATAAATATATATAATTTTATATATTTTATATATATATGGGGCAGGACTAGAGAGAGCATAGTGGTTATGCTGCTGGTTCACATGGTTGACTGTGGTTAGAGTCCCAGATCCGGCGGATTGAAATTCATAACAGGCACATGTGCATTCGTGCCTAAGATCCCGAGAGGAGAATGGAGAAGGAACTGTGGCAAGGCCATCCCTCCTGGGGAGTGATTTCTTGCTTTCTGTCTCTCTGGTGAGCATAAGCACCCTATAACAAAAAAATCTCTCTCTAAAAAAAAATAAACTGGGGTAGCAGGTGGCATGGAGGTTAAAGCACTGGATCCTACATGGCCAACTGCACAGTTCAAATCCTGTACCTAGTGGCTTGGAAATCACACTGGGTATGTATGATTTCTCCTCCAGGAGAAAGGAGAAGAAAGGGTTACGGTGTGGCCATACCCTATGGGGAGAGGGTATTTTCGCATTTTCTCTCTCTGGCAAGTACCCTAAAGCAAATAACTTCAAAAAAAAAAAAAAAAAGTCTAAGAAAATAACACTGCCACTCCTGCTATACATCTGCCCTGTACCTAGCAAAGCGAGCTCAGATTTCCGACCACAGATGCCAGTGTGTATCTTTGTACAGCAGAATTCCTGGCACTTTCATCATTAAAAGAAAAAGTCGGGACCAGCAGTTAGCGCAATGGCTATGTCGCTGGACTCCCACGTAGTCGACTGCGGTTGGAGTCCCAGACCCGGTGGCTTAAACTCACACCGGATGCGTGTACATGCGTGCCCAGGATCCCAAGAGAATGGAGGAGAAGGGATTGCGACGTGGCCATCCCCTCTGGGGGGTGATTTCTCACTTTCTGTCTCTCTGTCTCTCTCTGTCTGGCGAGCGCACGCGCCCTATAGCAAAAACCTCTCCAAAAAAAAAAAAA
>NW_006159630.1:3523746-3559755 GCF_000334495.1 Tupaia belangeri chinensis | reverse complement strand
AAAAAAAAAAAAAAAAAAAAGAAAAGAAAAAGAAAACGTCAGTAATAACTAAAAGCCAAAAATAACGATAAAAAACCTAGACCATGCCCCCTTTTTTGTTTTATGTGCACAACTGAACTTACTTCAGTTTTCTTCTGTGAGAAGGATGCGTGCCTTTTGCTGAGAGAAGAGTGAGGAAGGTGCTGGGCCCCCTCCGTTGTCTAATGGCTAAGGGAGCTGGTCCCACATGCCGACCACACAGTTCAAATTCCAACCCCGGCAACAGAGAAACACACTGGGCGTTGTCTAATGGCTAAGGGAGCTGGTCCCACATGCCAACCACACAGTTCAAATTCCAACCCTGGTGCTGGACACTCCCACATGGCTGACCATGGTTCAAGTCCCGGACCTGGTAGCTTGCTTTCTCACTTCCTCTCTCTCTCTCTCTCTCCCTCTCTCTCTCTCTCTCTCTCTCTGTGTGTGTGTGTGTGTGTCAAATTAAAAATGAATGAATAAATAAAAATTTTTCTAAAAGAAAAAAAAAAAATTCCAACCCTGGCAACAGAAAAACACACTGGGTGTGTGTGCGCCCCAAACCCCAACAGGACAGAGAAATGGAGAAGGGGCTGCAGCGTGATCACACCCCACTGGGGTGTTTTCTCTCCTCTCTCCTCACGACCTCTCTGGTTACTGCATGCCCTCTGGCAATTAAAAAAAAAAAGAAAAAGAAAATGCTTCACAAAGCCTGACCTTATTTATCTTTTTTTTTTTAAGAGAGATTTTTTTGTGTGTGTGAGAAATTTTTGCTAGAGGGAGCATGTGCTCGCCAGAGAGACAGAAAGAGACAGAGAGATAGAAAGCGAGAAATCACCCCCCGGGGGGATGGCCACACCACAGTCCCTCCTCCTCCATTCTCCTCTCAGGATCTTGGTTATACACACACACGCACCTGGTGTGAGTTTAAGCTGCCAGGTCCGGGATTCAAACCACAGTCAATTACATGGCAGTCCAGCAACATAGCCATTACACCACCTGCTGGTCCCAATCTTATTTACCTTCTGCGTTAAGAAAATCCATTATTGGCACCATAAAATTACACAAAACTGGAAAACAGTCTGGTTTGGGGTTTACGTGCATTTTAGACTTTCTCTCTGGGAGGGAGTCGACAGCGTTGCTCAGCTGCTTGGAGGACTCCTGTGTGTAAAGCGCCATGAAGACTGAGGGGACTCTGGCTACAGTGACCACGACTCTGGAGGCAAAGGAACTCTGTCTCCACAGGCCACACGTGGCACGTACCGCCACCAGCCTCACCGGAGCCCAGGAACTGTCTGGAAATGTGTCATCAAATGTCAGAGAACATGAGCTGGACACATGGCCTGGTGGGTAAGAGAGGCCAAGCGCACGGCTCCAGGCACAGCCCCGGCAGCTTGAGACCATGCCAAGCATGAGTGCAGGCGTGCCCCGGGTCCTGACGGGAAGGAGAAGGGGCTGCGGCGTGACCATGCCCACGAGGGGAACCTCCTCCCTGTCTCCCTTGAAGGGCACATGTGTCCTCTGGCAAGTAAAAAACAAACCAAAAATTTTCGAAAATGTTAATTTGATATAGTCACAATGCTAAAATAAATAGAAACATCTTCCTATGTAAAGACAGTGAAGAAACAATATGATTCACAATTGAGAAATCAGAGTAATAAACCTGAAGTTGAAATACACTTCAAATTATACCTGAAAGTGGTTGTGGTGGTAGTTATTTTTAATAGAGCCAAAAATACTGCTGCAGTAAATGCGATCTGTGCCGCCCCCTGCCGGCGACCGAAGGGATGGCTAACAGGCCGACAGCCAGGGCTCGGTAATCCGGTTGCCTCTGGAAGTAGAGGAAGCAGCAGCTGGCCTGCCTGCCCCCGCCTGCCCTGGTCCGCCCTGGCCTGGCCTGCCTTCTCACTGGCGTTCACCAGTACCTGACTTCTGGAAGGGCTTTGCTGACAGTGACACCGCTCTGCCCTTCATCTACGGACAGACAGCCAACACACACAGACACACAATGAGGTCAACAGCCTGAGCTCCAGGGCCGGCAGGGACTTCCCAGTGTCTCAGGACATGGCCTCCCCTTCAGGTGGCCTGGGGTCCTCACTTCCCACCTGAAACGACCTCATATACTCAGAATACCTGCTCTCCCACCTTCTAGCTGCTGCTCACGCATCGTTTTTAATGTACAGATATATTGCACACACACACACACGCACACACGGGCCCAGCCCCACAGTCTGGTGATTAAGGGAAGGTGGCTGATCTCTCCTCTCTCCTCACGACCTCTCTGGTTACTGCATGCCCTCTGGCAATTAAAAAAAAAAAGAAAAAGAAAATGCTTCACAAAGCCTGACCTTATTTATCTTTTTTTTTTTAAGAGAGATTTTTTTGTGTGTGTGAGAAATTTTTGCTAGAGGGAGCATGTGCTCGCCAGAGAGACAGAAAGAGACAGAGAGATAGAAAGCGAGAAATCACCCCCCGGGGGGATGGCCACACCACAGTCCCTCCTCCTCCATTCTCCTCTCAGGATCTTGGTTATACACACACACGCACCTGGTGTGAGTTTAAGCTGCCAGGTCCGGGATTCAAACCACAGTCAATTACATGGCAGTCCAGCAACATAGCCATTACACCACCTGCTGGTCCCAATCTTATTTACCTTCTGCGTTAAGAAAATCCATTATTGGCACCATAAAATTACACAAAACTGGAAAACAGTCTGGTTTGGGGTTTACGTGCATTTTAGACTTTCTCTCTGGGAGGGAGTCGACAGCGTTGCTCAGCTGCTTGGAGGACTCCTGTGTGTAAAGCGCCATGAAGACTGAGGGGACTCTGGCTACAGTGACCACGACTCTGGAGGCAAAGGAACTCTGTCTCCACAGGCCACACGTGGCACGTACCGCCACCAGCCTCACCGGAGCCCAGGAACTGTCTGGAAATGTGTCATCAAATGTCAGAGAACATGAGCTGGACACATGGCCTGGTGGGTAAGAGAGGCCAAGCGCACGGCTCCAGGCACAGCCCCGGCAGCTTGAGACCATGCCAAGCATGAGTGCAGGCGTGCCCCGGGTCCTGACGGGAAGGAGAAGGGGCTGCGGCGTGACCATGCCCACGAGGGGAACCTCCTCCCTGTCTCCCTTGAAGGGCACATGTGTCCTCTGGCAAGTAAAAAACAAACCAAAAATTTTCGAAAATGTTAATTTGATATAGTCACAATGCTAAAATAAATAGAAACATCTTCCTATGTAAAGACAGTGAAGAAACAATATGATTCACAATTGAGAAATCAGAGTAATAAACCTGAAGTTGAAATACACTTCAAATTATACCTGAAAGTGGTTGTGGTGGTAGTTATTTTTAATAGAGCCAAAAATACTGCTGCAGTAAATGCGATCTGTGCCGCCCCCTGCCGGCGACCGAAGGGATGGCTAACAGGCCGACAGCCAGGGCTCGGTAATCCGGTTGCCTCTGGAAGTAGAGGAAGCAGCAGCTGGCCTGCCTGCCCCCGCCTGCCCTGGTCCGCCCTGGCCTGGCCTGCCTTCTCACTGGCGTTCACCAGTACCTGACTTCTGGAAGGGCTTTGCTGACAGTGACACCGCTCTGCCCTTCATCTACGGACAGACAGCCAACACACACAGACACACAATGAGGTCAACAGCCTGAGCTCCAGGGCCGGCAGGGACTTCCCAGTGTCTCAGGACATGGCCTCCCCTTCAGGTGGCCTGGGGTCCTCACTTCCCACCTGAAACGACCTCATATACTCAGAATACCTGCTCTCCCACCTTCTAGCTGCTGCTCACGCATCGTTTTTAATGTACAGATATATTGCACACACACACACACGCACACACGGGCCCAGCCCCACAGTCTGGTGATTAAGGGAAGGTGGCTGACCGTGGTTCGAGTCCCAGCCCGAGCAGCTGGGCGTGTGTGCATGCATGCCGCAAATCCCAGCAAGAGGGAGAAATGGACCAGGGGCTGCAGCACCACCCCCCCTCAAGAGGGTGCTTTCTCGCTCTCGCTCTCCCTCTCCCTGCCGCTGTCTCTCTCTGGCGAGTGTGCGTGCCCTCTGGGTGCCGGGTAACACAAAGCCCTACTTGCCCGTACCGTGTGCAATCAGAATGACGGGCTGGACTGCCGTGTGCCATGCTTTCCAGGCGCAGGGTCTACAGAGAGCACAGACCCTGTCCTCAAAACGGCGTCTCAGGGGGCACGGGCAGCAGCACCAGTACGGCAATGAGGTGCGCTGAGGTCTGGGCTGTGGAGGGCCAGGGCGCCCAGCTAATAGGAGACTGCCGAGGGCACCCCTTGCTCCACCTTGCAAGGGGAGAGGTGGGGAGGGTGCTGAGCAGGCACCCTAAAGCAGCTAGTGTCTGGGGAAGCTCGCAATCTAGCTGCGGTTGCCTGGTTTTCAGGGGAGATTCGAGTACCACACCATGGTCACGACCCTGAAGGGCTCAGAGATCTGCATTGGGTGAGGAGGCACGGAGCAGCTGGAAGGGTGTTGTAGACAGGGCTGCACAGCACACGGCCCTCCGGCTCTGGCACTGCCTGGCTCCAGAACCTCTTCAGCTCTGACCCCCACAT
This sequence comes from Tupaia belangeri chinensis, assembly GCF_000334495.1. Lineage (NCBI taxonomy): Eukaryota > Metazoa > Chordata > Mammalia > Scandentia > Tupaiidae > Tupaia > Tupaia belangeri. The sequence goes on along the minus strand of NW_006159630.1, from coordinate 3,555,162 downwards.
GGACCCCATCATCCGCAGAGACCCGCCTGCACTCTGGACTCACCGAATGAGATTCCATCTTTCCAGGAATCTCCCACCAGCCACTGTCCTCTGCTGAACAAACCCTTGGCCCATTGCTCCACTTCGGAAATTATTTTATGCCCAATGTGAGCAAATATTTGTGTTGGCTGGACTGCACACTTCCAGCCCAGCCAAAAAACCTACATGGAATGAAGTTTATGGAAAAAGAGCTCCAGCTGGATTCCCACATCCTCAATCATGCATGGTTCAAGTCCCGGACCTGGTGGCTTAAACTCACACCGGGCACATGTATGCGTGTCCAAGGTCCTGAGAGGAGGATGGAGAGGGAATTGCGGTGTGGCCACCCCTCACCCACCCCCCCCGGGTTGATTTCTCACTTTCTGTCTCTGTCTTTCTGGCAAGTGCACGTGCCCTATAGCAAAAATCTCGGGGGGGAGGGGGCAGGAAGAGCTCCAGGGAAAACAGAGTCGAAGATGTGCAGATGGGAAGTCTTAGCACCGGAGTGGCGCGCGTGCCGTCCGTCTCGCTGACACCGAGGGGTGGAGGCTACTGCCTGCGAATCACACCTCCAAATCACTAGGGATCCCATAAAGCATGGCTCAGTTTGCAAGGAAACCAGAAATCTGTTCACAGAAACCGGCTCCAGTGTTGGGATAACTGCAAGGTGGAGCAGGCGGTCACCGCCCTCATCCATCGTCGCCCCACGTCAGGGGAAGCTGAGGATGCACCTGAGGGAAAGGGCCACTCCACACAGGGCTCGCCCATAGGCGCTCAGTGGAGGTGCTCCCCGGTGGCAGACGCTGCCTCTCACCACTATCCTGGGAACCCCCTACCATGGGTCCTCACTTCACTGGGACACAAGTTCCTTCCAAGTTGTACCTGTCTGTTGTACCAAGCGTGGCATTCCTTACCTCCAGACCTAGCTGAGAGCGCCTCTTTACTGAACCGAGTTTAAGAGCCACAGGTGGGCCGGCAAGCTAGGTCTCCTGGGGCCAACGGCAGGTGCTCACTATCCAAGGAGGCTGCTTACCGAACACAGCGCCGGTATGAAGTGGTTGCCTGGGGTTCGTTTTGGTTTTGGTCTTGGGTTTCTGCCACAGGGCACAGGCGCTCGCTGGAGAGAAGCAGAGGAGGAAGAGAAATCACCCCCGGGGGGGGATGGCCACACCACAATCCCTTCTCCATTCTCCTCTCAGGATCTTGGGCACGCACACACATTCAGTGTGTTTTTCGAGCAGCCGGGTCTGGGATTTGAAACACTGTCGGCCATGTGGGATCCAGTGCCTTAACCACCACGCCAGCTGCTGGCCCCAACCCCGAAGGTTTTTTAAACACACAAAGAAACAATTATGGGCACACTACACCATTTCTTTCTCCTTGTTTTTAAATAACCTAAGAGTTGGGGGGGCGAGCTGGCCATACCAGATACCAAGTCGGGGCCTCCTCTATTCACCAAACATGCACACAGGCTCTGTAAAAGGGGTTTTCCACATAACAAAGTGAAACAATGTGTATTTTTCCACTAGCTCCTTTTCCCAATCAACCCCTTGGAAAGGCTCCGGTCGGAGCATACAGGTCACATGCAGGTCTCCCTCCGCCTGTTTGCTTTGTTGTCACCCTTTAATTGGCATAGCCCACTGCCTGCTCTGCCTCCCTTGCACCTCCTACTGGCCGGTTTCGGACACTTTGCCGTAAGTGACAGCCCCTACCTGTGCCCAGCTGCAGCTGTGGAAGTGCATCTGAAGAAGGGATTCAGAGAAGTTCGGTTACAGTCAGCTGTGCAGGTGTTTAACTCTTCATTCTGGATGACATTGGACTGCAGAAAACTGCAAAAACATGGAATTTCCAAGTCCTCTTTCCCAACTTTCTCCATTGCTCCTCACCCGACAGAACCGCGGAGCTGCTGAAACTGGGAGACCAGCACACGCAGCACTAGTAGCTGACCCGGGAGTTCTAGTCAAACTTCACCCGTTGTCTCACCAGTGCCTTGGTTTCTGGCCTGGATCAACCCAGGCACCTCACTGCATTTAACTGCCGTGTCTCTTTAGCCACGTCCAACCTGTGGCCGTCCTTCAGTCGTCCTCCGTGTCGTGGAGTCGGCGCATCTGCAGTCCTGGTCAGGTGCTTTGTAGAATGCTCCAAGCTTTGGGTCTGTCCGAGGCTTCTGGCTAGACTGTGGGTATGCAATTTGGGCAAGAGGAGCACAGACGAGGCTGCGTCCTCAGGGCCTCAGGTCGGGGCGTGTGAGGACGCCCTTCTCACAGTGTTGCTGACCTTGTGCCCTGGGTGGGGCAGAGCAACTGTCTGTCCTGTGTCGCCAGGACCCTGTTGGCAGGCACCCTGTGCCTCGTCAGCCGTTCCCGCTCACCTGTTTTGGTGCTCAGCAATGCCGAGGCGCTCCCTCAGGTTAGCTTGTCTTCCAACCCACTCTGACCGTTTCCTGGGCATTCCCTCACTTCCGGCACCACGGGACTTCCCAGGCAGGCTCGCTCTATATTGTCCTTGTTCTAGCTCTGGGGTCAAGTGCTTTCCCAAGGACTCTCAGTTCCTTTCGATGGAGAGCGGGATTCAGGAAGCAAGCGTCAGGTGTTGGGCACCACAGCGGCGGTCTCACCTGGGTCAGGAACTACCCTGCTGCCCTGCGAAGGCTGCACCCATTACTCCCACCCCTCGCTAGCCCTCTGAGCATTGCCATCGCGCTTGGGGGCCACGCCGGGTGCCCTGCTTACTAGCAAGGCTGGCCTCGTACGTGCTGGCTGTGCTTCTGCGGGTTCACTCAGTTCTTTCTTCATCTTACCAGCTCGCAGGCACGCTCAGATTTTTATTATATGTGTGGCAAATATTATCTCCAGCACTACCGCCTGTCTTCACTCACGAGCGCTTTTGCCACACAAGTTCATCTACATGTAGTCAGGTGTGCCCGATGTCTTCTACGACTTCTGCGCTTCATGGCCTACTCAGGAAGTAATGCTCTTTTCCAGTCAAACTGTAAAAATATCCACCCCAAATTTTACATACATACAACACAGTTATGTTTGTTTGATAATCCACCCGTAGTTTTTGGTGTTTTAAGTGCAGAATGACAAAGGGAATCATTTTTCCTGCGTGGAGAGCCAGCCGCCATCACTGTTGCAATGACCTGAAATGCGATCGTTGTCAGCGCAGGCCCGGACTCGACTGCACTAGTGCTACTCCAGGAGGCCCCGGCTTCTGTACAGCCACTCGCTCTCTCCACGTCCTACTGCTTTCTCCTTTAGGAAATGGAGAAAGCTTCCCACTTTGAAGCAGAGGTGCTCCCAGCAGCACAGGCGCCCGTAACCAACATCTAGCACACTGGCTGTGGCCACTGCAGGCGGCATCTGCACCCAGACCTGCACTATTGGCATGAGTGCCTGTGCCCCCCGTACAACGTGGGCCACTTTACAGAAACGTTATCACTTCAGCGTATGATCAATATAAAAACTATTAGTGGGAACAGCAGATGGCCTAATAGCTATGTCGCTGGGCTCCCATGTAGTCAACTGCAGTTCAAGTCCCGGACCCGGTGGCTTAAACTCACACCAGGCACATGTGCATGTGTACCCAAGATCCCGAGAAGAGAATAGAGGAGATGGGATTGCGGCATGGCCATCCCACCTGGGGGGTGATTTCTCACTTTCTGTCTCTCTGTGTCTCTCTCTGTCTTTCTGGTGAGCACACGCGCCCTATAACAAAAAATCTCGAAAAAAATAAAAGAAAAAAAAACTATTAGTAAGATATTTTGTGTTATTTTGTGTGTTTTACACTTACCATACACTTCAAGGGCTTAATAGTGGATACTGTACAAGACAACGTGGAGTTAGACACCTTCCTTGACTTAGCTGCATATTCTAGCAATGAGACCACACATGCACAGAGTATCAGGGCATTCAATACCTATTCGTGATAGAAGAGCATCTCTTGGCAATACGAGAGGTTGTGTTTAACAAGATAAAGTACCTACAAACAGCTTCCACTAAATTCTGTACTCTGTGGGGCACCCTTGAAAGTTTTCCCTTTAGGGCTAACCCCCTAGTGCATAAGCACTGTATAGAGGGAGCTGGGTCCAACAAAGCCAACGGCGGTTTGAATCCCAGCCCTGGTGACTTGAAAAACACACTGGGCATGTGTGCATGCCCCAAATCCTAAAGGGATGGAGAAATGGAGGAGAGGATTGTGGTATGACCATGACCCATTGAAGGGTGTGCATGCTCCCTCCCTCTCTCTCTGGGGAGCATATGTGCACCCGCTGGCAATTAAAGAAAAAAGCTTTTCCTTTAAGATTGAAAAATAATGAAGGATGCCCACTATCAGCAATTCTGTACATCTTACAACAGAATTTTCTAGCCTAATCTGCTCAACCAGGAATCCCCAGAATTAAGCCCACATGCCCTAACCAATTATACAGGGCTAGAACAAATATTTGAGAATTGAAGAGGAACAAAAATGAAACTATTATTTTTCACACTTGTTTTGACGGAAAAAAGATGATGGTTAGAATCATTAAAAGACTGAAAAGGCCTGCTTACGAAATCAATACATGAAGCTCAATTATGTCAATGTATGCGCAACCAACAGTAATTAAAGTGCCTGGTAATAAATCTGTCCAGCACATGCACGACTTTTATAGAGAAAAGTTCTAAAACTTTGTTGTAAGACTTTAAAGATCTAAATAAAGGGAGAGAGAATTCAAGGACTCAGTACATTAAAGGTGTCCGTTTTCTTCCAGATGAGCTACAGATTCAATCCCAACCCCACCAGGTTTTACTTGTTTGTTCTGGCATGATAAAATGTCCTGATTTGAATTCAGCAGATGGCATAATGGTTACATTGCTGGACTCCCACGTAGTTGACGGGGGTACGAGTCCTGGGCCCGGCAGTTTAAAATGTATGCCAGGCACATGTGCATGCGTAGCCAAAATCCCGAGAGGTGAATGGAGGAGAAGGGACTGCAACATGGCCATCCCCCCTGGGGGTGACTTTTCGCCTTTTGTCTTTCTCTGCCTCCTGGCACGTGTATGTACCCTATAACAAAAATCTCTCTCTTAAAAAAAAGCCACGGTTACAGCCCAGCAGGTTGTGTGGTAGTTAAGGCAATAGATTTCCACATGATTGACTCTGGTTCGAGCCCTGGAACTGGTGGCTTGAAGCGCATAGTGAGCGCACATTTATGCATGTAGCCAAAATCCTGATGGGAGAATGGAAAAGGGATTGTGGCATGGCCATCTCCCTAAGGGTGATTTCTCACTTTCCTCCTCTCTCTCTCCCCATTAACATTAAAATAAATCCTGCCTATTCTTCACGTCCAGCATCAACCTCCCCTCCCATGGCTTGATCACTTGCTCTCTCTGCCACAAGCGATGGCACCAGCCCACATTTATGCTGAGTTTCCCTCTAAACTTTCTCTGATTCTCTGAACCATACGTGCCCTGATCTCAAGGAAAAACACTGGGGTACAGATGGTGGTACAGCAGTGAAACATGACCCTCCAAAAGGCTGACCCACATGGGAAGGTTCTGGATTCACGGCTAGGGATCTCCCCGAGGACGCCAGGCATGTACACCCAAAGAGCCAAGGCTGGCTAATGCTAGGGACGGAGGCAGCCTCAAGACCCAGCTGAGGGTGCTGTCTCTCTGGCTCTCTTTATCTCTATTGCTCTCTGGTTTCCTTGCTCACAGAGAATATAAATACATAAAGTGTGTGTGTGTGTGGGGAGATGAACACTCTAGACTGCACCAGCTTTGTGTGGTTTCAGAAGATGGAGAATCGTGTCAGCTGTCCCACCAGCCTGGTGTGAGCAGTGGCCATCCCACCACGTGATGAACCAATGGCTTCAACACTTCCTGGGTCAAAGGAAACTAACTGTTAATAAAGATCCAACAAGCCTGATGGTTACTGTAGGGGATGGTGACCAGGCGATGAGGAAAGCCCACTCTAAGTGGATCAGGTAATGAGGCATTAGAGGTGTCAGCCATCTAAACATACACAATTCAAAGTGTCAGCAACGCTTTCAGTTCTTCTACAATCTGGAGATACAAGATCACTGTCTGGAGAAGAAGGAGGAGAGTATTAAATTAATTCATTGCTGGGACCAGCAGATGGTGTCATGGCTACATCACTGGACTCCCATGTAGTCGATGGCGGTTCGAGTCCTGGACCTGGTGGCTTAAACTCAGGCTGGGCGTCTGTGCGTGCGTGCCCAAGTTCCCAAGAGGAGAATGGAGGAGAAGGAACTGTGGTGTGGCCATCCCCCCGGGGGGTGATTTCTCGCTTTCTGTCTCTCTATCTCTGTGTTTCTGGTGAGCACCCGTGCCCTATAGCAAAAACCTCTCCAAAAAATGAAAAAAATCCATTGAGTTTTCTGTGTACTTCTAAACCAAATTCGATGAGTAACTTTTAGGGAAAACTTCCAGCCTTCACTGAGTACGTACACAGTTGGCCTCCTGGCGTGCAAACCCTTTTATGACAGCGAAGTTCTCTGACACCTCAAAGCAGAGCGAGTGCCAGCTGGGCAGCCAGGCAGGAGCTGGCCACTGTGGAGACCCGCCATGGCGCAGCCCTGCTTCTCCCCTTCCTGTTTCCCGTCTCCTCGGCCTTACTCACTACACAGCACCCCTTCTTTGTAAAACCACAGGCCGATGTTACAGAATCCTGCACTCCACCCTTCCTTTCGCTCAGCTGACAAGAGTAAAGTGCACTGGGGAGCCGTGCCACCGCCCTGAAGGCGGAACCAGCACAGGACGGAGGGGCTCTTGGGCAGGAAGACAGACCTCGCCCACACTGGGCTCAGAGCAGCGAAGGAGACGGGACTACCAAGGCCACCGGTCCAAGCTTCGTCTTCTGATATGTTACTGATTTTGAAACAAATTAAGCAGAGGCTACTGTTTAATCTAAAATCTAATCTCCTTGTTTAAGAAAGCAGGTGCTTTCAGTTAAGAAACAAACAAAAACAAGTCTAAAGTGATCTGATTTTGAAACAGTATTTTTTTTTTTTTGAGAGGAGAGATTTTTTGCTACAGGGCAGGTGCATTTGCCAGAAAGGCAGAGAGAGACAGAGAGAGATGGAAAGCAAGAAATCACCCCACATGGGGAATGGCCACGCCGCAATCCCTTCTCCTCCTTTCTCCTCTCGGGATCTTGGGCACACATGCACACACACCCAGCGTGAGTTTAAGCCACCGGGTCTGGGACTTGAACAGCAGTTGACTACATGGGAGTCCAGCGACATAGCCATTACGCCAACTGCTGGCTCCTGAAATAGTATTTGTTAAAAGCATTTCCACAGGCTTTCTGAGCCACTGTCTGCTTAGGCCCACTCCTACCTCTCAGGAGTGTACTGTTACTTAATAAATGACCTTTTCCTTACACTAAAACAAAACAAAACGCATCTCAACAAGCTTTACTTAAAACACTGTTCAGATACTGATCTGCCCTCTACCCAGAAAACCCCCTTTCAGTTCCAAGAAATATTACCACCAGGCTGAGGGGCGCTCCTTGGAGGAACTCGGAGGAACTCGGAGCGCTCCCCAGTCACTGAGCAGCTGCTGTTTCTCAGCCTGCCTCCTCTGGGTCTATCTGGAAAGGGGCGGCCAGCCAGCTGAGGTGTGATCTTGCTCATGTCCAAGGAAGGGAACACGAAATCAGGGTCCACACTGTGTCCCCTAGCATGGCAAGCCAGCGTCCCTGCTCAGAGGCTGCAGAGATGGAGCCAAGCACATTACGGAGGGAGAACAGACGCCGCTGCTGCGGCGGACGTGGAGCGACTGTCCCAGGGTCTGACTGCACATCCATGCGGACGGGCACGCGGCCTCTTAGATGGACAGACAGAGCTCCAGGACTCTGCTGGGATGAGGTGAGGCCTTCAGCCCCCCAGGAGACGTCAAAGGAGGCCGTGGGGAGGGAGAGGGAGGTCCTCACTCTTCACTGCAGTTGGGTTTCTCAACACCAATACCAACACCAAACTGGTGACCACCATGGGGAACACGGTAGAACCCTGCAGGCCTCCAGTCACAGTGTTTTTGTCACCTGGTCGCTGTGTGACCTTGTTTGATGTACAGTCGTGGATACTGACTCATGGCCAGCAGCCATAACTCAGCGTGAATGAGCGTCTCCAACACGGCCATCTCCCCAGAGCCGTGCCCCAGCTTCACACTCAGGACGCCAGGACATTCGGCACCGTGCACAAGGGCCACTTTACGCGGCAAAATCACCAACACAGCAGTACAGAAAGCAGGGTGCTCCACACAGTGTGTCAGGACACTTGACGGTGCAAGGGCTGAAGCAAGAAAGCAGTCAGCCGGCTGGTGGGACTGGGGCCACGGGTAACCCGCGCGGCTCCCTGCTCGCCCGTGTCCGAGAATGGCCACGGGAGCACTGCTTTGTACTGACTTAGGGCCGTGATAAACTTCTGGAAACAGGCTGACTCAAAACATGAGCTCCATGAATAGCGAGGAGTGATGTTAACACTCTGGGAAACACCAGCATATGTAATACTGACAGCTAATGGTGGAGGGGCCAGCCCCACAACACGGTGGTAAGGGAGCTGAACCCCACATGGCCAACCGTGGTTCAAATCCCAGCCTTGGTAGCTTGGAAAACACACTGGGCATTTTGCATGCATACCCCAAACCCCAGCAGGATGGAGACAGCAGAGAAGACTTTGCAGCATGACCAAGCCCTATCCCTCCCCCTCTCTGTCTCTCTGCCTTTCTCTGAAAAGCACATGCTCCCTCTGAAAATTAAAAAAAAGGTACTAATTTTTTTGAAGAATTATTTAAATTTATTTGTTTGTTTGTTTGACCAGAGAGGGACACAGGGAGAAAATTAGAAAGTAAGCCGCCAGGTCTGGGACTCGAACCATGGTTGGCCATGTAGGAGTCCAGTGCCCTCAACCACCCCGCCACCTGCTGGCCCCAAAAGGTACTAATTTTAACAAATAATAATTTCCAGTAGTCTGGTTCAAGGACTGTATCACTAGGAAAGAAATGAGAAATCCAATTCATTTTAAAATTTTGCGACCTGTTTTCAAGATGCTTGAAGTCAGGGAAACCCTTCCATCCACCTTGTTACTAGGAATAAAGCTGATAGTTTGATCTCACTTTCTGATTCCTTTACCTGTTTGGTTTAGTTTGGTTTGAGAAAGATTTTTGCTATAGGGTGCATGTACTCACTGGAGAGACAGAGAGACAGAAAGCGAGAAATCAACCCCTGAGGGATGGCCACACTGCAATCCGTTCTCCTCTTGGGATTTTGGGCACATTGCACACACACCGAGCATGAGATTTAAGCTGCCAGGTCTGGGCCTCGAACTGTGATTGATTACGTGGGGAGTCCAGCAAAGTAACCATTATGCCATCTGCTGGTCCCCTTTACCTATTTTTTAGTATGTCAGAGGGCATGTGTGCTCCCCAGAAGCAGATGGGAGAGGGGTAGAGTAAGAAAGTTCCTCTCCATAGGGGTGGCCATGCCATAACCCTTCCTCCCCCATTTCCCTGTCAGGGTCTGGAACACACGTGCACGCGTCCTGGCCTTTTTCAAGCCACCGGTCTGGGCTGAGACCACACAGCTGGACAGGTGAGAACCAGCCATCGTACCACCACACCACTGACGGCCTGAAACCGGCCTTAAAACGCACGTCATTGGACAAGAGTCTCTACTGCCAACCAGCTGGTTCCAGGGCCATGATAAGCCCATGCAGCCTGTCGATGGTTCGAGATAGGACTGAGAACTTACCATTCTGCAATGCTGGCCAGGCAAGGGGGACTTTGAAAAGTGGGTGAAAGAGCCAGACAGTGGTGCAGCAGTAAAGCGCAATGCTCCATGAGGCAGCCCCACACAGGAAGGTTCCTGGTTTGAGTCCAGAGACCCCCCCCCGCCGAGGTCCATATGAGCGTCCGTGTGCCCATGACCCGAGGCTGGTTAATAGCTGGGGGTGGACTGTGGCAGATATACCCTAGTGGAGTGCTGTCCATCTCTCTCTCATGGAAGAAATAAATAGATGTTTTAAAAGTTCATGGAAAAAAAGGAATTAAAATACAAGTTTATTTTGGTGCAAAAATATTTTCAAATCCATGCAGTATTTTCATACCATGCTGTTTCCTTGTACTTTTTAAAGATCCTTCATAAACATAAGTAATGTAACAAACCAACCACAAAGTGATTACACAGATTAAACAGGGTATTAAAATGTCAAATGCCTAATTAAATACAAAGCTATAGGTATATATAGAACATGAAATTTTCTCTTTGCTTAGGTTCAGATTGGTCCCGCCAAGAAGATAATGTTGGGAAATGGGAACCCATCATGAAAAAGAGTGCCCAGGGGTTACCAAAGATTTACTCTTCCTTTTCCCCAAGCCACAGGCCCATTCCTGAGTGAGGTTAGGGTTCCAGTCGAAGAAGACAGTTGGTCACCAGGAGCACAAGGCTGGAGGCCAGGCCTCTCCTACCCCAGGAGCTCAGAGTGTCTCTAAATGAAGGTCACACTGGTGAGTCACGCAGGGGCTAAGCGCTGACCTCAGGGAATCTAGCAGAAGGTCAGATATTAATTAAGCAATAACAACAACTAAGATAGAAAATAGAACATGATAAGAGTCTAAGAAACTAAACAGGTGATCTACCTTGCTGCAATTATGAAAAGACCAATTTCCCAAAGCAAATTAAGCTTCATTACTTTGAACTCCTGCCATATAACTCAGCTGGGGACATAAATCATGGATTCTTTAGAATAATCTCTACATAAAACCTTAGTTCCAAAGTAGATCATTTACCTAGAAGTTCAAATACCAAAACTCTAATGACAGAATAGTTCCAAACTGATTCTTTAATCTCTTCCAAAAAAAACCTGTCTCCCTCTTTTGGAGGAGATTTACGCTCTGCGTGGTAATGGTGTAACTGATCCGGTAGGCTGCGTACGCCTGACTCGCAGCACACCACAGAGCCTTCCTCTCGACACACCTGGGGTGGAGGAGAAGGATCAAAGTGACCCACATCACATGTCCTAGGTCTCCTGGACAAAGTCGCTGGCTACTGAGGAGACTGCCATCCAGATACACAAACGCACTCTCAGAGAGGGGAAGCACAGGAGGACACATGACACAGACAAAACTTCCCAAGAATACCCACCAGCTTCTGCAGGGCTCCCTCCTCTGTGGATATGCACCCATAAAAATTTACACTTTATGTTTTTTGCATGACTTTCCCCCAATTTTTAAAAATATTTCATTTTATTAATGTATTATTATTATTCACTTTTAAATTTGACCAGAGAAAGAAAGAGAGAGAGAGAAAGCAAGCCACCAAGTCTGGAATTCAAACTGTGGTTGGTCATGTGGGAATCCAACACTCAACCACCATGCCACCTGCAGTCCCCTTCCCAAATTTCCTTTTTAAGTTTACTATGTGCTTGCCCGAGAGAGAAAAGGAAAATGAAGAGTCAATCCCCAGGGGAGATGGCCATGCCACAGTCCCTTCTCCTCCATTCTCGTCTCAGAACTTGGGGTGTGTATGCACATATGCCCAGCATGATTTTCAAGCTGGGTCTGGAACTCACACTATGCAGTTGGCCATGTGGGGTTCAGCTGCCATAACCTCCATGCCTCCTGCTAGCGCTAATTCCTCCCAATTTTAAGGAAGTACAAAATTTTAATTTATAGCGCAAGAACAGAAAAAACTTTTTGCATTTAGCATGTGACTAAGGTCGTGACTTATTTTTTGTTTAGGTAAACCCATGTTTTTTTTTAATTGATACAAAATGATAACATACTTAAAACCTTTATGTGCCAGAGACCATGTGCACTCACCAGAGAGAGACATAGAGGGGGACACAGAGAAAGTAACCCCGTGGGGCATGATCATACCACAATCTCCTGTACCTCTCCATCCTGTCAGGGTCTCTCGGTTGTGCATGCACACACAAACTGTGTATGTTTTTCAAGCCACCAGGGCCAGGATTCAAACCATGATTGGCCATGTGGGATCCAACTCCCTTAACCACCAAGCCATGGAGCTGGCCCATAAAACATTCTTTAACTGTCTTGAATATAACAGTTACGGTAAATAAAACTTTTCTGAGACTTACTTTCTTCTTTTTTATTTTTGGAGAGGTTTTTGCTATAGGGCACGTGCTCTTGCCACAAAGACAGAAAGAGATAGAGAGAGAAAAAGAGAAATCACTCCCCGGGGGGGATGGCCACACGGCAATCCCTTCTCCTCCATTCTCCTCTCGGGATCTTGGGTGCGCACACATGCCTGGCATGATTTTAAGCCACTGGGTCTGGGACTTGAACCTCGGTCGACTACATGGGAGTCCAGAGACATAGCCATTATGCCAACTGCTGGTCCCCTAAGACTTACTTCCAAACTAGTTAAATAATACTTGTATATTCCATTCCTTATTACCTCTATTACATGACATACATAATAAATAATTTAAGGGTAAAAGAACCCTAGCACACAGGCCAGTCATTCTACTCAGACCTGACCCAAGGGAAGAGAAACCGTGTCCACACAGCAACTTGCATTTATTAATGACCACACAGGCGCATGGCGGGGCGGGGAGGGGCGCGGCCACCCTGCAAAGGACCCGGTCACAGCGATCCTCTTCCTCTAGACCTCCAGCCCATGATCCTGGGCACTCACATACAGCCTCAGTGTGTTCCAGGCTGATCTGGCTAGGGAACTGAACTAGAATCTGGCTCCTCTTAAACACACATTACCACTCCGTCACAAAGCCAGCCCCTCACAGAAGTTTGTTTGTTTTAATTATTTATTTATTTAATTCCATTTGTTATTATTATTTTTTTTTTAAGTTGACCAGAGAGACAGAGAAAGGGAAAGTGAGAAAGCAATCCGCCAGATCTGGGACACAAACCATGATCAGCCACGTGGGAATCCAGCACCTTTAACCACCACGCCACCTGCGGGCCCTACAAGTTTTTTTTTTTTTTTAATTCAGGACAGCCAAAAACTGGAAACAACTCACATAATACACATTGTTTCAAAATCTGCCCAAGAGCTGAAGCCCACGATAGCCCACCAAACACACTAAGGTAGCTTCCCTCTCTGGCTGGGGACCAACAGCACTGCAGGAAAGACAAAGCTCCTTAGAAGACGCTCTGGGCAGGAGACCAGCCTCAGTTCTGCCGTGGGGTCTTGAGGGCTTGGCCCTGCTTGCCCCGGTGCTGAGTCCCTGCTTCACCCAAAGGGGTCCTTTCAGGTCACTTCCTCTCTGCCGTGCAGATCAGGGCTCTAAGACTGGCACCTGTCCAGGGGCTGCCTAGCAACAGTAGCAACATAGAGAGGAAGGTAGCTCTTAAAAGGAGCAAAACAGAAAACCACACAGACACGGGGAAAACTAAAGTGAGTCGGTAAATAAACTTGGTAGCGATAATAAAGGAGTTTTTAAAAAAGTACAAGCTTGGTTCTTTTTTGCTTTTTTGATCTGCTGAGCCTCTTCTCAAAAATCTGTTTGAAAGCTCAAAACCTTCAAAGGGGAATACTGACTGGCTTCAAGTGAAGTCACATAAATGAGCTGGTTACAGCCAGGGAAATGCACCTAACACCCTACCATGCCTTCCTACCATCATGGACGTGCAAATGCTCACAGAACCACTTACAGACACAGGGATGAAGGCGACCAGCCCTGCACTAACCCAAGACAGTCTGTGTGACGCCACTTCAGAGACAGCAGTCTGCAGTCCCCGACTTTAGGGGCTTTAAAAATGTGTGGGGGGGTATCAACAGATGGCGTAATGGTTACGTCACAGGACTCCCATGTAGTCAACTACAGTTCAAGTCCTGGACCGGTGACTTAAAACTCATGCCAGGTGCATGTGCATGTGTGCCCAAAATCCCAAGAGGAGAATGAAGAAGGGATTGAGGCCTGGTCATCCCCTTAGGGGGTGAATTCTCACTTTCTGTCTCTTTGTCTCTGTCTCTCTGATGAGCACATGCACCCTGTAGCAAAAATTTCTCAAAAAAAAAATGTGTTTGTGTGTATGCATGTATGTATGTATTCATACATTCCCTCATGGATCCTACCCGGAGGATCCTGGTGCACTGGATATAGTAGAGTGGGGATCCAGAATAAACTGCTTTTCAAAATTCCCCCAGGTGTGGTGCCAGCAGGTGGTATGGAGCTTAAGCAGCTGGATCCCATATGGCCAACTCCATGGCTCAAGTCCCATACGTGGTGGCTTGAAAAACATGCCAGGCACATGTGTGTGTGTCTGTCCAAAATCCCAAAAGGAAAATGGAGGAAAAGGGGTGGGGTGGAAGGGATTGCGATGTAGCCATACCCCCGAGGGTGATTTCTCACTTTTCCTCTCTGTATTTGTCTCTCTCCTGCAAGCACAAGCACCCTATGGCAAAAGTCTAAAAAAATAAATAAATAAAGTAGAATCCACCCAAGTGATTCTGCAGATTAACCAAGTACAGGAACCACCACTGTAATTGAAATTTACTAAATTACAAACTTTACACAGGTAGGTTAAACAAGCCACTTTTTCATGTTCATCTGCCAGAAACACTTCACTACTCCAATCATAGAAGGCACCTCCTGGAACTGAAAACGTGTTATTTTACAAATTTAGATGTGTAAAAGCCCAAACTTGGAAAACACTTAATTCCCTCTTGATCAGTGATGTTCTCATTCTGGCCTCCCATTCAAACAGCTAGGTTCTCCACAAAGTATGCCATGGCATTTTGAAATGTCTCACAATGCTCCCTCTCCAAAAGCCAGTATAGGAAAAATCGCACAATGGCTCTTGAGCTTTAAAACAGGAGTGGAGATAGTTTATACAGAGAGTAGCACTTCAAGTTACAGATCTCAAAAGTAAGTTTGACAATGCCAATTCTCAGAATCAAATTTTATCCCATTATTCAACAACTGCATTTTCCCCCCAATCGGCAGAGGGAGTGTGCACTTGCCAGAGACATAAAGAGAAAGCACCCCTCCAATGGGGACGTGGGCCCGCTGCGGTCTCTTTGTCTCCGTTTCTCTTTCCCATCGAGATTCTGTGCCGACGCACCCAGCGTGTTTTCAAGCTGCAGTCAGCCACCTGGGGTCTGGTTCCCTTAAGCACTGCACTGCAGGGCTGGCCTACAATCATGTTCGAACCAAGAGGCCATATTTCTTGTACCGTTAACACTTACCTGGAACCTGAGAAATATATCCATGCCCACCCCTCCTTCCCCTCCAACCTCCTCCCAGAGTCCACAGTTCAGTTATGGTTTCAATGTTTGATTTGAATCCTTATAAAAGTTTTAAAGATTTTTCTTCACAGATACAAGTGTGAGCTACCAAAATACACTTTTAAAAAATAAATGGGATATTTTTCACTCAGCAGCACGGCCATCCTCCATGTCTGTGCAAGCAGCTCCCCTACTTCCAAAGGCTCACCTACAAGTAAACAGACACAAGCCGCGCCCCCACGATGAGCCTCCAACGGGGTCTTCGCGCTTTCGTTCCCGAAGCAGAGCTACAGCAAGCCTCCTCCTTCATGTGTTCCCGAGCTGGGCGAGTGTCCCGCCTTCTGAGTCAACACCGTTCTGAGGTTCTTGCTTTCTCCAAGGGTCAGCCATTCTCGTCAGAACTGTCCTCTTCTAGTCCTCTACTCTAGGTTGGAAGAGGGTGATACGCAACCTACTTTATGTGGAAATCAACTGACCTTGGGGACGTGATAATACAGGGAATTAAAGTCACTCAAATTTCGTAAAGCCTACTAAAGCTCCTTTAGAAATCAAAACCGATTTTAATGATATGTCATTCTTTATCCATTGATTTTTTTACTCTAAGAATATGCTGCTTTCATAATTTTTTTTTGAGGGAGAGTTTTTGCTATAGGGTGCATGTGCTTGCCAGAGAGACAAAGCGAAATCACCCCCTGGGGGGACGGCCATGCCACAATCCCTCTTCCATTCTCCTCTCCAGTTTTGGACACGCATGCACATGCAACCAGAGTGAGTTTCAAGCTGCAGGTCTGGGACTTAAACTGCATTCAGCCACATGGGAATCCAGTGCCTTAACCATATGCCACCTGCTGGCCCCATTTTTGTGATTTTTTAAAGTAGTTTACGTTACTCTTATTAGAATGCTGTAGATACACACACATTTGTATGTTTAAGAAAATGAGAGATGGGGTCAGGCGGCAGCACAGCGGTAAAGGGCAGCACTCCGCAAGGTTAACTCCCATGGGAGGGTTCTGGGTACAAGCCCACAGACCTCCCGAGCAGGCAGGACACACACATATGACGTGGGGCTGGCTGAGGGTGGGTCATGGCTTTAAGGCCCGCTGGGCTGTGCGCTTCCTCTTTCTCTCCAAGGAAATAAATAAACGTTTAAAATGTAGAGGCCGGCAGGAGGGTCGTGGCTAAGATGCCGGCTCCTACACGGCCGAGCAGGGTTTGAGCCCTAGACCTTGCAGGGTGAGATCAGGCCAGGCACCTGTGTGTGCGTGCCCAAAATTCGGAGAGAAGAGTGGAGAAGGGACTGTGGTGTGGCCAGCCCCTGGGAGCTGATTTCTCACTTTTTCTCTCTTTTTCTGTCGCTTTCCAATGAGTGCACATACCCTATAGCAAAAACCTGAAAAGAAAAAAATATTGTAAAGGAAGAAACAAAGGAAATGAAAGAAAGAGCAGAGAAGGGGAAGAAGGCAGTATGTAACCAGAAATTGGGTTTTCTCCTTTTGAAATGTCCTTAGGGTGGAAATTAAACCGAATGAGCCGTTCACATGGATGTGTGGACCAGGGCTGGCCTCTTAGCCTGCTCCCTCTACACGTGCGAGATCCATGCGGTGATGGGGGACAAAGGCAGGTGTGTGGGAAGAGTCAGCAAGCAACATCATTCTGGCATGGCCCTTAAGAATAATGAACTCCTTTTTCCTACCAGGATCCATTGTCCAGGAATGTTTCCATCACCTGAAACCATGTAAAACTGTCTTTACTCTCACCCAAAGCACAAAAACATCCCCAAGAATACACAGCAACTGCATGACCTTCAGATTCAAGAAGTTCTCGGATCCAGTAACCCGATGACAAACAGGGCTACAGATCAGCAGAGGAGGGTGTGGGGTCAGGGCTGCGGGCCTTGTAGGCCCGCGGTAGAATGCTTTTTTTTTTTTTGAGAGGTTTTTGCTATAGGGCACGTGCACTTGCCAGAAAGACAGAGAGGGACAGAGAGACAGAAAGCAAGAAATCATCCCTGGGGGGGATGGCCACGCCACAATCCTTTCTCCTCCATTCCCCTCTTGGGCACGATGCCCAGCGTGAGTTTAAGCCACCAGGTCTGGGACTTGAACCACGGTCGACTACATGGGAGTCCAGCGACATAGCCATTATGCCAACTGCTGGTCCCCACAGTAGAATGCTCTCCTAAAACCAGAAGTGCCTACCACAGCTGACAGTCCGCCATGGCTGTGACACTTAGTTTCCAGGGGCACATTCCTCAAGGGGAAAATGACATGCAGAAGGACTAAACTGGCCGTCCTCACTGCACACATCCAGGGACAAAAGCCCGAGGGTGGCTGTGGCTGGCAGAATACTGCCCCCCCAAAGATGTCTATATCGAATCCCCAGAACCTGTGGATATGTTTGATTATATGACAGAGAGATTAGTTAGGTGGAATTAAAATTGCTAACCAGCCGACCTTCAGAGAAGAGTGCCCTGAATTACCTGGGTGGGTGAATCAGAAGCGGAAGAGGGCGGCAGAGGGTCAGGGTCCGAGCGCCAGGTAAGGACGCGCCCACCAGGTCTGGCTTTTAGGTGGAGAATGAGGCCCAGAGCCAAGGAAGCGGTGGCCTCTAGAGGTAGGAAAAGCACAGCGGGGAATTCACCCCTAGAGCCTCCCAGCAGAGACAGCCCTGCTGACACCCTGATTTTAGCCCAGGGCTAAGGTCGAACGTCTTCACCAACGCTTACGCTGAAGTTTAATAATCGCTGTAACGGTACGGGAAGGCGTTGGGGGTGACTGGGCTCTGCCCTCATGAGTGGGTCATTACAGAGCAGGCTTGTTACAAAAGCGGCGTCGCTCTCTCCCTCTCGTGCTCACTTCTGCCTCTACTTTTCCACCTGATCATGCAGCAACAAGGCCCTCCCCAGACGCTGGTGCCATGCTCCTGGACTGCCCCACTGCCAGCGCGGTAAGAAGCTCTCATCTCCACAAATTGCCATTCTGTTGTCCCAGCAGAAACGGACTATGACCACCAGCGAGACCCATTCCAGACTCCTGGCCTCCAGAGTTGTGCGATAAATGCACACAGTTTTAAGCCACGAAATGTGTGATGATTTCTTACAGCAGCGACATCAAATTAACACAACGAGGCCGCTTCTTTTGTCCCCCCATCGTGTGCCGAGGGAATGTCCAGAAAGGATTCTCAAGCCAGAGTCCGTCCTGGGCCGGACAGCACGGCAGCAGCCGAAGGCTGGCAGGGCAGACCCACGTGGGAGCGGCTGGGTCCACATCGGAAGACCTCGCTGGTGCTTGAGCCTGGGCAGGGGTGGGCTGCCCTGTGGGGACCGGGGATGGGGCATTTATCTCTCTCTTCCTCCTAGTCTCCCATTCCTTCTTCTCTTTGATGAAGGATAGAAATGAATAAACTTTTCAAAAGCAGCATTCTACCCAGTGATCCAGCTGCTTTCTTGACCTTTTTAATCACAAAAACTTACAATTTTTAATCCCTTTCAAGATAAATCTTAATTTGTCAAGCATCTTAATATTTCTTAGAATAAAGTGGATTTGCACCACAAATCATCTTACTGTGGGTTATGTTAGCCCTTCACAAAGAATTTCTTTACTACACCCACATTTCAAATACAGAGTAATCACATTGTTCATCTAAATGTCCCTTTAAGATCTGTACTGAAATCTCTGAAGGCCCAGAAAGTGTCTCTGCGAGTCCCCACAGGCAACAGGAGGCACTCACTAGCTGGTTACCACCATGACCAGCTGCGGCAAGAGCCGGGTCTCAGAGAAACCGCAGCCAGTGGAAGGAAGAAGCGGGTAGGTATGCTCGGGGTAAGACGGCTCCGGCTTCCTCACAAGTTGCCATGAGCGGTTCTGTGACCTTCGTTTCCACATCAGAAACACACGGGGGCTGGAGCATGGGTTTAGTAGTCCAGTCCACAAACTGGAGCCCGCGCTGGGCTCAGGCATGTGGGCTGCAGAGGACAGCACAAAGACGCATACTCCTGGGGGTTCCCTGCCAGCTCGAGACCAAGCACACCTCATGAGCAGTCAGCCAGCTCCTGGGCTTGGCAGAAAGGAGGGAGTGCCTACTTGGAGAAGCACAGCTGGGCAGGCGTGGCCAGGAGAGGGGAGGGCGGCTTACAGGTGCTCAACCAGCGGTCAGGGTGACTTGCTGCAAGTGAGGGCCTGGGCAGAAAGCATCCCCGGCAGAGAACACCCAAGAAAGGCCCGCGTGGGGCAACGTGCCAGTGTGGTCGCAGCACGCAGGGAGTTTTCTCGATGGGGTAAGTGGAGGGGTAGGCAGGGGCATCCAGAGGTCAAAGGTAACAAAGGCAAGTCCCCAGGCCTCCCAGAGGCATCAGCAGACACACAGAGGGTGTGTCTTCCAGGGTGCACCAGGGAACACACCCGGAAAGTGCTGGATCCTTCTACAGCTAGACCAAAGCCTAGGGTAGAATCCCTACTCTTTTGGGGGATAGTTTAATCCATAAAATAATCTTTCAGTTCCAATCCTAGAACTCTTTAGAGCTTCATTTCCTCCATGCTGTGACACTGCAGTATGAACTTGGGGACTCACAAGTAGTCTTTGTCAAAGTTGGAGAACGGGTTGCAGAAGAAATCACGTCTTCAGCAGATCCACCCAAGTCAGTGTGGAGCAGAGGAGACGCCCGTGGCAGGCTGCTGACACCAGGAGGGCAGCAACTCCAAAGGCAGAGGCTCCCTCCCAAGCTGCAGCGCACCCCGTTTTCCCGGAGGCTAGCGTCCTGATGGAGAACCAGGAGGAAGAAGCGAGAGATGTCAGAACAGGACGCTGGTGTTTCTGGCTACCTGGATGGGTTCCCCACGGACCACAGCCCAGAGCTGAGCTGAGAGCAACCAAATGATTTGAACTCGATTTTTAAAACTTTCCGAGACAATAATAAATTGGCATTCGCTCGTAAGTTAGTATTCCGGACCACAAAGCCTATTTTGAACCTGCAAAGCTGCAGTCTCGTCTCAGGACTCTTGGTGGCCTGGGACCACGGTACCCATGTCCTGAAGGGGCCCAATTCAGATGTGAGCGTCTGCCCTCTCCCTGGCAAGGGGCAGGGCTGCCAGCTCGGAGCTCAGACAGCAGGCTCAGAAAATCGTGCAGTCCCCTAGAGAGGCACGTCCCCACTCGTGTCCTGCTCACTGTGGACTGCCTGTCCCAGCAGCCTTCACAGTCAGTCATGAAGGACGCAGAGGTCCGGGGTGCCATGAGCGGCCCCGGAGGTGGCTGAGGCAGGCCCAGGACAGACCCATGAGACACGGGAGCACTACATGAACCCTTCCCTAGTTCTCTGGTTCCTCATAAATCCCGGGTGCTCAACCACAACATGTGCTCTGGCTCTAGGGAACCATCAGAGGCCAGGCCGTGTAACTCCTGTTGCCACAACATCAACCCCATCTTCCAGGGGCCCCAGGAGGACACAGTGACCTCAGAACCAGTATTTTCCAGTGGGAGAAGGAGAAACTGCCTTTTTATTGCACGAACCTACTACCTCCTCAAATCTCAACTCTAAGATTAACAATAGCTCTTTTTATATAAATCTGTTTAATAACCCACAAAACAGGTTTATCAAACAACTATCCAGGGCCAACCCTACGGCCCAGAGCTTAAGGGAGGTGGGTCCCACACTGCCAACTCTGGTTCGAATCCAGCTCGGCAGCTTGAAAAATACCTCAGGTGCATGTGTATGCGTGCCCCGAATCCTGACCGGGTGGTGAAGAGGAGGGGGTATCCGAGCCTGGCCGTGCCCCGCTGAGGGTGCCTTCTCTCTCACCTCTCTCCCTTTGTCTCTCTGGAAAGCATATGTGCCCTCTGGAAACTTAAAACAACAACTATCCAGGGCAAGCATGGAGTGTGCTGGTTTCGGGGCTAGACTACCATATGGCCAACTGCAGCTCAAGCCCTGGGCCAAGGCTCAAAAATCATGCCAGGCGCATGTGCACACACACTCTAAATCCCAAGAGTGGAAGGAGGGGAAGGGACTGCAGCATGGCCACTCCCCCGGGGGCATAGCAGGGGTGACTTCTCATTTTGTCTCTTTCAATCCATCTTCAGCAAGCGCATGCGCCCTATGGCAAAAAAAAATTTTTTTTTAAACTTTAAATTTTGTTTTAATTTATAAAAGCTATCCTAATTATATCAAGACATGGAGCTCTGTACTCTAATTTCAGAAGATGGAAATTTTAGAAAATACTTAGGAAGGGGGCTGGATTCCCACATAGCTGACCACAGTTTGAGTCCCGGACCTGGCGGCTTGCTTTCTTGCTTTCCCTTTCTCTCTCTCTCTCTCTGTCTGGTCAAATTAAATAATAATTCTTTAAAAAAAGAAAACACATAACAAGTATAAGGTCGCTATGCCCCGAGCACAGGTGTGTAAAAATGGAGGGCAGGCTGTGAAGTGACGGGAAGAGCGAGCAGACAGAGCAAAAGCAGCTCCTAAAAAGCCTAGCACCACAGTCCCATGACGCCGGGTCCCAGTGCCTGCCCCACGCTGAGCAGCTCCCGCTCATCATGTAAACAACACCTCCACGTGGCCTCACTGTGAAACGGGAGGGCTCTGGGATGGGTCTGCAGCACACAGGACACTGAGCTGAACGCGGTGTGCGCTGAAGGCGGCAAGCAGCTGGCTGCTGCAGCAGCAGTGTCAGGACACCTGTTCTGGGACGCGCCATCTCCTCTGATCGCAGTAGCTGGTGGTTTACTCAGTTCTTTACAGCTGGCCACACTGAAAACGGGAGGCTTCCAGGTTCCTCCAGCAGCTGTCTATCTCCATCACGCATCTGTCAAATACTCATCTTCAACTTGTCAGCCACCCTACTCACAGTTTCTCCAAAGTAGGGCCTGTGCTTTAAAACTTTTCATGGCCTGAGCATCAAACCCTGGCACTAAGAAGATTCAAACAAGGGTTAAACAGATGATCTGAGAATACAGGAGCAAACAAACGCAGCCCTCCCCTGTTCTCAAGCAACAATCAACGCACTTGCACTTGTGACCTCAGAAGCAGTCCTTCAGCAGGGGGCACCAGCTGGTGTTCTCCAATTCAATTCCACCTCCTGCTGGATCCAGATGAAGTGACACACAGAGCAAGGCACGCAGGAAGGGGTGCAGAGCTCCCATGCCCTCCCTGGGCTCATCGCTCTCCAGGGACGTCCATGTGGCCAGCTCTCTGCCCCTGCCCCTTTGCATTTTTATGGAAGTGTCATTACACAGGCATGATTGATGACACCACCAGCCATCCATAATCACCCTAACCTTCCATCCCTCTCCTCTCCTTTCTCACCTCTCCCTTCCCAGGAGAATGGAGCAGGATGTGTGTGGGGGTGGGGGGCTGCAGCTCAAAGTCCAGACCCTCTAATCTTGCCTTGGTCTTTCCCACAACCAGCCCCACCCTCAAGCTACCTAGAGGCTGCTGGCCACCAGTCAATCCTTAGCATACGAAATACCAACGGTCATGGCGGGACGGGTGGACGGAAAACCAGATGGGAGGGAAAAAACACACAAAGTTCTCTCAAGCCTGAATAATTGGGGTGGTAGGTAAATGGTGATGAACATTCTTGAATTAGGGTAGGGAAGTCTGGAGAGAACCTAGAACAGAGTTGGGCAAGGCCCTGACATGCTGAATCTGGGGTGACAACCGGCCACCCACGAGGAGTAACAGGTATACAGCTGAAAATACCGAACACAGCTGAAATCACATGTTCTCTTCATTCCAAATGGCTGTTGAAAACTATGTTTTATGCAATTAGAGAAAGCCAAAGAAAGTAACTTAAGCTAAACGGTCTACAAACACACAGAGCCTGCAGCTGCCACACGCAGAAGCCGGACAGACAAAATGAAATAGGAGCCGAGCCCTGCCAGAGGTCCACAACTCAGTGTGTGCCTACTTTAATTCAAGACTGAGTCAGAATAATTTTAAAGAAGTATATGAAAGAGTCTATAAAAAGTCTTAAACATCCCCCCAAATTAAAAACCCAAAGCTCTCCGTTCAGCATCACCTTCCAGCCGTTGCCCTCTCTTCCCACTTACAGTCCTGTCACTCAAGAACAACACGTTTGCCTTCGAAGTCTTTTTCAGACCTCTTCCTCCACTCAGCTGTCAGTGATCGCATGCCCAAGAGGACATCCTCGGATGGCTTCTCAATCAGCAGGGGGCACCACCCGTTCTCTGGGGTCCACTCCCACTCATGTGTTAATCCCAAGTTCAGGTCCAAACCCAACGGTCTAAATGGGCCTCCCCGAGTGGCCATTCTATTAGCTAGTGCAAAGCTCCACACCGTATGTCCAAAATGGAACTCCACATTCCAATCTAGACACCCTCAGTCTGGACACGCTCCAGCAGGCAGCCAAAGACAGAAACCTGGCACTCACCCAAATAGTCTCCTTGACCTCCTGGCAGGGCTACGCTGCCCCAGATGCCTCACCAAATCTATCACCTTTCGTTGTTACTGTATTGTCTCTCCTTTCTCCTCCTCCTGCCTTAACTCAGGCCCTCATCATGCGTCTCACCTGCAAGGTTGAGACGGTCCTCTAAGGGTCTCTCCACTATCGATCTAAACCACACTAAGCCAGAGGAATCTTTCCAAACTGCAAAACCATCATCATGAAATACCCCCAGCTTAAGATCCCATGGTTCCTTGTGGCTCAGAGGGTAAGTCCTCAATAGCGACTCGGAGTGAAGCCCGCATGGCTGTCTCCGGTTTCTGCTAACCCTGTCTGGCCCCTCCCTTCATCTCACGCACTCCCTGCTCTCACACACAGAACCACCTTCAGCTCCGCACAGGGCCCAAGTTACTTCCTACCTCCTGGCCTTCGCCACAGTCACCTGGCAGCACCAATCCCCTTCCAGAATCCAGCCTGGTGCCAGCTCCTCTACAAACTTCCTGCCCAATCTGCCTCCACTCTAGTGCCAGCTGGAGCTGACGCAGAAGTCCCTGTTTACCTCTTGGTACACACCTGCCACCTCCACTTCCACCACTTGCTCCCGTGTCTGTCTCCTCCCGCTAGGCTCAAAGCATCGCGGCCACAGGGGCTGGATGGTGTCAGGGCTACTACGTGCCAACTGAATAAGCAGTTGGACTGCTCATAGAAGCCAGGCCGAGGGCCAGTCACGGCCATGCCATGACGCACAGCACCCTAGGACGCTGGGGCCCTGTGGGAAGGTCATGGGTCTGCAACCTGAGGTCTCTCTGTACCCGCCGGGCACACATGTCATGCTGTGATCGGGCTGGCTGAAGCTGGAGATGGGCCCAGTGTGAAGACCCTGAAGACCCCACAGGGTGCTTCTCTCACACACATCGCTTCTTGGCCTTTGGCTAAGATCAAACGTCGTCTCTCTCTCCCTCATTAAGAAAAAGTCACTTAAAGGAGAAGCAACCAGAGTTATGGGGCTGGCTCTGTGGCCAGTTGGTTAGAGCAGCTGGATGCTCCCTAGCACCCTGTGGCTGGAGTCCTGAACCCAGCAGCTTGAGAAACACACCAGGTGCAGGTGCATTCGGGCCCCAAATCGTGACGGATGGACGATGCGGGAGAAGGGGTGACGGCACGCCTGCTCCTCATTGGGTGTGTTCGCCCTTCTCTCCATCTGTCTCTCTCTGGCAAACACGCACATCTTCTGGCAAAAATTTTTTTAAAAAATGTGATACTTTAAATAACCTTAAACCAGTTCCATCACTCACACGAAGAGAGGTTGTAACAGTGCCAGGTAAGGCCATGCTTCGGAAACAAAAACTTTCTTAAATATTAGGAGGAAAAAAGGTAGGAGGCATGAAGAGTCCCAGGGACGGTGTACCCTACCCTTCTACAAGAGCCAGCCATCTCAGAGAGCTGAGTCACCATCCTGCCACCACAGCAGAAGACACAGGGCCACGCCACCCTGGACAGCGAGGCGCAGAGAAAATCCCCTCCCGCCCTTCACCTACATTGTGTTCTTTTGTAGTCGAAGCAAATAGAGAAGCAAAACAACATCACCAGCAGTTTCAGAGGATGTGGGATTCGCTTCTTGAACATCTCTAAATAATTTTCCACCTCCTCCAAGCCTCTGTCACTACAACAGAAACCAAGCAGTGACAATTAGAGAGCAGATCAAGGAGCGGGCGGCAACCGAGCCAAGGGACAGGTTCGGGCAAAGCACTTCTTCAGAAGCCCACTCGCCCAGACTTTCATCTTGGGGGGTGGAGCGAACTGGCGATGGGGAGAGGGTTATTAGGACGGTAGCTGGGCCGGCCTCACAGCTCTCCAGCTGGTGCTCCCACCTCCCTGGCGCCAAGTGGCACCACAGGCACACAGTCGGCGCCTCGCTCCTCCCCCGAGGGACCCACAACCTGTGCTCTGCTCTGGACATGACCAGGCAGCTCCTCCATGTGCGTACTGCGGGGTGAGTGTCATAATGACCGTGTGGCTGCATGAAACACGTAAGGAAAAGGCTACTGGCAACACCTTGTCTGACCACCACATGAAACATCTGAGAAGCTGGTATGACCCATGAAATTCCACACTGAACTGTGGATCGCTATAGGCCAGATCTATGAGGTCTATTAACTAAAGGAAACAGTTTGCATTTGGCCAGAAGACGAAATATGGCTTGAGAGATCTTTGACCTTTAAGAAAAAAAGAAAGGTAAAGAAGTGACTATTACAAGTAGTCGACATATACTCTGACATATATTCTTCTCCCTGTGCTCAAACATCAGTGAGGAAACATGCACAGCATTTGATTTGACAGAGGCCATTCAAAAGGACTAATCTCGGTTAAATAAACATAGAAACCCCCATCCCATAAGACACAGCCAGTTCGTAATTCACGAATGTAAAAACAAGGTTTTCATCCCAGCTGGTAATCAGCGGATTTAATGAAGCATCATTTTGCAAGCATTAGTTTTTAGTCCTCACTGGTGGGGACGTGTGCGCTCATACTGGTACATGTACCCATACAGAGCACAGCGCGAATGACACAGCCCTTTTGGAAAGCAAATTGGTACCATGCATTAAGAACTCTAAAGATGTTTCTACTTGGGACCAGCAGTTGGCGTAATGGCTATGTCGCTGGACTCCTATGTAGTCGACCATGGTTCAAGTTCCGGACCCAGAATTGCTGCATGGCCATCCCCCCAGGGGGTGATTTCTCGCTTTCGGTCTCTCTGTCTCTCTTTCTGGCAAGTGCATGCGCCCTATTAAAAAAAAAAAAAAAAGGTTATACTCTCTGACCTGTTACTGTCACCCCTGGGAATCTATCTTAAAGAACACAAAATGTATAATTATGGTAACTTTATGGTCCAGATTTCCTAAGACAGCCCTCACTTCATATAATGGGTTCTTTTCAATAGTGGCAAAACTTCGTGTTAACTAAAATTGAGAGCCACGTAAATCACCCATGACACAGGAAAACAGAGGTGCCTGGTTCTGCGTAGCACTAGACAGCACCGGGACGGGTTTCAGTTTGGGACGGAGAGCTGAACACACAACCTCGACTCACTGCAAACTACCTGCTGCCAAGTGGAACTCGGCTCCATTTACTATGCCCTCAACCACTCAGCTGCCTCAGTCGGGGCCAGGCCCGCACTGGTCCTTGAGAGACAAAGACGAAAAGCAAAGTGTTCCTGAAGGCCACGGGGTCCCCGACCATCCTGCAACAGCACCCACGCAGGCCGCTGGCTGCCCACACCTCACTGCATCTTCTGATGAGGAAGGAAGCTGTGCCCCAACACTCTGCCTCCCTCAGGGCAGAGCAGCTGACTTCTCAGAGGCCGACTGTCCTCCTGGTTCCGAATGAGGACAAGCCTGGAGCTGGTAAGAAGCCAGGGCAGCAGATGCTGGGTTCGAGAAATAACCGCACTGTGACTTCAATGATCTTAAGAAGTCACCCTCCGAAAGCTGATGAAATATTTTGCCATTGTTTTGATGCAGAAACATTGCCACTGACAGCCCTAATTGTCACTGGACGCCCTTCCAGGCTCAGTCCCACAACAGTACTGGGAGGAATAAAGCACTTTGGCAACCTCTGGATTAGTGATTCCTGGGGTCAGAGCCTTTTTTGAGAATCTAAAGCTAAGGACCTTCCAAAAATGCACATACAGACTTCTCAAGCAATTTTAAAGGATTCCCAGGATGTGCCAAGAGGCCAATGCATGTAAAAACGGTCTGCTCAGAGCAAAAAGACCTTTTCCTTTGCAGCTGAGAACCGGGAAGTCAGGAAGTCCGGCAATCCAATCAGAAGGTAACGGGACCTTCAAGAAAACCCTGCCATTTATTTCAGTGTTTGGAGGAACTGGGGGGAATCAAGGCAAACCAGCTACAAGCATTATGGACACACTTCTTAAACTGTCAGTGTCAAACTTTTAGAAAATCACCAATTCCAAGTTTTTCAAAGAAAAGTAAACTTAAAAATAATTTAAAATGTTTACAATTTTTCCACCCAGGAGAGGAGGTCTCCATGGTTCATGGCCAGCTCTTCTTGTTACTTTGATACAAATTTTCCTCTCAGTGGCAATGGTAGTAGGGATAGCTAGATCCCATACAGCTGGATGCATGGTTCAAGCCCCAGACCTGACAGTTTAAAAAATATGCAAGGCAAGTGTGCTTACGTGCCCAAAATCCCAAAAAGAGAAGGGACTGTATCGTGGCCACCCCTCTCGGGGTGAGTTCTCACTCTTCCTTTCTCATTCTCTCTCTAGCAAATAAACTCCCTTTAGCAAACTGGGGGGAAAAAAAATTCTCCTCTCAGGCCAGTCGGTGGGATGGTGGCTGGGGCAGCTAGATCCTCCCACATGGCCAGTTGCACAGTTTGAGTCTCGTGCCAGGTGGCCTGAGGGACATGCCAAATGCATGTGTGTATATGCCCAAATCCCAGGAGGAGTGGGAGATGGAGGAGAGGGGATTGCAGCATAAGCATTCCCCATGGGGGGGGTCTCACTTTCCCTCTCTCTTTCCACAGATTGCATGTCCCTTCTGGCCCAAAATAATTAATAATAATAATATACAAAAACATGTTCTAACCCAGGGTCTCTGTTCACAAGCCATACATAACATGTGTAATATTTCCAAATTTCCTATCATAATACCCAAGATTATGTCTAAGGCACAACTCCTCTCTATCAAAACACAGAAGTACTCTCTCTCTCTTTGGATCAAACCCCTGAAGCACCTCCCAGAACACGTAGCCTAGTCAGGAGGGCTGCTCCTTCCAACAGGATGCTGGCTGGCTGCAGCTCACAGCCGCCCTCCACTCCTGCTGTTCCCACGCACCCTCACCCCACAGTGATGGCAGCTCTGGAGACGCAGGCCACAGGGCCAGTTCTCCCTCGGTCCCCACCCAACCGTGCACAGAGACCAGGCTGAACGCTTCCCAGTCTCAGGGACTCAGGGGTGTGAGGGAGGGCGGGAAGCGATCCTGAAACCTTCCTGTGCTAGGTGTCTTTTCTGTTCTGCCTTCCCACCCCCGTCCCGTCCTGGAGTAACCCTAAACACTTCCCTCAAGGGCCAAAGCTGGAGGCGGGAGGTACTTTTTGTGCAACTGCACTGTAATAACTCTTGCCATGCTCAAATCAACTATTCCCTTGAATGCCTCACCCCACTGCTCCCCTCTACAGAGAAACGGAAGCCAAGTTTCCTCAACTCTGCTGAAAATACTGATATTCTAACTTGAAATTAATCCCACTTTGCTTAATCAGATAACGAATCTGGGAGCTTACTATAAAAATTCTATGTAAAAGGCAAATGAAATGATTTCAGAAACGAATAAGTAAAGGCCATTTTGAAGACAACTCTTTAAAAGGACACCACTTTTTCTCCATCTGAAAACTTACTTTAGAAGTACAGTAAGTTCTCTGTTGACAACTTGCCTAAATGAACCTGACTTCTCAAAAAGAACAAAACAAGGTGTGTGTCCGCTGCGCTGAACGTGGCAGATTCCAAGACTCTCATTTTTAAATCTCACATGAAAATCGTCCTTTGAAAGGCAGCTTGTAACTGAATCAAAGCAAACCAATGACCATCACAGGGCAGCAAGAGGAAAAGCATCTCCGGAAAACCCCCTCGGTGCTCCCCCGGAAGTGCATAGTGTAGTTGTGTGTTCCCAACCCTGTGCAGTGCTGCCCAGGAACGCCCATCGCACACACAGCACGTGGGAGGAGAATGCACGCAACCCTGCGTTTTACACTGCTCCTCCTGAGCACAGACAGTTGAAGACAAGTAAGTTAAAGAAAGGTTTGTCTGGGGAGGGCCCCACAGAACCATAAACGAGTTGTTTTTGTTTTCTAAACCAGTAAAGGCACATCCCACCAAAGTGCAGTGAGAACCAAGCTGTCCCTGTCCAGTGAGCACCAAGCAGCACGGCAGTGGAAAAAGGCCTTGATGCTTGTTTTTGAAATTCTCCGCTGCGGAACAGTGAGACTCTAAGACCCCTTCTCTTTCTTCACCCCGTTATAAATGAGCAGTGTTCCAAATGATTGTTTATACCAAAATGGCAGCTAGGAACTCACAGGGGATCTCCCTAAAGGAAAAATTCTGAAATCAGTGGGAATGTGGCCTAGGGGCTCACAAAACCTTTATCAGGAGCAATGGAAGACTGCTGAAACACTGTACTCAGGCCAGCGGGTGCCTGGAGCTTAAGGCACTGGGTCCCACATGGCTGACTGTGCGGCTCAAGCCATGGTGGCTTGAAA
Organism: Tupaia belangeri chinensis; assembly: GCF_000334495.1. NCBI lineage: Eukaryota > Metazoa > Chordata > Mammalia > Scandentia > Tupaiidae > Tupaia > Tupaia belangeri. Next base: position 3,525,252 of record NW_006159630.1, on the reverse strand, counting down.
TTAAAAAATGAGGTTTACAAAGTTTACTTAGAAGCAAACAAAGGAGCCCAAGGGAGCCTCTGGATGTGGCGCTCTGTGTGCTTTATGAAACTGTAGTATACTTTTCTTTTTCAAATGTGAACTGGTCAAGGTAAATTCTCTAAAACCTGAAGGAAAGGGACCAGCAGCTGGCGTAATGGCTACGTCGCTGGACTCCCGTGTAGTCGACTATGGTTCGAGTCCCAGACCCAGTGGCGTAAACTCATGCCAGGTGCATGTGCGTGCCTGTGTGCCCAAGATCCCGAGAAGAGAATGGAGAAGGGATTGCGGCATGGCCATCCCCCCCGAGGTGAATTCTCTCTCTCTCTCTCTGGTGAGCACATGCACCCTAGAGCAAACAAAAAAAACTCTAAAAAAATAAAAATGAAAATAAAACAGAGTTGGGAGTCTTACTTTCCATCTGATCCTCTAAGGCCAGTAGGTACTTTTTGTGGGGTAACCATAGGGGTGGGGAATCTCCTTTAATTCAATCTTTTGTGGTTCTCCCAAAATAAAAAGGTCACTTGTAAAAAGTAGGTAAAGGCAGGGATAAATAGATGTCTTTCTCAGCTCCCTGGCAGGCAGAATAAAGGCCCCCACAAATGCTGTCCAAACCCAGGACCTGCCAACATGTTACCCTACTTGGCAAAGGAGGGACTCAGGTTGCAGATGGGATTAAGGCAGCTGATCCTTGGCCTGGATTATGCAGGTGGTTCATGTCATCTCCAGGTCCAATAGATGGGGAGGAGGTCAGAAAGAAGCAAGAAGACACTATACACTGGCTTTGAGGATGGAAGGGAGCCGTGAGCCGTGACGGCGGGTGGCCTCTAGAAGCAGGAGAAGGCTGGGAAGCAGATTTCCCGAGAGCCTGCAGAAGCAAGGCGTCCTGCCCACAGCGCCCTGGTGTTGGCCGGTGGGCCTGGGCATCTGACTAGGAACTGGAAGGCGGCCCCCTCTGCTGCGCGGTGGCAAGCACCCAGCACTAGAAAGCTCACACCCACCACCATGGACCCCTGCCAAGGAGGAGATGGGCCATGTCTGGGGGCAAGACAGTTACCCTATGGAAGCAACCAGACCCCGGCTCCCCGCTCCCCAGAAGAGAGCACCTGAGTGGGCAGAAGAAAGCGGGGAGTCACTGGGGTTGGGGCTCCAGGCCAGAGGCGGGGCGAGCAGCATCAGGCGCCCTGGCCAAGGAAGCCGCCGGGCTCAACAATCTTCTGGGGCAGCGGCGGACACAAAGGGGAAGCACACACTGCTTTTACTTGGAAGGTAACGCGGGGACACCGGGTGGGGATAGCGGATAGGCACACGGCCCTCCGGCTCAGGGGGCACCGCGTGCTCAGGAATCCGAGGCTGGTAAGTGGCCTGGCGCGGGGCAGCTCCGCAGGGCGCACTTGCTCACCGCGTCCTCCAAGTACACACAGCGCAGACCCGAACTCACTTCCCTTTCCGCGGCGCACGCTAGGGCAAGGCTGGCTGCCCAGACGA
>NW_006159630.1:3517270-3522202 GCF_000334495.1 Tupaia belangeri chinensis | reverse complement strand
CGCCCACCGCCCACGTGCGCGCCCCCGAGCTCGAGCCTACGCGCGCGCCACCCAAGGTCCCGCCCCGGCCCTGGCCCCGCCCCCAGACGGAGGCTCCGCCCACACGCCTCCGTGGTCCCTGGCCGGTTTCAGGTTGCGTAAAGTCAAGGCAGGCCCTAAAGGGTGGCGCTCTGGCCAGGCCCACAGCCAGGCTGTCTCTCTGTCCACAAAGGTCAAGGTCCTGTCCGGTCGCTGAGGCCTGGGTGGTCTTTCCTGACGTCAATTCGAAGGTCAGGGCTGGCCCAGCCTGGCAGGGAAAGCCCAGTCCTTGGCAAAGGTTGCAGAAGTTACCTGAATTCATTTATTCTGCAGCCCAAACCTTTATGAAGAATTGTCATAAAGTTATGCTTTTATTTGCCCTCGGAACTTACCTCGTTCAGATTTCAAAGAAGGCATTTCATCTAGCATTTCAGGATTTTAGTGAATCTAATTCAGGTACCACTAAACTCCCACGTTTCTGGACTGTTCCCTGCATGTCTCTGTTTCTGACTCTCCTCTTACAGAGACATGGGTGGTACTGGGTCAGAGCCCACTCACTCGTAGGCTTGTTTGCCTGCGCTGCATAGGCCAGCTAAGTTGCCCTTTGCTGAGTGTCAGGCAGTGGCTCAGCCCTGGGAGATCCCAGCGCCTGCTCCTCCATAGCTGTGTCCTAAATGAACCAACTACTAAACCAGGGGCACCCTTACAGGACACCTGCCCCGGGAGCTCTTGGACCAGAACAGGCAAGAGGAGCCCAGGTGGGTCACCCACAGGGGCCAAGGCAGGGTGTAGTTGAAGATCCCTGGGCAGGACATATCCCTATGCGAGACCCCCACCTATCACTACAGTCCTCCTTGGCCCTTTAAAATGATTATTACAACACAGCAAGAAGGTGGGGGGTGGAAGGAGGTGCAAGGGTCAATGCTTTGCTCTACACGGCTGACCAACGTGGGCGGGAGAACTGAGCAAGCGTTCACTTCTGGAGATCTTGAGTACACCGGCGCACTTGGGCCCTGATCCTGGACTGGCCGAAGGCTGGGGATAAGGCATGGCATCCAGAGCCTGTTGGGGGTGCTGTCTCTGTCTATATGTACACATACATACACACACATGTACACATATACATGCAAACATGTGCGTGCACGTACATATACATACGTGCTATGTACACGTGTGTGTTATATACATGTGTGTGCGTATGTACATATATACATATATAGTACGTTTATACATGTGTGCATGTGTATATACGGACGTACATGTATATTACATATACACATGCATATGTACATATATACATTGTGTATGTGTATGCATGTGCACATGTGCCTATATACATATACACATATACCTATACATATATACATTACATATACATATATACATATGCACATGTACATATATATACATATACACGTATACCTATACCTATGCATATATATACACTACACATACATACACATATACATTTATATGTATAGACATATACCCATACATATACATATACATATTATGTATACATATACACATACATGGTGTACATATATACACCTATCCCTATACATATATACATTATATATACATATATACATACACATATGCACCTATACATACATATATATGATGTATATATATTCAGCAAGAGAGGCCCAGTGCTGTGTACCCCGGTCCCCCTGAACACACGGCACATGTGTGAGCCTGGTGGCTGGGAGGCTGGGGAGATCCCACCAGGATGAAACCCTGTCAAGAGTACCTGTCTTTCTCTTTCTCTGTCTCTCTCATGAAGGAAATAAATCAACTTAAAAATAGAAAAGCAAGAGAATGCAAGAAAGTACCAAATGAGACATTGGGAAATTTGAGGGCCTTTTTTCTTTCTCTGTGACAAAGAGTGAAATTCCCAGTGCTGCAAAACTACAGTCCAGGACCAACCCCCACCCCCATCGGGTGGCTCGGGGCTCCCCTCTACACGCATACAGAACACTGCCTTGAGAGCCCCAGGGAGATCCCTGGACCCCCGGGGGGTTTTAGACAAGCCAAACGTGAGAACAGCAGCTCAGCCTGTGTGGGCTCTCCTACCCCGGGACACTCCCTTTCCGGGACGAGCTGCAGTGGCCGCCGCCCCTTCCTGAGGACACTCCAGACCTTTAGGCATGCTTTCCATGTGTTTAATCCCTAATGCGTCACCTGTGCTTGTCCACTTGGTTTAGTTTATAAGCCGGAGAGTGTGTATACGTGCCAGAGGAGGAGAGAGAGAGGGGGGCACATGGTTACACCAGCATCCTCCTCCTCTACTTCCCAACCTGTCAGGATTCGGGGAGCACATGCACTCACATGTACCTCATGTGTTCTTCAAGCTACCACAGCCAGGATTCAAATTACAATCAGCCATGTGGGGGCTGGCTGGCTCGTTCTCTTTTTAAAGGCTATTGTCATAGACTGTGTGCACTCGTGGAAGAGAGGCAGAGAGGGAAAATGAGAAATTATCCCCAGGGAACGGCCACACCACAATCCCCCTCCTCCATTCCCCTCTCGGGATTTCTGGCGTACACACACGTGTCCAGCATGGTTTCCAAGCTGCCAGGTCCAGACTCAAACCACAGTCATGTGGGAGTTCAGCCCTTAACTACCACATCACCTGCTGCCCCGTCCTTTGTTTCTCAAGCTGCCAGGACCAGAACTTGAACCACTGTTGACCGTGTGGACTCTGACTCCCTTAACCAGTAGGCCCTGTAAAAGGCATCTTAAATGAGCTTTTACAAGGCGAATGTCAGAGGGTGTTTACCATAGGAGAAACTGTGCTAAGGGGTTTTACTATTCCCTTTCCACTCTCCCTAACGCCCATTTGTCATCTGGTTCCTTGTTCTGCTTCCCATCTCTACTTATCCACCAAGGGAGGTGGCTGGGGTGCCACGCAAAGGTCTAAGCTGGCGACTGGACAGGGGGAGGGCCACGCTTCCTCTGTGTGAGCACGAATCCCTCACCACCTGCTAATACCCCTCCTCCCACTGCCATGTACTAAAAGGACAGGCCGAGGACAAAATGTGGGGGGGCTTAGGTCCCCAGGGCGCATGCTGCTGAGGCCCACAGAACCTCATCTGTGCCCCCCTCTCAGCATGGAGTGGTCACCGCTCCCAGACGGGCTGCTTCTCACCTCTGCCCAGCCCAGAGGGCTGAGCACAGCCAGAGGTGGGCACGGGCAGGATGATGAGGCTGAGAGGTACGCCAGGAGCCCTGCCTCCCCGAAAGACGAACAGGCTCAGCTGGGTGTGCCAGCTGTCACTCGCTCAAGCCCTGTCATACTCTCCGAGGCCACGTCAAAGGGGTGACGAGGGCGGGTGGTGGGGCTGCAGTGGACATGACGCTCTCCCGTCCAGGGGGTTCCCAGTTCGCCCAGAGCCCTCCTTGAGTACACCACCATGCCTGCCCATGACCGGAGCTGGCCGAAGCTGCAGGTGGGTCACAGCCCTGCTGGGGTTGCTGCCTCCCTCTCATGCTCGCTCATGGAAGAAATGAAATAATTTGAAGAAAAGAAAAGGGGGGCAGAGGAAGACAGGAAGGAACGACAGGGCAGCAGCTCTCCCGGAAGCCAGCCTCTGATACTCCCGGCTCAGGTGAGTGGGCTGAACGTAGTGACCTCAGTAAGCACGGCCCAGTGCAAGCCTGGCCTGGCCTGGCCTGGCCTGGCCTGGCCAGTTCTGGTGTCTGGACTCCAGGGAGGGGAAGAACACACGTGAAAGACCGCCAACCGCATCACTCACACGGGCTCAGACTGGGGCATTGTCTTGCTTTGAAAACTCCCAGATTTATTTTGCTAAAGCTTGCAGTTTCTTCTGTGTGTGAATGGCACTTACAATCTGCTTGTAATGGGACTTGATTATATCCAGCTGTCACCAACTGTTCCCATGCCACCCAGAAGATAGCTGGCCACACGCCCCGGTGCGGGTGTTCATGTCAAACAGAGCAGATAGCATTCTCTCTCCTGCTAGACTTTACAAACATGCTTTCACATAGGACAGACAAGGGGGTGAAGTGGGGCTCCGAGAAGCCAGTGGAAGAGGACAGGTGCAGGGGAGTCTGAGCCAGTGGTTCCAGTGGGGCTGGGCGCAGAGGCTGTTTCCTGATACCTGGTCACAGACCAAACCTCCCTCAGCAGCCTCTCCAGCTCACTCATTCACAAATACTCACTGGTGGCTGGCAAGTGCGGGCCCTGGCTAGAGACAGTGTATCCACATAAGACAGAAAAAGCCAGAATAGGTGGCCAGCAGGTGGTGTGATGGTTAAGGTGCTGGACATTCCCACACGGCTGATCATGGTTCGAGTCCCGGACCTGGTGGCTTCCTTTCTCACTTTCCCTCTTTCTTTCTCTGTCAAATTAAAATGAATGAATGAATGAATAAGTTAAATTAAATAAATAATTCTTTTTTTTTTAAAAAAAGGCAGAATAGTACATTTAAAGGGAGAACACAAAGTAGATTGAACATGTATTATTTTTAACAGCATAAGAACAAAATAACATAAAATACATTTTTACATAAAATACATTTTTTATAAATTCAACTCTTAGCATTGGATAAGGAAGGTTGTTAACATTCATTTAAAGACACAGCCATGAGGAGCCAGCAGGTGGCAGGCCAGTTAAGATGCTGGATCCCACATGGCCAACTACATGGTTTGAGTCCTGGATCCGGTGGTTTGAAAAACATGTTGGGCGTGCATGTGTGTGCCCCAAATCCCAAGAGGACGGTGAAGGATAAGGGACCATGGCATGGCCATCCCCCCAGGGGGTGATTTCTCACGTTCCCTGTCTCTGTGCCTCTCTCTGGCAAGTGCATGAGCCCTACGGCAAAAATGTAGGGGGAAAGAAAAAAAAGACACGGCCACGAGAAAGGTCACAGGAACCTGAACTCCCTACAC
>NW_006159630.1:3513118-3517252 GCF_000334495.1 Tupaia belangeri chinensis | reverse complement strand
ACACGCTCTTCACAGCAAGTATTTGCCCTGCACTCTGCGCATGAAGACCGAGTCGGACCACAGTGAGAAGCCACCTGAGTACCCGGACTATGCTAGAGGGACTGCAGTTTTGTGACACAACATGTGACAGATGTTCAGAGGCTGAGTCCTTCCTCTCCCTAAATGAAGCAGACAGGGACAGCACACACGGACACGGACTTGCAAGACTCACAGAACGAGCATGACGGCAGACAGCCTCCAAGACGACAGCTCTGCGTGGAGGAGGTCACCTAACTGACCCAAAGGCACAATGCTTCCTGATGGCCGATCCCCACCAATGAGGATGCAGCTCTGGGTTTCTAAACTTGCCTTCATGCCACAGTAAATCACCATTCAAACCTCACTCCAATCTGAATCTCGGGACCAGCAGTTAGCGTAATGGCTGTCGCTGGACTCCCATGTAGTCGACCACGGTTTGAGTCCTGGACCCAGTGGTTTAAACTCATGCCTGGCACATGCGTGTGTGTGTGCCCAAGATCCCGAGAGGAACATGGAGGAGAAGGGATTGCAGCGTAGCCATCCCCCTGGTGGCTGATTTCTCGCTTTCTGTCTCTCTCTGTCTTTCTGGTGACTTCACAGGCACTACAGAAACAAACAAACAAACAAACAAAAAACCCTCTTAATCTGAATCTCTTTGAAGCAAGTTTTCCTTGAGAAAGCTCCCAACCTAAGCAAGGCTCCGAGACAGTTCTGCTCTGAGCAAGCAGGTTCCTGAGCTCAGGCAGGCGCAGAGGTGGGTTCCGCGAGCCTGGAATGGTTTCCAGAATCCCAGGAACTGGTGCTGGACAGCCGCCCAGAGGCCAGCGGGCTGAGGACAGTGCGAGAGGCAGGGGAGGCAGAGGACGGCAAAGCACCGGGGCTGTTCAGTCGTCCCTCGCCATCCGCAAATGCTCAAGTCCCTGAGATAAAATCACGTGGTATTTGCACATGGACCATGCACACCGGTGTCGTATTTGCACATACCCTAGCACCCCTCCTGTTTGCTCTGAATCATCCCCAGGGGATTTATATACCTGGAGTAATGGAAATGTTATGGATAGCTGTTAAACTGTATTGTTTAGAGAATAATGACAAGAAAAGGGTCTGCACATGTTCAGTACAGACACAATCTTTGTTTTCTTTAAGTATCTTCCTTTATTCTTTGAGATAGAGCCTTGCTATTTTGCCTAGGGTCTCCTTGAATATTTTCTCTCTCTCTTTTTAAGGAATTATTAACTTTATTTATCATTTTTCTATTTAAATTCACTACAGGGTACATGTGTTCACAGAGAGAGACAGAGAGAGTGAAAGAGAAAAGTGAGAAAGCAAGCTGCCGTGTCCAAGACCCAAACCACAGTCAGCCATGTGGGAGTCCAGTGCCCCAACCCCCACTACACCCCCTGCTGGCCCCTCCTTGAATATTTTCAGCCCGTGGGCCATTGAATTTGCAGAGGCAGGACCTGCAGATGGGGAGGGCCAACTGTGTTATCTGACAGGCATGGGAAACCTCATCTCTAAACCTTATCTTTGCTTAGGGCTTCTGGTCTTCACGACCGACCATCCTGGGGATGGTCGCAGGAAGCAGGACAGGAAGCTGGAGAACTGGTTAGAGGACCACTTGGGTCCATGAGAAACAAGATGGTGGCCTAAGCTGGGAGTCAGGCAGTGGGAACAGAAAGGAGAGGAAATTGTAAGACAGCCAGGTAGAAAGATCAGACATTCACTACAGACAGAGGGGTGCTGAGGCTGGCATGTAGGTGGATGGTGGGCCCCCAACTGTGGGAGGGGCCGCAGGTAAGAGGGAAGACGCATCAAGGAATCCCCTCCGGACTGACTTTGGCAGCAGGCTACCAGGCAGGGTGTTCAGTGGGAGTGTGGGCTGGACTTGATGGATCCCAGGCTAGAACTACGCTGAGGACCACCAGGCACAGATTCAAGAGGCGCTCTTCCGGGGGCAGTGCAGTCCTGGGGAGAAGCTGGGCGTGAATATCCATCAGACTGAGGAACTGGGTTGCTGAGTGTTACGGGGAGAAGCCAGCCAAGCACCATGGAAAGGAGTGACAGTTGGGAGGGTGACTGGCAGGGGACACAAGGAAAGGGGACTTACAGAACAGGAGACACTCAAACATGTCCTTTGTTTTTTTGGTTTTGGTTGTTTTTTGCTAGAGGGCACATGTGTGCTCCACAGAGAGAGGACAAGTGAGAAAGCACCCCTGGGGAAGGGCTGCGCAGCGATCCAGACACAAGGCAGTGGAATGATTCCGGACCACGGGCCTCACAGGCGAAGAGACTGGCCTCCCAAGCACAGCTGGGGCACCTGTCCTACACAGAGGGGTCACCTCTCCAGCATCCAGGGCCAAGGGTGACAGCCCCAGGGGGTCCTCTGTCTCCATATTTGACCTCTGCACCAGTCTTCCCATCCACCCACTCCAGTTGACACCCACTAGACTCAACAGTGGATCCCCAAGCATGGCCCCTACCCAACAGCAGCAGCAGTCCCCAAGACTTGTCAGAAATGCAATTCTCAGACCAGTCCGTGGCCTGGTGGTCAAGCGATCCCACATGGCTGACCTCATGGTTCAAGTCCTGGCCCCGGTGGCTTGAAAAACACGCTGGGTATGTGTATGCACGTGCCCAAAATCCCAAGAGGGGGCAGTGAGTAGGAGGGATTGTGGCATGACCATGCCCCGAGGAATTGTACCTTGTTTTCCTTCTCTCTCTCTTTTTCTCTCTCTCTAGCAAATGCACATGCCCACTAGCAACATTTTAAAAATAATAATAAGTAATGCAAATTGCAAATTGTGGGGTCCCAGTCCAAACCTCGCAAATCAGAATGCTGGGTGCTGGGGCCCTGCCTGGGAATGTGATGCTCACTCCAGCTCAAGACATGCGCCTTGGACGGCAGCTCTCAGCCCTGGCTGCCCAGGAGCACTCAGGAGCCTTCAGATGGCCACATCCAGGCACATGCCCAGGACACGCCCAGGGTCTGCACTCACAGCGTTCGTGAATGGCCCTTCCCCAGTCACTCTGCTGTCCCCCAGCACAGGGGCACCAGGTGGGAGGGAGAACAGGGCAGTGGGGAGCATGGGGAGTCTGGTTTTCTCATGTTCCATTTTATTTTGGGTGGGGAGAGGATTCTTGAGGACAGAAATTGTTTGCCGAGAGTAAGGGCATGCAGGGACCAGCAGAGGGCGCAGCAGTTACGTTGTTGGACTCCCATGTGGTCGTGGTGAGTCCTGGACCTGGAGGTTTAAAACTCACGCCGGGCACATGTGCATGCATACCCAAGATCCTGAGAGGGGAAGGGAGAAGGGACTATGGTGTGGCCATCCCCCCGGGGGAGATGATTTCTTTTTGTCTCTGTCTCTCTGGCAAGCACACATGCTCTGTAAGAGAACGAACACGCAGGCGTGACACCAAGGAGCGTGGAGCAAGGAGTCACCCGCCAATCAGGGCCAGAAACCCCAGGGCAGGCAGAGCCCCAGTAGGTGGGCAGCCAGACAGCTGGGAGTCCAGCCCCTGAACAGCTGGGATCTTGGGAGTCAGCTGGGCCAAGCCATGATGGGGCCTGTGGGAAGACGCAGCAGGGCCACCTGCAGGTGACGGCAGGTCAAGGGAGGAGCCAGTTCAGGTGAAGAGGCTCAGGGAACGCACTGCCGAGCACCGCGTGACCTCTCCTCCAACAGCGGAGTTTACGACCTCTTGGTCTGCGGGGACACCTGAGAGAGAGCTCCACGAGGCCACAGGAGCCCCGACGGCCACACTAGCCGGCGCTGCTCTGTGGGGACGTGCGTGGGAGACCACCTCCAGCGGGGACTCGTTTCTAGGCCACCCGTCCACCAGGCCGCTCCTGCCCATGGTACCCTCTGCATCTCCTTGAACCCCTGAGGGAACCTTCCAGCCAGACCTCAACTTTGGGACTGGTGAAATCAGCGCAGGCCCAGCCCAAGCCCAGCAATTTCACACATGCCCATGTGAACGTCCTGGGTCAACAGAACTCCAGACCCCGAGAGGGATAAGTCTCTCCTCACCACAGCCTCCAGTGTGGCTGGAGATGGCTCATCCGCGGGCCACAAGGCCTGCACCAGGCCTCGCCCCACGGCTACGCCCTGGCCG
>NW_006159630.1:3498459-3511985 GCF_000334495.1 Tupaia belangeri chinensis | reverse complement strand
GGCCACAAGGCCTGCACCAGGCCTCGCCACACGGCTACGCCCTGGCCGCTTGAAAAGAAATGGGTGTGTGCGCACACATTCGCGTGCACACCCCAAATCCTGACGGAATGGCAAGATGGAAGGGCTGCAACGTGTCTGCGCCCTGCTGGGGGTGCTCGCTCACCCTCTCCGGGGAGCGCATGCGCCCTTCAGCAATAAAAACAAAACACAGCACAAAAAGACCACAGTTAAACCTCAATGGAAAGCTGTCCCCATGTTTCCTTAACACAGTATTCATTTAAATGCATCCAGGAAGTTTAGTGGGGCCCCTTAAAAGATTCTTTACTCTTAGATTTCAATGAAAGCATTTATTAAACCAATGTAAATATATCTCCATATTGCCCTTTTTTATTAATTGAGAGGTTTTTGTTATAGGGCACGTGTGCTCGCTAGAAAGACACAGAGAGACAGAAAGGAATAAATCTCCCCCCAGGGGGGATGGCCACACCGCAATCCCTTCTCCTCCATTCTCCTCTCAGGATCTTGGGCACGCACGCACACGCACATACATGCACCTGGCTTGAGCTTAAGCCGCCCTGGTCCAGGACTCAATGCACAGTCGACTATGTGGGAGTCCGACGACATAACCATTACGCCATCTGCTGGTCCCTATTTTAATATTTTTAGATTTTTGCTATAGGGCTCATGTGCTCACCAGAAAGAGAGACAAAGACAGCGAGAAATCACCCCGCAGGGGGATAGCCACACTCAATCCCTTCTCCTTCATTCTTTTCTCGGGATTTGGGGCACGCATGCACATGTGCCCGGCATGTTTTAAGATGCAAGGTCAGAACTCAGATTATGACAATGGCACCTGCTTGCCCCTCGACCTTCATTTTTGCGTAAAACCTGCCCTGCACCTTTGGGTCCGGAGCTGGAGGCCCCTGTTCTGCAGTTGAGGCAGTTCCCTGAAGCGGCAGCAAAGGTACCCTCTCCTTTGGGCAAAACAGATGCACCCTTTTTTCTTTTTTTAAATAATTATTTTATTTAACCTTGTTTATTTTAATTTGACCAGAGAGAGACAGTGAGAGAAAGAGAGAGAGAGAGGGAGAAGAAAAGTGAGAAAGCAAGCCGCCAAGTCCAGGACTGCAAGCCACAGTCGGCCGTGTGGGGGTCCAGCGCCCTTAACCACCACGCCCCCTGCCTGCCCCCAGATGTACCTTTTAAAGGGATTTTTGTTATAGTGCGCCTGTGCTCACCAGAGACAGAGACAGAAAATGAGAAATCACCCCCAGGGCGATAGCCATGCAGCAATCCCTTCTCCCCATCCATTCTCCTCTGGGGATTTTTGGGCGCTCATGCACATGTACCCAGTGTGAGTTTAACGCCGCTGGGTCCAGCACTTAAACCATGGTTGTCCACATGGGAGTCCAGCGCCACTATGCCACCTACTGGCCCCAGACGTGCCTGTCTAGGGATCAAAGAAAAAAATGAAGACACGGGAAGGACTCACACTGCTTTAGTGCACCAAGACCTTGGCAACTCGTGGGGCTCCTGAAGACCCTGTGGGGGTGTGCAGACGAGGACAGACCTCTGCCGAGGGATGGGTACGCTCACGCGGCCGGGCTGCAGGCCGACAGCAGCAAGCCAGCGGCAGGTGAGGGGTGGGCCCCGGGAGGCCCGCCACAGCCCTGCAGCCCACCCATACCCTGGCCCTACCCCAACCACAAGCACGCCACAGTGAAGGCTTCAGTTGCTTGTAGATGCCTCTGCACAGATGTGTCACCTAAAACGGGGTCTCGCTTTCTGGGCCTTTTCTGTAACCTGTGCTGTCTGGCTGAAGGTCTTGTGGAAGAGAAGGCCCCTCTACCTCATGGGGATCCACACTGGAGTCAGGCCTGGGCTTGCCACCGCCCGAGACACAGCAGGGGCATCTTCCTCAGGAAAACCGTTCATAGTGAGTGAAGGAAGAGGCAGGTGGTAGAGGAAGGGCCAGACAACACGCAGATTACGTGCTCGCACGAGAATGTCCGACCAAACACCGCAGAAAACCATGGCAGGGGAGAGTATAGGAAGACGCTGACGCCCCGAGAAGAAAACAGCCTGCTTGCAGGGTACCTGTTTCCCCTTCGCGGGGCCCCATTACAGCGACACTGAGTCCTCTGTGTGTTCGGGAGTCAGCGGGCTCAGGTCCCACACAGCTCTGCGCTCTTTTGGCTGGGATGGAGAGTAGTGGCCAACCAAGGTCGCCTTTTAAAAAGAGAAATATGACAACTGGAACAAAAACCAAAAAGAGCCACCTGGATGGGGAAAAAAAAAAATGAACGTATCCCCCAAATTAAAAAATACCAGGGTCATGGGACTGGCAGTTGGCGTATTAGCTATGTTGCTGGACTCCCATGTAGTCAACTGCAGTTCGAATCCCGGACCCGGTGGCTTAAACTCATGCCAGGTGTGTGTGCGTGCGTGCCCAAGATCCCATAGAGGAGAATGGAGGAGAAGGGATTGCGGCGTGGCAATCCCCTCTGGGGGGTGATTTCTCGCTTTCTGTCTCTCTGCTCTGATGAGCACACTCCCTCTATAGCAAAAACCTCTCCCCCCCCAAAAAAAATACCAGGGTCAGGACCAGCAGCTGGCATAATGGCTATGTTGCTGGACTCCCATGTAGTCGACCGTGGTTCGAGTCCCAGACCCGGTGGCTTAAACTCACACCGGGTATGTGTGCGTGCGTGCCCAAGATTCCCAAGAGGAGAATGGAAAAGGAATTGCGCTGTGACCATCCCCTCTGGTGGATGATTTGTCGCTTTCTGTTTCTCTTATCTTTCTGGTGAGTGCGTGCACCCTATAGCAAAATCTTCTCCAAAAATAAAAAATAAAAAAGGGAAAAAAAAAACCCCAGGGCTAGCAGTGATGTGGACACCAAGGCTCCCGCACGGCCAACTGCGAGGTTCCAGATCTAATGGCTTGAGAAACATGCTGGGTGTGTGTGCGTGCATGCCCAAATCCCAAGAGGATGGAGAAGGGATTGCAGTGTGGCCACCCCACCCCCAGGGGTGCTCTCTCTAGTGCACGCTCCCTGTAGCAAACTTAATAAAAAAGTAACTGGTCTGTCTCTGCCAGTGCTCATCCAGGTGGCAGAGCAGAAGCAAGGCTGACGGAGGACAGTGACCCAACAAGGACACCAAGGAAGGAACACCGAGGACTTCAGGCCAGGAAGTGCACCTAGGGGGCAGGTCTGAGTCGGGCACCCAGCACTCGGCCAGGACTAGCATGAGGGGAGGAGAGGCACCGGGAGGGCGGACGTTAAGGTCCACGCCTTCTGCCAGCGGTTGTCTTTTTTCCTTGAAAATATCACCTTCGCAGAGGATTTCCCGTGTTTATTAAGTTACAAGTTTGCAGGCACAGCTTGAGCAAGATAAAAAAGTAATCTTGAGTTATACAATCATCTAAATTCGAAAGCACTCACAAAACGGAGCAAAGGAAGCCGGTATTTGCATATCAGAGGAAACATATTGCTAATGGAAGCCACAGGCCTGGCCGAAGTAAGTGTCATGTCAAGTAGTAAAACAAAAGGAGAGGTCCGCTCCTAGCCCACAGCCTCAGCAGAGACCCGTGGGCTGTCGTGGCTTCAAGGGAGTGACTGCAGTCACCTGGGAACAAAGAGCAGCCCTGAAAGCAGAAGTGTGGGCACGTCGGCCTCGCCCAGCGGCTGCCAGAGACAGCCCAGAGCGACTTGAAGGAAGAGACACACCAGCAGGGCCAGCCCCGTTCCAGAAAAGGGGGAGTGTGGGTTCAGCCTCGGGGCTCCTCCTCTCTGAGGACGGACAGGTAAGGCATCCAGGCCCGCGGCCCCACCAGAACCGGGGAGGGCGGGCTGCGGGGCAGGATCAGATGGTGGCGCCAGCCACCAGGAGGCAAGGGATGGCCCAGCAGCCACGAAGAGCAACCAACCACAGGCCTGTCACCCCATGTCATGGGCATGGGGGACACAACGCTCCACTGATGGCCGGGCCAGGGCAGATCGTTGCCCATGCTGACTCCACTGTCCATGAACCCAAGGACACTTGGCTTGCCGCAGGGGTCCAACGAGCACTCTGCCATCTCCGCTCAACACAGGTGGCTGCGTGGTGGACGTCACCAGGAAGGTCCTGTTCTACAGACTCAGCTGGGTCGTCTGCGGACAGCGGGGCCAGCAGAGCCCCAGTGGCCGGATGGCGGACAGTGGTCTGGAGGGGCCGCAGCAGCAGAGTCCATGCGAGGCTGTGCCTCAGATCCAGACAGGCAGCGTCAGGACGTGACTCTTCATCTCCAGGAGGCTGTGGAAAAAATGCACTGGTAACTGCAGTGACAAAAGGCACCCCAACTCGGGAACCAGCAGTTAGCGTAATGGCTATGTCGCTGGACTCCCACGTGGTCGACCGCGGTTCGCGTCCCGGACCCGGTGGCTTAAAACTCACGCCGGGCGCGTGTGCGTGCGTGCCCAAGATCCCGAGAGGAGAATGGAGGAGAAGGGATTGCGGCGTGACCATCCCCCTGGGGGGTGATTTCTCGCTTTCTGTCTCTATGTCTCTCTCTGTCTGTCTGGCGAGCGCACGCGCCCTACAGTGAAAATCTCTCCAAAAAAAAAAAAGGCACCCCAACTCCACTGCCACCAACACGGGACGCCAAAGCACGACTTCTGCCCTGGTGGGCAACTCGAGGCCCTCCTCGGTAAGTGACCGGTCCACGTGCTCCTCACAGCAGCCTCACCACACAGCATGACGCTTGCCACACACACCGCTCAGCCACGCCACACGCAGCACACATACACACACACCGCTCAGCCACGCCACACGCAGCACCACGCTTGCCAAACACACCGCTCAGCCACGCCACACTCTGCACCACGCTTGCCACACACACTGCTCAGCCACGCCACACGCAGCACACATACACACACATGTACAGTCCACGTGCACATCACATATGTACACCACACCCACACACAGCATGCACACATACTACACACACGACGCACAGCCACACACCACACACGGTCTACCCATGCACAGCGTTACACACACGGCAAATGCCACGCCACTCACAGCAGAGTACCTGAACTGACAGACTGGGCCGCACCTCAGCGACGATAGCTCAGGCTGGTGGCCTTAGCTGGATGAGTTACCGACCAAAAGTTCCGTCTACTCTGAAGTTTTTGGAAGGCATTGAAGTTCCTCTTCTTTTCTCTCTTGAACTTTTTAATTTTCTTTTCCTGTATCAAGAACCACAGGCATCCTGGTTCCCAAGGGCTGTCCTGCTCCAGCCCCGGGGCTCTGAGCAATACAGGTAGCACGAGCTCACTGGGGCGGGCACGTCCCCAGGTCACACTCCTCAGGACCCT
The DNA here is from genome assembly GCF_000334495.1 of Tupaia belangeri chinensis. Lineage (NCBI taxonomy): Eukaryota > Metazoa > Chordata > Mammalia > Scandentia > Tupaiidae > Tupaia > Tupaia belangeri. The sequence continues at coordinate 3,506,626 of NW_006159630.1, read as the reverse complement.
CTGGGGACACCTCATCCCTGCTTTACAGACGGAGGGACAGGAGCAAGGAGAGGCTCCAAGCCTGGGCCACGGCCCGCAGTGAGCGAGTGGCCAGGCCAGATGCGAACCGAGCAGTCAGACTCTTCGGCCTCTGTGCTGCCACTGCCACTGCCACTGCCACTTCCGAGCACTCTGAGGTCCCAGTCCTCCCCGCCCTGGGCCCAGGCAGAGCCACACCAGCCTGCGCCACACGGCCCATACCTTCCCCCGATCGAACTCTTCATCCCAGTCATCGACCACGGTCTCCGTGCGGGCCAACCTGCTGTCTTCCATGGCGTCCTGACTGACTGCTGACACCGCGCCGTCCCAGGTCAGAACTGCATGGCAGACACACAGCGTCAGCCAGCTGTGGGCTTCTGGCTGCCGTGTGGGCTTACTGCTCCGGGTCACTCAGATTTCTGAGCACCACGGCTTGGAGAAAACAGACGTGCAGGGGCACCAGGAGGGCGGAGTGCCCCCAACACACAGGATGCTCGGCAGAGCTCCGGACTAAACTCTGCACTACCAACCTGCCCACCCTCGCCCTTGTGTGAGAAATAAACGGCTCACGTTTGTGTGTGAGGTCTGACTTATGAAAACAATGTTCTGGCTGGGAAGGGGTATTGCCGACGCTGGGAAGAGCTGCTTCCTCCTGTCCCCTCCCCTGATGGAGACCTGACACTCCTCTCAGCCTGACCCCAAGAGGTGTGGACCGCTGGGGAGAACCGTTTTGGATCTTTGTGGGCAGAATCCACCTTCATGCCACAGCCAGGGGTAAAGAGAACTCCCCATCATCTACGCCGGGCTCCCCGCTGCTAAAGCCAGGCATGTCCTCCACGCTTACGGAACCCCAGGACCCACCCCACTCTTCCCCCTAAACTAAGCACCAAAGCAAAACACGAGTCAGCCTCATACCTCTTCTCCCATAAGCTTTATCGGATGCGTATTTGAGCAATTCCTGGACCACGTCGGACTCTCGCTCACTGCTCCGGGACACAAGAGGAGCCTGCCCCAGCCCTGCAATCAGGGAGCCAGGAAACATTCGTGTGTGTTTAAACAGCCACTGGGGAAGCCGCTACATACGCTTCATTCACGACAAAGCTGAAGACTTCCCCAGTGATAAGCGCTTACCCATTAATGAACTTAAGGGCTTCATTTACTAATGACTTTACTCAATAGATCAAGCTGTTTTTCAAGTTATTTCTCAAAAAAGAAGAGACAGAAAACAAAAGCAAAACAGAAGACTTACGGCCAACAATGCGAGTCCTGAGTCTGATGGACGGAGGGACAGAAGTATCCCCTTGTGGAATCTGCCTCGTCCATCAGAAAGGGCCAGTGCCTGGGACTCACCCCGGAGGACTGGTGAGGAGCCACCCCTCGGGGCCTCCTCTAGTCCTGACTGGCTGGGGAAGGGCCTGGCCACTGAGAGCACCGAGGTGCAGGTCCGCGGCGGGCCCGCCCGCCTTGTCTGGAACACGAAGGCCCCACTGCCCTCACCAGGTTCTCCAAATAGTTCCTGAGCTAGTCCTCGGCCTCTGGCCCACGACCTGACCCGGCCACCACACAGCTTCCGGAATGTACACACCTCCCTCTGCACAACCTGCCCTGGTCTCTCCCCGTCTGATCCTGCAGCAGCTGTGCTGACCCGCAGGCTAAGGGCCAGGTAGCACCCCCTGTGGCCCCCGCACGTGTTCTACAGACATCCTAGAGCGGCACACTGACGAGCGCCTCCCCTGGCTCTGAGGACTGCCTCCGAGCACGGCTCCGGGCAGCTCTGTCCACACTGCCACACTGGCCTCCTGGCCACCCGCACTCAGCCCGCACCGCCCAGCAGGTGCTTCGCAGTGGCTCACTCACTCCATTTTCACCCCTGCATTCCTTTACTGGGAGTCTGAGAAATACAACAGATTATGGGGGACTCTCAGCCCCAAATGCACGAATTGGATCCCCAATGAAACAGAGCGAGCCTCATGGTGCTACCACCTGCTGGGCTCCACCCCAGCAGTGAGGGCTCTCTCTGCTCTCCGTTTAGCAGGCCCAATTTACAGAGCATCTGTCACAGCACGTCCGGCCAGCTCCAGAGAAAACGAAAACGGAGATGGGGTGGGGATGCCTGAAGCCATGGCCATGACAAGACCTCAGCAAGGGGCTGTGCTATCCTCAGAGAGGTCCAGCTGTGCAGGGGAAGCCAGCTCTTCTATGTTCGAGCATCAGGGAGAAAATTCAGGCTGGGGGCCTGCTGGTATCTTGGTGGCTGGGTGGCTGAATTCTGCCAGGCCGACTGAGCAGAGTCCCAGGCCAGGGGCTAGAGAAATGCACAGGCACATGTGCATGCAGGCCCAGTTCCAATGGGGGAGGAGGGATTGCATGTGAGCACGCTGCCTGGGTGCTCTCTCGCTCCCCCCGTAGGGGTGCTCTCTTGCTCCCCCTCTGTAGGGGTGCTCTCTCACTCCCCACTGTAGGAGTGCTCTCACTCCCCCCTGTAGGGGTGCTCTCTCACTTCCCCCCTGTAGGGGTGCTCTCACTCCCCCTCTGTAGAGATGCTCTCTCGCTCTCCCTCTCCGTAGAGGTGCTCTCTCACTCCCCCCTGTAGGAGTGCTCTCTCACTCCCCCCTGTAGGGGTGCTCTCTTGCTCCCCCTCTGTAGGGGTGCTCTCTCACTCCCCCCTCTAAAGGGTGCTTTCTCACTCCTCTCTCTCTCTCTCTCTCTCTCTCTCTCTCTCTCGTGTGAAGTGCGTGTGCCCTCTGGCAAATTTAAAGAAGAAAATAAAAGACTGCTCAGGCTGAGAGTTCTGGCTCATTTCTATTGGAAGGCGGAGGAAAAGAGCCTCGAATGGGGAGGCCCACTGGTCCCCAGAGAATGTGCTGAAGTCCAAGTACACCACGTGTTCTGTGGGGTGGTTCTGTTGGACGCTTCAGCACAGACACAGCAACTGTGGGCTCTCCAACCTCACCTGGGCCATCCCGCCCTGCCAGGACCCTGTCTTACCTGTGCATACATCTGTCGGGGCCCCAGGGTGCCGGCCACTCACAGGTGCTGAGTGACCGCTCAGCTCGGGGCCCACAGTGACACCGGGCCGAGTGTGCCCCTGGCCTCGCGGGTGTTCCTCTTCGTCTGCTTCCTGTGACTCGTGCTTCCTCTTCCTCTTCTTCCTCCTGGGAGACCCCGCCTCTGGCTCTGTCTGGCTGCTGTTCACAGGAGGGTGGCTGCTGCAGGTCAGAGGCAACAGTCACTTCAGGACCCAAGGACAGGTGTCCCCAGTGGATGTCATCTGGCACGTGCCCTTGACTCTCTAGGACACACCCCTGCCCAAATGTGTCACGGTCATAAGAGGCCCAAAGGACAAGACGTGCCCACTGTTTCACACCCGGCAGCCGACACTGAATATGCGACTGGCCATGAGTGCCCGCTGCCCACAGCCACACACCTGGGCAGACATCGGGGAGAAGACGGGCCTGCTCTCAGCCCTAGCTCCAGCCAGGCCACACACCTGGGCAGACATGGGGGGCGGGGGGGAGAACAGGGCCTGCTCTCAGCCCTAACTCCAGCCAGGCCACACACCTGGACAGACATGGGGGTGGGGGGACGGGCCCACTCTCAGCCCTAACTCCAGTCAGGCCACACACCTGGACAGACATGGGGTGGGGGGACGGGCCTACTCTCAGCCCTAACTCCAGCTAGGCCACACACCTGGGCAGACATTGGGGAGAAAACGGGCCTGCTCTCAGCCCTAACTCCAGCCAGGCCACAGACCTGGACAGACATGGGGGGCGGGGGGCGGGGGGACGGGCCTGCTCTCAGCCCTAACTCCAGCCAGGCCACAGACCTGGACAGACATGGGGGGCGGGGGGCGGGGGGACGGGCCTGCTCTCAGCCCTAACTCCAGCCAGGCCACAGACCTGGACAGACATGGGGGGCGGGGGGCGGGGGGACGGGCCTGCTCTCAGCCCTAACTCCAGCCAGGCCACAGACCTGGACAGACATGGGGGGCGGGGGGCGGGGGGACGGGCCTGCTCTCAGCCCTAACTCCAGCCAGGCCACAGACCTGGACAGACATGGGGGGCGGGGGGCGGGGGGACGGGCCTGCTCTCAGCCCTAACTCCAGCCAGGCCACAGACCTGGACAGACATGGGGGGCGGGGGGCGGGGGGACGGGCCTGCTCTCAGCCCTAACTCCAGCCAGGCCACAGACCTGGACAGACATGGGGGGCGGGGGGCGGGGGGACGGGCCTGCTCTCAGCCCTAACTCCAGCCAGGCCACAGACCTGGACAGACATGGGGGGCGGGGGGCGGGGGGACGGGCCTGCTCTCAGCCCTAACTCCAGCCAGGCCACAGACCTGGACAGACATGGGGGGCGGGGGGCGGGGGGACGGGCCTGCTCTCAGCCCTAACTCCAGCCAGGCCACAGACCGGAGGTGCTGACTGCTGTAGTCCACGTGACCGCACACTGGCCCCTGCCCAGGGTCGCAGTCCCCTCGTCCTTGGACCACCCTGCACACAGTGACAGCCCGGGGCTGGCCGCTCTGTTCACTCCCTGGTCTGGTGAAGCACAACCCGCCGCCCCCTCGCTGGAGGCCCTCCACACTCTGCTGTGGAAGCCCAGGTCGGTGGCACCCCCTCACTGCCCCGAGCAGACTTTGGTCCACTGCCATTTCTCGATGCGGGGTTCGGACAGGATGCCCTGCTCTTACCTATGCCAGGGGGGGTCCTGGCAGGGTCCCTCGGCTCCCTTCCTCCTCTTCCTGCTGCTTAGGCGGGGGCCGTCTGCGACGTGTCCTGCTTCCCAGCCATTCACCTGCGGCTGTCCACCCTCTTCCTCCCGTCTGTCCCCTGGCAGCCAAGCCTGGCCCTCCTTGCTCTCGGGGCTCCATGGCTGCCTCTGTGTCTGCTCCTGCTGAGTAGCTGTGGCCATGGCCTCCAGACGCCTCCTCCTCCGCCTCCTCCTCCTCCCGGGAAGAGTGGCAGCTGCAGGCGTCCCTGTGCCGTGCTGCGGCTTCCTGTCCGGCCCCTGCAGCTCTCCCAGGCCGGCCTTTCTCCTCTCCTTTGAGGGGGTCCGAGAAGCCTCGCCGGCCTCCAGCAGCTGACGTGAGAGGCGCGCGGGGTCCCCGTTGACCTGAGGCAGTGCGGTCGAGGTGGAGCAGCAGCTTGGCAGTCCTGATGTCCCTGGGGGCCGGGGGCTACTGGACAGTGATGCGGAATGGGGGCTGATGGGGGGCTTCGGACGGCTGGATGGTTCGGGAGCAGGTGACACAGCCCTGTGGACAGGCAAGCAGGCAAAGGGGGCTGTTCCAAAAGACCCCAGCAGAGCACCCCTTCCACCCTCCCTCACCCTCCTCACACTGGTCCTCAGAAACACAGGCTTGCAATAAACTCTACTTAAGGTCGGAGTTAACAGGGACTGCCACACATCTTAAGTTTCTTGTCACCAAGCAGTTCAGAATATTTTTGTCACCTCATTGGTTAATCTTTGAAACAAACGTGTTAAGGAAAGAAAGCTTCACTGAGCCATACATGGTAAGAAAAACAATCCAGGTAGGATTTATTTTCCAACCACCAAAAGCTTCAGGGTGTTGGAGCACAGGTAATGAGCCTTACAGAATTCCGCCTGTGCATCCTCCATTACTTCCTCTGAACTTGGGGCCAGGAGACTACGTGGCACCGGGGACGGCGGGACGGGAGACTATGCAGCACTGAGGACGGCAGGGGCAGCGAGGCAGGAGACTACGCAGCACCGAGGACGGCAGGGACGGGAGACTACGTGGCACCAAGGACGGTGGGGACAGCAGGGCAGGAGACTACGTGGCACCAAGGATGGTGGGGACAGCGGGGCAGGAGACTACGCAGCACCGAGGACGGTGGGGACAGGAGACCACGCAGCACAGAGGACGGCGGGGATGCACCGGGGATGGCGGGGACGGGAGACTATGCAGCACTGAGGACGGCGGGGACAGGAGACCACGCAGCACCGGGGACGGCAGGTCCGGGAGGCTATGTGGCACCAAGGACAGCGGGGCCGTGCTGCCATCGGCAAGCTGGTCATGCTCTCTGGACCACGTCAACGAGCAACAGCCAGCCACCTCAGAGGGGCCGAGTTGTCGCGGACATCGGCTAGACCAGAACAGTAGCTGGACCAACGGCCCTGCAGCGTCACATCACTCCCACTGCGTAGAACTATTTAGACAGGTAACGTGACCCCGCCAACGCTCGAGGACCTAGCATTTGCAGAAGCATCAGGTACATGGGAGGGTGTGGGGGGGCAGAGGTGGTGGGGATGCCCACTTGGGGGACATGCTGTGAAAGGCGCCCTCGTGGATGCAGAGAGAGGCTGATCAGAAGTGAGGGGACAAGCACACCAGTGCCCCCGGCAAACCCATCACCAAAGCCCCCTCCTGGCTCACCCTGTCTTCCCCTGCTTCCATAGCCCTGCTGACCCCTGCCGTTAACACACTTAAGATGTGAGCACCCCCATGATGGCGCCTGAACGGGGAGAGGCATTCCCAAACCCCCAGAAGACCCTCAAAGGTCTTCAGGGGCAGCCTTGCGGCACCGAAGAACCGGCCTCCCTGCTCCAAAGGCCGCCAGCCCAAGGGTCAGGGGACAGGGCCACAGAACGGCCCTGGCAGGCGGGACCGCGTGCTCTTGCAGTCTCAGGGAAGCCCCGTCTCTCTGCTGTGACGTGCTGTCATGCCTAGCCAGGGGCCACAGCACAGGCCTGGCTGCAGCACACCAGGTCACCTGGATGTGCACATAGGTGGAAAATAAAGATGAAAACAGGAAGCAGGACTGCAGAGCCTGTGAGCTCCCCCTGGCCAGGCAGAACAGGGAAGCGAAGGGCAGGGCGGGGGCAAGCCGGCGGTGATGCGGTGGTTAGAGCGGCTAAACCCCACGGAGCCGAGGGCTTGAGAACCACGCCAGATGCATGTGTGCACGCATGCTTGAAACCCTGGAAGCGGAGAAGGTGGAGAAGGCCTGCAGCGTGACCAGGCCCCACGGCAGGGGCCTTCTCACTCTCTCTCCGGCCAGCGCATGTGTGCTCCGGCACAATTTTTGAAAGAAAGGAAGAAAGGGGGTCTGTCCTCCACGCTGCCCGTACGTCCTCAGCGGCAGGAGGCCTGTTCGTCCTGAGGCGGGCGGTCGTCGGCTCCCCAGCCACACACAACCACGGGACAGGAAGGGTCGGCAGTGTGAGGCCCGGCTGAGGCTTACCTGGTTCTACTGACAGGCCAGGTGGAGGCGGCGGCGGGGTGAGTGGCTTCCATAGGTGAGGCCCGACAGTAGTGAGGGGGGAGAACGGAGGTCACTGCCGGTCGCCCTCCGCAGGGTGCTGGCCTGCAGTCATTGACATAAATAAAAACTTGGTGGTCTAAAAAAGGTTTCCGTGAGTGAAGAAGGGAAATAAAAGTAACGCAAAAGAAGATAAAAATAAAAAGATAAAGGAGCCCAGAAAGGAGGATGAGAGGACGGGAGGAGGAGACAACGGGGAGGGAAGGGACGGCGGGAGAAGAATCAGAAGTATTTTTGGTTAGAAACGAAAAGGAAAAAGGAAGGAACTTTAAACACAAACCCCAGCACGACGATTCCCCGCACCGTGCCAATGCTGCCCCAGAATTGGTGCTGCGCGGAGGTGCCACCTGGCCCAAGCCCTGCCCGCCCTGCCCCACTGAGGCCCAGCAGAGGGCCACTGCCACCTAAGCCTCTGGGAGCCAGATCCACCAGGTGATCAGGGCTCCCGCAAACCCTGCCACCTCCACCTCAGGGCTGCCTTCCTGTGCCCGACACCCGCTGCTCCGCCCCTCGACGCCCCGCCCCAAAGCGCAATCACACCTCCCGTGAGCCCGACTGCCGCGTGTCCGGTGACGGGACCCACACGCACCCACCTTTTTGGCAGAGAGGGCCAGTTTCTTGGCCGGCGGAGGAGACATGGTGCTTGCAGGCTCAGGGGCGGTGCTGCCCAGGACCGGGGGCTTCGGCTTCGTCATCTTGCACTCTGCTCCGTTCAGCAGCGCTCTGGAGTCGCCCGCAGTGGAGCAGTTTGTTCCCTGAGAGTCAGAGAGGGGGGTGGCTCCACTCCTGGGAGCCTGGGGGGCCTTGGTGGAGCTGTCAGCAGAGTGCTCTGGGCTGGAGCTGCAGGAGCCCCTCCTCTCCGGGG
>NW_006159630.1:3487724-3495439 GCF_000334495.1 Tupaia belangeri chinensis | reverse complement strand
CCGGCTGTCCCCTCCGGCCCGTGCCCGTTGGCAGTGGCTCCGGCCGGGAGCTTGGGTGAGGTAGAGAGGACGGCGTCCCTGCCGTCCCAGGAGCCCTGCCTTCGGCCCCCGGACTTGCTACTACTCGGGCTGCTGGTACCAGATGGGCCCTGAGAGGCCTTGAGGGCTGGGGGAAAAGGCTGCAGGGAGGCCGGCTTCTTCTTCTTCCCAGGCTCATCTGGGACGGGGGGCGCGTGTGTGGGTGTCTGGGAAAACTTGGGGGAAGGGGACCCCATGGGTGGCCTTGGAGGGGTGTATCCGTTCTGTGACTTCAGGGCAGGCACACAGCCATTCCTGGAAACAGGTATGCCGACTTCTTCGGGGGTCGGGAGCTTTTTCACCGTCCCCGAGTCTTGTCGCTAAAAGAGAACAAAGCGGAAGACACCGTCAGAGCCTCTGAGGACCCGCCTCCAGGAGCCCGAGCGAGCAGCAGGCCCGCCCTGACTAGCACATCACTTGTGTGGACATGCGGCAAAGACGCTGCAGCCCAGTGAACCGTCGTCCTCTGGGACTCGTGCCTGGTAAGTGTCTCTGTGACAAGCGTTCCTAGGAAAGCGGAATCTTCTCTTTTTAAATTTGGGTTTTTGTCATAAGTTGTGCGTGCTCGCCAGAAAGAGACAGAGACAGAAAGAGAGGGAAAGGGAGAAACCATCCTCCAGGGGGATGACCACGCCACAGTCCTCCGTCCTCCTTTAGGAATTTTAGGCATTCGATCACATGCACGCAGCAGGATTTTCAAGCCACTGGGTCTAGGACTTGAATCGTGCACGTGCGATCTAGAACCTTAACCTCCATGCCACCTGCTGGCCCGTTTTCTCTATTCACGATGAGACGCTCATGTGTACTCCCGGCATAGCTCAGGCTGGCCGAGCTAGGGATTCGAACCAGGGTCACCATGTGCAGTCTATGGTCTCCTGAGCCGTAAGGCAACACTGCCACCCCACAGAGCTGGCTCAGTCTCATAACACGACAGTTTACCCCGTACTAAAGGCCCCTAGAAGGATTCCGTCTTCCCCAAGCACTCTGGACAAGCCCTCTCATCCGTGAGCTGCTCACATACACGCTGGCTCTTACACAACGTTTAAGGGAAGATGACCATTACCTAACTTTTTTGGGGGGTTTTTTGGGCAACGATCCTTGTAATGAAGATACTCACGGGAACGAAACCATTCAGGTGCGCCTGACATAGGCAGACACTCCCCATGGGCCCACTGCCCCCTGGGACCCAGCACTCTGTCCCAGGCCGGCCTGCAGCAAAGGGGTCTAACTGCCCGGTCTAGGCTACAGCAATCACCAACTTTTCAGTCACGGTGTGCATTTAATTGCTGCACCAGTTCCAATGCTTCCCATTCCAGCTTCCATTTTCTCAAATGCTGGGAGGACAATCTGGATTTACATACAGGACTGAAACCCAGGTGGACATGCGAGGCCAAGTAGAGGCTCGCTCAGCAATAACCCCGAGAGGGCCGATCAGCTGCGTTGTAAGGAGGAAACTGCCTGTCGTTGTACTAGTAACACGGAGTTACCTGTGTTAGCAGAAATGGAAATACGCACGAAGATAACTTGGAGGTATTTCTAATTACTGAGACTTCACCACGGAAGCTTCACTCGGCGTGTACACCCGCATGCCTTTCTGTTCCTAGACGGTACGAGTAGACCCCGGGCATGACACCCTGGTCCCTGGATGCGCCTGTGCGTGTTTCCTAAGGACACAGCTCGTCTGTGCCTGCAGTGTGACTACCAAGTCGGGGCCTCACACCACCACACGCCGCCTGCACTCTGTGTTAGGACGTACGGCTCCCCAGGCGGCAAACAGACTGCACGTGGGCCTGACCCGGCCCTGCTGGTGCCGAGGCTCGAGTGGGCAGGATGCCCCTGGGTTACAGTGCTGGTTCGCTGCCAGGCTTCCTCGTTACTGCCCTTCCCTGTGCCTAATTCCAGCTGGGGACGGCCACGGTCTCAATGCCTGCATGCCGTGGCCGGGTGCCTCATACAGAGCTGAGTGGGGCCCTGCGAACCCAGAGAGCAGGTGGGAGCAGGGAGACGAGGTGCACCGTGGGCAGGGGGGACAGTACCTTCCCGGGCAGTGGAGAGGAGGCGATCCCGTTGCCAATGCTCTTCCTGATGGGATCTGGAGCCACGCCCGGGCGGCTGGCAAGGGAGGAGCCGGGCCTGGAGACGGCACTCTCGGAGCTTTTCCTAGAGCCTGGAATTCTAGCAAAGGGAAGGCACAGTCATGAGAGTTCTCTCTCTCTTTTTTTTTTTTTTTAAAGAATTTAATTTTATTTATTCTTTTTAAAATTTATTTTAATTTGACCAGGGAGGGACAGAGTGAGAAAGAGAGAAAGTGAGAAAACAAGCCACCAGGTCCAGGACTCGAACCACAGTCAGCCCTGTGGGAGTCCAGCACCTTTAACCACTACACCAGCTGCGAAGCCTGAGAATTTTCTTAGGAAAGCTAAAGACATTGCGGAAATTGAAGGTGAGACCAAGTCAGAGTAAGCTGAAGTCAAGGTTACAAATATATTTTTTCAAAAGGCAGGGGCAGGGACTAGCAAGTGGCATAATGGTTATGTCACTGGACTTCCACGTAGTCGACTACAGTTTGAGTCCTGGACCTGACAGCTTACAACTCACACAAGGTGTGCATGTATACATGGCCAAAATCCCGAGAAGAGAATGGAGATGGGATTGTGGCATGGCTATTCCCCCTGGGGGGTGACTTCTTGTTTGCTGTCTCTCTGGTGAGCACAAATATGCCCTATAGCAAAAATCTCTCTTGGAAAAAAAAAAAAAAAAAGACCAATAGTTAGCGGAATGGCTATGTTGCTGGACTCCCATGCAGATGACCGCGGTTCGAGTCCCAGACCTGGAGGCTTAAACTCACGCCAGGCGTGTGTGCGTGCGTGCCCAAGATCCCGAGAGGAGAATGGAGGAGAAGGATTGTGGCGTGACCATCCACCCAGGGGGGTGATTTCTTGCTTTCTATCTCTCTACCTTCTGGTGAGGGAACATGCCCTATAGCAAAATCTCTCTCTCAAAAAAAAAAAAGCAAGGACAGAGACCAGCAGATGGCATAATGATTACATGCCTGGACTCCCACATGGCTGGCCAGGGTTCGAATCCTGGAGGCATAAAGAAGGGACTGCAGCATGGCCATCCTCCCGGGGGTGACTCTCACTTTCTGTCTGTCTGTCTGTCTATCTCCAGTGAGCACACATGCCCTATAGCAAAAATCTCTCTTTAAAAAAAAGGGGAGGGCAGGGCAGAGGGCCAGCAGATGGCATGGTGGTCAAGGCACAGGGTGCTACATGCTGACCATGCTCAAGTCCCAGTCCTAGGGGCTTGAAAAAATCACGCTGCGTGTTATGCGTGTGTGCCCAAAATCCCACGAGGAGAATGAAAGAGAGGGGGCTGCAGCGTGGCCGTCCTCCCTGGGGGTGACTTCTCACTTGTCACTTTGTCACTTTCCCTCTCTGTGTCTCGCTGGTAAGCACACGCACCCCAAGGCAAAAACCTTAAAAAAAAAAAAAAGAAAAAAAGAAAAGGCTGGGCAGAGGCAGACTCAGCCCAAGGGAGCCCTGACTATGCCGTGCCACTCTGCCCTGCAGCCCGAGTGCAGCTGTCACGTGACACGAGCAGTCGGGGTCCCTCCAGGTTCTCAACGCGCCAGAAAGCCAGAGGCCCTCGAAGGCTTCATCTAAATTCGGCAGAGTTGTAGGAAACAGCGAAAGTGCCTCGGTGGCCACATCCTCCCACCTCCAGGGCAGGGACAAAAAGCCCTCAGGAGAGGCCCCCTTGTGAGGGAGTGCCACTGCGGCCCCCCACTTCCTTCCTTCCTGGGAAATCGCTCGTCCAGAGCAAGGTGCCTCGGGGCTGCAACGGATCCTCGACAACGCTGTGAGGTAACAGGCGACTCTCCATTTACAGTCAAAGTAGCATCGACGTGGGGGCAGAAGGACCCGGGCTTGGCCACCAGGTGACTCGGTCTAGAAAGGGCCCCTCAGGGGACACTCTCTCTTACACGCCTGGAGAGGCACAACCTACCCTCACATTTCCCTCCTGCAGAATGCCAACACCGAGACAGGAAAGGGCTAGGAGACCCCCGGGCAAGAACAGAACAGGAGAGAGCTCGTGTGTCTGGGAGGCGGGCGTCCATTACCGCAGGTAGAAGAGCACGTAGGCCTGCTGGTTGAGAACCACCTTGACGTTGCTGGAATGCACCAAGGAGTCGTTCATCTGGTACCACTGGCCGCTGCTCGCCTGGACAGCACAGGGTGGCAGGAAACAGAACCACAAGCAAGTGTTGGTAACCGCACTCGAAACGGCCCGCCGGCTGCTGTCAGCGGCTGCAGGCTCTAATGAACCGCCGCGATTTCCTCAAAGCGGGCAGAATCTGCACACTCTGAGTGCTGCCAACGGATGGGACCAGTCCTCCCTGGGCCGCAGGCAGGTCTGATGTCAGCACACCGCCTCCCATCCACACGGGGTCCCCCAGGTCTCTCCTGGGCTCCAAGCTCCAAGCGCCAGAGGCTGCAATCTTGCCAGTGTCTCACTGCACGGCCAGGAGTAACAAGATTCCGGTGGGACTTTACTTCAATGGTTTTCTGAGCCCATGTCCCCAGAAGGGCTTCTCTGAAGATTTCATCTCACTCCACGCATGGAGACAGCCACCCAGCCCTGCCAGTTTGCACACAGTAAGGCGTCTGCAGGGCCGAATGCAGGCAGAGCCGCTCACCTTCACGTAGCAGTAATAGTGCCCTGCGTGGCAGCTGTAGCCCGAGTGCACCAGGACAGCATACAACCCGTACATGACAGGTTCGCCGCTGCTCTGAGACATGTACGGACGGATGTTCAGGAACTCTGGGTAGCCTACATCCTGTGGGAAAAGTCAAGGAAAATGCACATGAAATTCACCTCGTATTGCAGTTTTCATCTTGCAGGGCTAACTGGTGGTGTAGTGGTTAAGGCAGCTGGATTCCATGCCTGACTACATGGTTCAAGTCCCAGACTGGGCTGCTTCGAAAACACACCTGCACACGTGTGCCCCAATGCCCAGAAGAGGCTGGAAGGGAGGGGACGACGGCATGGCCAGGCCCCTGGGAGGTGCTTTCTAACTCTCCTCTCTCCCTCAGGTGAGCATATGCACCCCATGCCCCCCACCAAAAAGGAAAATCCTTCAAAGACAGGCACTTCTGCCTGTAATTTTTTAAATCGAGGTCTGACTTACAGAGCATTTACATGTGGCTCTCAGGGGTGCAGCTTCAGTGCCCCCACCTCGGATGCCTGCTGCTCTGATCTCTGTTGCTGCAGACTGGTTTGGCCTGCTCCTGTACGTCACGTAATTAGGATCCTAGAGCACGTGTAGTTTGTGTCTGGCTTCTTCAGGTCAGTGTCTGAGACTGGCCTGTGCCGCTTCCCTTCGGCTGACGAACTCAGACTCTCAAAAGCCAACATATGCACAGGTTCATGAGCCAGCCCACCTTGCTAGACATGGGCCCAGAGCACGCAGACTGACGTTTCCCAAACCGTGTTCCCCTGGGAACTAGTCAGAGCTCCGGATGTTAACAGGGATGCATGCTCCTCAGGGCCGAAGGGCGACCCTGCCCACCGCGGCCGGCCGGCGCCTCTCACGGCAGAGCGTGCACAGCCAGCAGCAGTAGGAGTACATGGCTGACTCCTCAGGCGAGCACGGTTACAGAAATCCTTCACGCCAAACTCCACAGCTTTAAAATGCAATGTGAATTCAGAGAGGCTGGGAAAAGGTCTGCGACTAAAAAGCTATTTAGCTTGGCTTTCCCCAAACTCAGTCAAGGACAGAGTGCTCTCTTCTAAAGCACGATGTTTTCAGGGCTTTCTGGGTGTTGCTGCTGGCTTGCCGCAGGCACGTGAGCTCATCGGCGAGAGGCAGAGGGAACGGTCACACTGCAATCCCTTCTCCATTCCTCCCTGCTTTGGAGGTCTGGGGCGATGCACGCAGACTCCCAGTATGCCTTTCAAATTGTCAGGTCTGGGACTTGAACCACGCGGTTGGTCAGGAGGGATCCAGCTCCCTTAATCGGGCTGGTCCCCACAGAACACGGACACTCTGCAGACACTCAGGACAGCTGATCCCAGTGGCCCCTGGCACTCCAGTGAGGAAAATGAGGCTTCGTCCAGAGCTCTTCCCAAACCAGGCACACACAGAACTCTAGACTTCACGAGTGACAGATCATCTCTTACTGCCGTCACGCAGAAAGGCGATTTCTGCCTCACATCCCACAGGCGGCCACGCACGCTGCCGCAGCGGGCTAGACCCGGAACAGAACATGGCCGAGCAGGCTGCACAGTCCCAGGTTGCACCCACTCTCACGTAAGAAAACTATGACCTGCCACACTGGGAATACCCAAGTATAGACAGAGATGGGGCAGGGGATCCAGTAGGGCAGTGGCTCTCCACCCTGACCATGCACACGATCCTTCAGGGATTGATTGATTCATTGATATATAGTATCTGCTTTTTTTTTTTTAAGAGAGAGATTTTTGCTATAGGGCATGGGCACTAGCCAAAGAGAGAAACAAAGGGACAAAAAACAAGAAATCACCCTCCAGGATGGATGGCCACACCATAACCCCTTCTCAGTTCTCCTCTCGAGCCTTTGGGCATGTACACACACACACGCCCAGGGTGAGTTTTAAGCCACCGGGTCCAAGACTTGAACCACAGTCACCTATGCAGGACTCCAGCAACACAGACATGCTGCACTCTGCTGGTCCCTCGGGGATTTTGCACAAGTGCAGATGCCCGGGCTTTGTCCTCCAGAGACCCACCCTCGCCAGCTCTGGGCAGGGCCAGGAACATGCACCTGTATAAAGCAGCCCTGGTTCTGGACAGACCACACGGCGATGGGCACACTCACCTTGGTGATCTTCCCGCCACTGAAGTTGGCAAAACGCTTCAGGGAGAGAGTTAGGACATTGGAAGTCCTGTGGATGGTGAAGCGCTTGCTGGCTGGAACCTTCTTCTTGCACCTAGGAAGGGGGTGAAGAGAAATTCTTAGTTTATACTCTGAGATGAGCTGTCTTCACCCTCAGTTAATAACAGCAACTGCGGGACCAGCAGACGGCATAATGATTACATCGCTGGACTTCCACGTGGTCGGCCGCAGTTTGAGTCCTAGACCTGGCGGCTTAAAACTCAGGCTGGGTACGAGTGTGTGCGTGGCCAACATCCCGATAGGAAAATGGAGAAGAAGGGACTGCAGCGAGGCCATCCCCCCAGGTGTGATTTATCACTATCTCTGTCTAACAGCTCATGTGCCCTATAGCAAAAATCTCAAAATAAATAACTTTTAAAAATTACAGTAACTGTTCTATACTACTGAAGTCTTCTCAACTGGGTTTCATGCTTCCTATGAAGATTAAATAACGTGACTTTAGGAGCCGGCAGGTGGAGTGGTGGTTAAAGGCGCTGGACTCCCACATGGCTGACCATATTTCAAGTCCCAGACTTAAAGGCCTGCTTCCTCACTCTCTCTGGAAATATTAAAAAAAATAATAAGAAAAGTTAAACAAAATCATTCTTTTTTTTTTGAGAAGCTTTTGCTATAGGGTGCGAGCGCTCGACAGAAAGACAGAGAGAGACAGAGAGATAGAAAGCAAGAAATGACCCCCCAGGGGGGATGGCAACACCAAAA
>NW_006159630.1:3468978-3486932 GCF_000334495.1 Tupaia belangeri chinensis | reverse complement strand
TGCCCCGGGGGGCTAGACCCGGAACAGAACATGGCCGAGCAGGCTGCACAGTCCCAGGTTGCACCCACTCTCACGTAAGAAAACTATGACCTGCCACACTGGGAATACCCAAGTATAGACAGAGATGGGGCAGGGGATCCAGTAGGGCAGTGGCTCTCCACCCTGACCATGCACACGATCCTTCAGGGATTGATTGATTCATTGATATATAGTATCTGCTTTTTTTTTTTTAAGAGAGAGATTTTTGCTATAGGGCATGGGCACTAGCCAAAGAGAGAAACAAAGGGACAAAAAACAAGAAATCACCCTCCAGGATGGATGGCCACACCATAACCCCTTCTCAGTTCTCCTCTCGAGCCTTTGGGCATGTACACACACACACGCCCAGGGTGAGTTTTAAGCCACCGGGTCCAAGACTTGAACCACAGTCACCTATGCAGGACTCCAGCAACACAGACATGCTGCACTCTGCTGGTCCCTCGGGGATTTTGCACAAGTGCAGATGCCCGGGCTTTGTCCTCCAGAGACCCACCCTCGCCAGCTCTGGGCAGGGCCAGGAACATGCACCTGTATAAAGCAGCCCTGGTTCTGGACAGACCACACGGCGATGGGCACACTCACCTTGGTGATCTTCCCGCCACTGAAGTTGGCAAAACGCTTCAGGGAGAGAGTTAGGACATTGGAAGTCCTGTGGATGGTGAAGCGCTTGCTGGCTGGAACCTTCTTCTTGCACCTAGGAAGGGGGTGAAGAGAAATTCTTAGTTTATACTCTGAGATGAGCTGTCTTCACCCTCAGTTAATAACAGCAACTGCGGGACCAGCAGACGGCATAATGATTACATCGCTGGACTTCCACGTGGTCGGCCGCAGTTTGAGTCCTAGACCTGGCGGCTTAAAACTCAGGCTGGGTACGAGTGTGTGCGTGGCCAACATCCCGATAGGAAAATGGAGAAGAAGGGACTGCAGCGAGGCCATCCCCCCAGGTGTGATTTATCACTATCTCTGTCTAACAGCTCATGTGCCCTATAGCAAAAATCTCAAAATAAATAACTTTTAAAAATTACAGTAACTGTTCTATACTACTGAAGTCTTCTCAACTGGGTTTCATGCTTCCTATGAAGATTAAATAACGTGACTTTAGGAGCCGGCAGGTGGAGTGGTGGTTAAAGGCGCTGGACTCCCACATGGCTGACCATATTTCAAGTCCCAGACGTAAAGGCCTGCTTCCTCACTCTCTCTGGAAATATTAAAAAAAATAATAAGAAAAGTTAAACAAAATCATTCTTTTTTTTTTGAGAAGCTTTTGCTATAGGGTGCGAGCGCTCGACAGAAAGACAGAGAGAGACAGAGAGATAGAAAGCAAGAAATTACCCCCCAGGGGGGATGGCCACACCACAATCCCTTCTCCTCCATTCTCCTCTCGGGATCCTGGGCACTCACGCACACGCGCCCGGTGTGAGTTTAAGCCACCGGGTCCAGGACTTGAACCGCAGTCGACTACATGGGAGTCTAGTGACATAGCTATTACACCAACTGCTGGTTCCAAAATGAATTCTTAAAAAAAATAAAAACAAAAACCCATGGCTATAAAAAAAGAAACCTACTGCAGGAAAACAAGCCTAGAGACCAGCTGTAGATCCCTAAGCAAAGATCAAGTACTCAGCCACCAGGGGATGGACACGGCAAGGCAAGGAGCGGCAGACATAGGGGAGCGAGTCGGCAGACGCGAGGAACTTCTAGAGGCACTCAGGGAAACAGGGTGGGAGAAGACGCCAGTGTCCTGGCACAGAATGGGAACCTCCAAAAGCAGAAGCAGGGAAGCACCCTTGGAGAACGCAGCTAGAATGAGCCGGGCACGGCGGCGTCACCCTGCAGGACTGCGCGCCCTGGGAGGACGGGATCGGAGTCGTCTGCCGGCGTGGGGAGACGCCCGACACGACGAGGTAGAAACAGAAGCTGCAGGACACGATTACCTACAAGGCGGGACGGGGGCAGCACGGCCTCTGGGGCAGACCGCCTGTGTGCTGCCACATCCTGGCCTGACCTTGGGCCAGCAGGTCACTGCTCTGTGCCTCAGTTTCCCTCCCCACCCCGGGTGCTGGGTAATAGTGCTTGCTACACAGGCAACAACACAGAGCCTCGGGATCCAGAAAAACCATGCCATCTCTTCATTCGTGTGGCTCACAGGTTTGTTTTCAGGACGCTCTGTGGAGAGCAGTTAATTTGAAAATATGTGATTAAGACATATGGCCTGTAGACACACGCAGAAATGTGTTTTTGTAAGTGATTTTAGTAGGGCTATTGAGAAGTATTTATATATAAAAGTAGTATTTGTTTGTTGTTAATGGTTGTTTTTTGGTTGTTGTTGATATTTAATACCCTGATACTATTTTGTATTGGACTTAAGGAAGTCCTATGTGTTTATTAGATTGTCTTCTTAAAAAGCTTAGAGAAATTGGGACCAGCAGATAGTGTAATGGCCATGTCGCTGGACTCCCATGTAGTCGACCACGGTTCACGTCCCAGACCCGGTGGCTTAAACTCACGCTAGGCGCAGGCGCAAGTGTGCGTGCCCAAGATCCGGAGAGGAGAATGGAGAAGAGATTGCGGTGCGGCCATCCCTCCTGGGGGTGATTTCTCGCTCTCTGTCTCTCTTTTTCTGGTGAGTGCACGTGCCCTGTAGCAAAAACCTCTCCAAGAAAAAAAAAGATTAGAGAAGTTGCATGGCGCCAGTCATTTCACATTTTTAGACAATTTATATTAAAAATGATTGGCTTTGTATTTTAATTAAAAAAATTTTTTTTGTATTTTACTTAATTTTTCCCATTTTCTGTCCTTTAAAAAAATAAACCTGAGGCTAGTTCTAGTCGCAACTTCTCCATCAGAGAAGCTGTGCCCACCCGATCCTCGCTTTTCTATACCTGTGTGTCTTTTGTGTATTTTATTATTGTGTCTATTTCTAACCCACAGCCTTCCCCACTCAAAAAAACGTGTTCATGCCGAGCTGGTCCCGGCAACATTCACCGGCCACCTCTGAGGGAGGGAGGTGCGTGCAGCAGTGCTGGGGGGGTGGTTTTGCGTCCCTCTGGGCAGGCCGGTCTCTGGCTGGGAGAACACGGAAACTCACCTGGCACACATGTAGGCGTTCTCCCCACTCAGTACATCTGGCTTCACGAAAAGTTCCAGGGCACGGACGATATTAGCAGCTTGCTGAGGACAAAAACAGGAACGGAATAAACGGCGGGAAAGGCTTTCAAGAAACGCCAAACTAAGGCCTTTCAGGCTGAGGCAGCAAATCACAAATTTCACTGGTATGAAAACTGGCTGGCCAGCTGCCCCTTCTGAGACTCAGAACCTCTAGCACAGAGGGGCAAGGAGCAGGCTGCAGCCTCCCCAGTGGCATGCAAGGACAGCCACATGTGGCTCACCACGGCATGGGCCTCGCTTCCCGGACGGCAGCTGGCGCTGCTGAGGCTCAGGGTGCCCAGTGAAGGCGGGGGGCCTCGCCCAGACTGCAGTGACTGAGTGGGCACAAACCAAGGTAGCTCTTGAAGTGGCTCTGCAGTCGCCGTGCTCCCGCGACATGTAGTGCTTGCGTGACAGCTGCCCACAGCTCAGCATAGACCCCCCTTGTGCCCACGCCTCCAGAGAGCTAGCACTTGTCACGCTTCAAGACGGAAAACCCAACCGCACACGTTTTAGGTGAGAAGCACGCACAGGAAAAGGCTAGAATAAAGCACGCAGAAGCGCGGGTTCCTATAGGCAGCGGGAGTCCAAGAACGGGCTTCCCCGACCTAGCTGGCCTAGGCCTCCACTGCCGCCTGCCCGGCCTTGCCCTCCCACGCCAGCGTGAAGCAGAGCCCCACCATACCCGGATCTCCAGGGCTATGTCCAGGTAGGGGTCGTAGGTGTCCGAGACGCTCTTGCACACCGAGCACTTCACTGCAACAGAGCAGAGCACCGCTGCCGCCACGCAGGCCGCTGCCGCCACGCAGGCCGCTGGCCCCCAGCACCTCCCGCTCCTGGCGGGCCTGCCACAGGCCGGCCACGAGACTCCTGGGCCTGCTCCGGCCAGAGAGCAGGGCTGCACACAGGGAGGAGCTCAGGAGGCAGCACATCACCCTGTGGTCGTGCAGCCTCCTCCCGGCCTTCCTTGCAGGAGCAGGTAAGAGTCAGGCGCGCGGCCAGGCAGGTGCGTGTCTCAGAGAGGCACCCCTCGCTCCGCTCTCGGGGACCTGCCCAGGGCTACACAGCCAGAAGAGGGCCCCGCCTGCGTAGGAATTCCCGTATCCCCTGGGTTCATTTCCCAATCCTGGTACAAGGGCCAAAGAAGGAGTCTCCACTTACCACGCGACCTGAGGTACCCTCCAAAAATCTGATGGACCAAGGTCGTGGCCTGCGTTTGACGATCCAGCCTGAAAAGAAGGCCACAGCTGTCAAGAGAACATGACAGACCCTGGTCCTGCTGCCACCACGGTGGCCACAGTGGGGTCACCGCCCACGAGTCCGCACGCACCTCTTGTGGCCGGGCATGGCCTGATGGCCCCTCTACAGCGCTCCGATCTCCTCGCCACCCCATGACAGCTACTTCAAACCACGCTCGCCACTTTGCAGACAATTAGAGGCCCAAGCAACACTCAGTCACTCCAGGCCGGCCTTCCCAGGACTCTGGCACCCGCCCCACCACCCAAGTCCAGCCTTCCCACTGGCCATCACCAGGCAGGAGCAACTCCCACTGCCATGCCCGTGTCAAGAGGCCCCCAGGGGTGTGCATGGGCTCAGGTTCGGGCAGCCTGCACTCGAAGCCTCTGCCCTGCTCACTAACCAGGACCCGCTGCAACCCTAAGCCTCACAGAGCTGTGATGAGGGCGTGGTGCCTCCTGCATGCAGCACACATTCATACTATGAAGGTTCTGGAAAGACACTCCGGTTCTAGTCTCTGCTCCTGCTTCTGCTACACCCATGGCCCCAGTGCTAACCTGCTCAAGACTGTGTCCTTCAAGGTCACCACAGGCCCCCAATGAGCTTCCTGCACTAGGCCCTCTGGAGCCCACCTCCCTGCTACCCCTTGCCCCCCGCAGGGCCCCACATTCACTGGCTCCCCCATTGCTCCCCGATGGGCCTCAACCAGGAGCTCTGAGGTATCTGGGGACCCACACAGGGTCACCATACTTTTACTCTGCAGTTAGGCAGAGACCAATCGCCCACATCTCCTGTCACCACCACTCATATGCCCCCCGAGCACACAGGGAGCACCCCCAAACACTGAAGACACGTGAGGTCACGGAGACACGTCAGAGTTGCACAAAGTGCAAATATCATAACCATGCTCTGATCACACTCGCGGCCCCCGAACCATGACCCAAACCAAAAACCAAGAAGGCCCTTCCATCCAGAGTGGAGGGAGCAGTGCGCCTTGTGGGAAGCTCGCCACCCCATGCCCCTACCTCCCTGCCACATCTCCCTGCAGACCAGGAAGGCACTTCCCGGACAGGGCGGGGTAAGGATCAGCACTCCCCTCCGGCTCCCCCCACCTGTGTCCAGTCACCTGACACTCAGTTCCTGCCCTCTTTCCACACGTGTGCCTGTGCCTGCCGGTGCCAGCCAAAGGCTTACCGCCACTCGCCCCAGGCTCCTCGCTCACAGCTCCCGTTCCAAATCGCACCCATGCTCCTTCCCACCCCTCAATTCCTGCCTCCAGCACTCTGGCTGGGTGGCCTGGCCTGGGGCCCAGTGTCATTCTTGTCCTGAGGCTTTCTAGGTGACTGCGCCCCGCCCACCTGCCCAGGCAAGGCCTCGCCCTCCCCTCCAGCCACATTGTCTGCTGTCTCCCAGTCAGGGCCACTTTCCCAAGTTTTGCCAGGAGGTGCTCCCGCGGGGCGTGCTGTCCTCGCTCGGGGACCACCAGGGCTGCTGCACAGTCTGCCCGTCTTCCCAGTTACACACAAGTCCTCGGACCCCGACCGCTGGTGCCTCCTACAGCGCCCGCACACAGGAGGCTCCAGACTGGCCAGGCGATCCTTAGCCCTCGGGTGCCGCGCGAGAGGGCACGCTGGGAGCCCCTCAGGGAGAGGAAGAACTAAGTCCAAACCCTCCAGTGGGGAAAATGTGTCCTGAGAATCCGATGTGAAGTATCCTTTATATCGAGTTACTTAACATAGCGAGTTGCAGTCACATAACGTTCATGAAGAACCTCATCCACTGATACGGTTTCTCCCCGTTTTACTCACTCATTCTACAATGCAAATTAATGTTTCTTTTTTTAAATAATTATTTATTTTTGTTATTATTATTTATATTTTAATTTGATTACAGAGAAAGAGAAAGGGAAAGGGAGAAAACAAGCCACCAGGTTCGGGACTCCAACCATAGTCAGTCACATGGGAGTCCAGCACCTTAATGACCACGCCACCTGCTGGCCCCACACATGACTGTTTCTAAGGGTCATTCTAGACGTTTCCTAAACCATTCAAGGTAAGCATTTCCAGAGGAGAGGGCCCGGTTCTCTCCTAAGTGTAGGCAGTAACCGGGGAACACTGGGCATCCCCCCCGTTTTCTTCTATCTGAACCCCTGAGCCCAGGAATGAAGGACACCAAAACAACTCTTGGTAGTGAGTGTCACACTTAAGGGAACATGTGACACAAAGCAGTCTGTCACATGTCACATGCACAAACTGTGCTTTCCAATTAGAAATTAGGAAGCAGTAACCAGGCAGAGTAACATCTTAAAAACAATATACTTCCTGGGACCAGCAGTAAGCACAATGGCTGTCACTGGACTCCCACGTAGTCGACCGCAGTTCGAGTCCCGGACCTGGTGGCTTAACCTCATGCCTGCCGCTTGTGCGTGCGTGCCCAAGATCCCAAGAGGAGAATGGAGGAGAAAGGATTGCAGTGTGGCCATCCCCCAGGGGGGTGATTTCTCACTTTCTGTCTCTCTGTTTCTGTCTTTCTGGTGACCGCACGTGCCCTATAGCAAAAACCCTCTATGGGAAAAAAACAAAAAACAAACAAAAAAAACCCCACAATATACTTCTTAACCTCAGATTGCCCTGGCGGTTTTAAGTTCTCTCACAGAGACCTCAGCACTCCTACCACCCATCCTCTGTACCAAAACAACAACATCACTGATTTAGAAAGACTGAAAACGTCCTCAGCAGCAGCTGAGCATCCTATGAGAGCCCTGGACGCTTCCCTCCACTGAGCTGCTGAGACGGGGCACCAAGGCCTGATCCCGCCTGCCCTTGCACCGAGAAGGTTCCCAGTCTCCTGGAGGACGCCAGAGCCCTTTTCCGGGGCAAGGGCAACCCTGACTGGGGCTTTGGCAGCTCGAGTACCTAGACGCATACTCTGCCGTGCCCAGCGAGGACAGTGCGTGTGTGTGGAGGGCATCTGGGGCACGTACTTGGCACAGCCATTCAGACAGGCCTTCTGCATGGCGTCAATGGTGTACCGCAGAAACTCGTGCGCGTCCTCTTGGCTCCCAAAACGGAAATGCCGGGCGATTTCTAGAGAGAAAAGAAAGAGGTGGGAGAACCCGGGCCTTCCTCCCACAGCCCCCAGCTAACGGTTCCTGGGCACCGGGGGACTATGGGTTCCGGAGAGGAAAGGGGTCCCAGAGCTCGTCATGTGGTAGGTTCTCTGTACCCGGGATTCCCATCAGGGTTTGCATCAGGGTTCCCAGCGGCAGGGCTCAAAACCTTGACAGTGACCAGAAAAAGCAAATGCCAGGGAAAACGGAAAATTGACCAATGACTTTTTCCCAAGAGCCAACTGGAACACGGATGGACGGTGACTGTCCAAGCACTGCAATGACACAGGCTTCAAAAGCCAGCAAGGGACCTCGCCTTCCTGCCGTGGAAATGGCAACCAGTCCCTGGGGCTGAGAAAGCCCTGGCCTGCTCCTTCTGTCCTACCACTCTGGCCCGCATTCGTGCTCCCCTGCCGCCTGGGACGCACAGCAAACCCCTCTGCCTCGCCCAACCGACCTGCTCTTCCAAGCAGGGGTACTAGAAAGGCCTCCCCGCCCCGTGTCTCTGAGGCACTACACCCTCCGCTCCCCGCGGGGCATTCAGCATGCGGGTTCCCAGGATGACACTGCCAGC
Source organism: Tupaia belangeri chinensis (assembly GCF_000334495.1). Lineage (NCBI taxonomy): Eukaryota > Metazoa > Chordata > Mammalia > Scandentia > Tupaiidae > Tupaia > Tupaia belangeri. The sequence continues at coordinate 3,478,827 of NW_006159630.1, read as the reverse complement.
GCCCTCTCCCGCTCACTCCCAGCACCACTGAGCTGGCTTCACGGCCCCTCAGCACGGCCCCTCAGCACGGCCCGGTCCTTACTTTTCAGGTCTCGGATGAACGAGACCGGCTTGATGGCGTTGCCGCTGTTGGCGAAGGCCTGGGTGATGTGGTTCTGCATGACACACAGCATGCAGAAGCTCCCCTGGTGACCTGCAGTGCAGAGGAGGGACTTCAGGACAAGGCTTCCGAGAGATGTCGTTTAACTGCCAGAGGATGCACCCTCCAAGGGGTGTGGTCACGCCTCCACCCTGTCAGGACTGGGGGCACACGTGCATGTACGTCCTGCATGTTTTATCAAGCCTCAGGGGCCAGGATTTGAACCGCATTCAGCCATGTGGGATCCAGTTCCATTAACAAACTAGCTACAGGCCCAGTGCTCTGAAGAACTTTTTATGACACCCCCACCCTGACAGAACAAAAAAACACGGATGGGGCAAATCAATCTGTGGAAGAACAGCTGGGCCAGAGTCCAGACCCTGGAGGGACTCGGCTGATTCCAAGGACACTGACTGCACTGGGGGCCAGATCACCCACAGCTGTGCCTTCAGCAGGGTCACCCTATTCCCGCAGGGTTACTAACGCTGTTGACCCAGCAGTGCCCTTCTTATATCACATTCGTATGATTTCCTTATTAAAAAGAGCAAGTCTAGGGACCAGCAGTTGGTGTAATGGCTATGCCGCTGGACTCTCATGCAGTCGACAGCAGTTCAAGACCCGAACCCGGTGGCTTAAACTCACACTAGGCGTGTGTGCTTGCATGCCCAAGATCCTGAGAGGAGAATGGAGGAGAAGGGACTGTGACGTGACCCTCCCCCTGGCGAGTGATTTCTCGCTTTCTGTCTCTCTCATTCTCTCTTTCTGGCGGGTGCATACGCCCTATAGCAAAAACCTCTCCAAAAAAAAAAAAGAGCAAGTCCGATTTTCTAAGGGCAGAAAAAACGTCCTAATTTCTGATTTCTGAGCTGAACTGCATGGTCAGCAGGAGAAACTGCTTGCGGGCTTCCAGACAGCCCTTGATGGTTGCTCAGGGCAGGGACCCCTGCACCACGCAGGAATCACACTGTTGCTATATACTAGGGCTGACGACATTTTCTGAGCTCCAGACGGTGTCTTCCTAGCTCTGCGGGCTATGCACCTCTCACGGCCACGCACCAGCGGCGCAGGCAGCCCCGTGCCCGGTGACCAGGCACCAGCGCTATGCACACACAAGGGCGGCCAGCCCAGTCTGCCACCCGGCTACTTACACAGCAACTCGCTCCCCATCGGGCGCATTTTGGTCTTTAAAACTGTAACACATTTTAAGATGAAAGAGACGCACAAAGAATGTAACACTGCCCAGCTCTGCCCAGTCTTAGGTGTTTTTCAGGTAAGACACTGGTGTGATGGCTCAACTCCTCCTCAACCCCTTTCAATCCCATTCTCCACGTCCTTCTTCCAAGGTGACCATCCTGTAACTAGGCCATTACTTTTCCCTCCACGCACTTACAGACCCAACACCCAGCTGTGTATCCATAGATACAGGGCACTGCAGCTGACATTTACGAGCTTCAAATAGTTATACTAGATCGGTGTGTATCACTCAGCAACTTGGTTTCCCCCCTTCATTTTGCCATGCAGTACACATACTTGCCAGAGAAAAAGACCGAGAGAGAGAAATCATTCCCCTGGGGGGACAGCCACGCTATAATCCCTTCTCTCGGGACTTTGGGGACACACATATGCTCTCGGCATGATTTTCAAGCTGCCAGGTCTGGGACTTGAACCAAGAAGTTGGCCCTGTGGGATAGAGCCACCTTAAGCACCATGCCACTGGCTGGTCCTGCAACTTGCTTCTTAAAAACCCACGCGCCCCTAAGTAGCCCCGGCTCCTCCATGCTCACGGGCGGGTACTAGCTACACGATGGGCTGCTGTCTGTTTAGAGACCTCCTCTGCCCACCCACTGGGCTCTTCCATTCTTCCATTGCAGCGGCAGTGAGCGAGCCTATCCTGTCTTCTGTGCAAGTGGGTGAGTTCACTAAGAAACACCTGGAAGATAAGCCACTGGACCCCAGGGCAAGCACACCTCCAATTCTGCTGTTAGCACAGAGTGCATTACTGTCTCAAAGAGATCCGTGTTATAATGCAAACCTTGGCCCTCACCCACCACTTGCAACTAGATAGACGTGCAGACCTTTCTCGAGATCAGTAACGGAACAGCATGCAGACTGCTTACCAAATACGCATTCAAGTGCTGGCATTCATACAAACACTTTCTCTTGGATGGATACTCAAAAACTGTTCATGTGTGAGGCCAGCAGGTGTTATGGTGGTTAAGGGCACTGGACTCCCACATGGCCGACCATGGTTTGAATCCTGGACCTGGTGGCTTCTTTTCTCACTTTCCCTTTCTCTCTGGTCAAAATGAAATATAATAACAATAATAATAAAGTTAAAATAATTCTTAAGAAAAAAAAAAAAGTAATGACTTTTCCATAAAAGGGAGCTTTCTATTTTGCATTTTATTAGGTTGTCGGAAAAGTCATGATGTTCTGTTTTTCTTTGCAAAACTATGTCATGACTTTTCCAACAACCTAGTATTTTGCATCTTCTGTCTGACTTATGTAACCATAACAAATCATCATTCGTAACTTTCATTTTTTAACTGATAATGATGGTCGGGGAATCCCAGAGTTAGGTTAAAAATGAGTACATGAATACACATTGGAGCCAGCAGTTGGTGTAATGGCTGTGTCGCTGGAATCCCATGTAGTCTACTGCGGTTCGAGTCCCAGATCCGGTGGCTTAAACTCATGCCAGGCGCGTGTGCGTGCATGCCCAAGATCCCGAGAGGAGAATGGAGAAGGGACTGGGGCGTGGCCATCCCCCAGGAGGGGGCGATTTCTTGCTTTCTGTCTCTCTGTCTCTTTTTCTGGCGAGTGAATGTGCCCTATAGCAAAACCTCTCCAAAAAAAATAAAAAAAAGAAAGAAAAGAAAACAAACTTGAACAAACATTAAACGAAGAACTTCTTTTTACAAAGCTTACAAGTTGTGTGGAAATGAATTCTCTAATCATTCGGTAAAATGCTGCTGACTTCCAGCCTACAAGGCATCGCTCTTAAATAAGCTAACGGTCTAAGCCAAAGACACCTGACATCGGATTCCGAACCCTGGCAATATGCAAGTTACAGACAACGGCATGCAGACAAACATTTTTTTCATGTAAGTTGGGGAACATCCCTTGAAAATCAAATCTATAACCTCAGGGACATTACTACTTCAACTTGGGGGACCTGTACTACAGTCCAGGGGTATGTGCGGGTGCACATGCATATATCTGTGTGTGTGTTTTCATTTTCCCACATGGTGGTTCAAGTGATTGGTTCTCACGTGACCAATCGGGTGGTTTGATTCCTGCACCCAGTGGCCTGAAAAACCCGCTGGGCGTGTGCACGTGCGCATAAAATCCCGAGGTGAGGACGGAATGCAGCATGACTGCCCCACAGGGGTGCTTTCTCACTTCCTCCCTCTCTTCCACAAGCACACCTGCCCTTTAGCAAACGGGAGGAAAGGGACGTCACAGGTTTCCAAATACGCGTGGCTGGTTCTGGCCCTCTGCTCTGCCCCACTGCTCAGTGCTTCTCTCCCTGACCCAAAGCTGCACCGGCGTCTTGGGAACTCCATGGACCATCTCTGGCAGACACTGGCTTCTCCCGCCCCTCTCCTTCAGGGTGTGTGGCGACTCCTGCTTCTCTATGTCAGTTATGCGACCCACGGGAGCTACCTAACCTACACCTTAACCCGGGGGGCCGATGACTTTATAGCATTAAGCCTTTCCTCTTTGGAGGCAGCTACACACCCACACTCACTAGGACTCACATCCAGTCCACCCCTGCACACCCATGCTCACTGAGAACTCACAACGCGCCACTCCTGCACACTCACACTCACAGAGGACTCACAGCAAGCCCACCCCTGCACACACTCACTGCGGACCCGCACTCACAGCTCCGAGCGTGCTCCTTAGAGAGCAGGTAGTTGGCCAGTGGTGGCGTGTAGGTCAAGCATTGCACCGTGGAATTCAAAAAGCAGGTGTTTCCCAGATTGTGCAGTCCGGCGCCCACGCGGAACACTCGCTCCCACCTCAAAGACAGTCGCTCTGTGGGGAAGAGCACTTTCTGGGGGGCCGGGACCCCATCGCCGCAGCTTTCATACGCATGCTCGCTGCCTGAAAAAAAAAGGGACAAAAGGGAAAAGCAGCACAGCGTAAGTCCACAGGGACACCGGGGAAAGCACAGCGTAAGTCCACAGGGACACTGGGAAGCAGCACGGCGTAGGCCCACGGGGACACTGGGGAGGAGCGTGGCGTAGGCCCGCGGGGACACTGGGGAAGGCATGGTGTAGGCCCGCAGAGACATTGGGGAGGAGCACAGCGTAGGCCCGCGGGGACACCGGGGAGGAGCACGGCGTAGGCCCGCGGGTTCACCAGGGAGGAGCGTGGCGTAGGCCTGCGGGGACACTGGGGAAAGGAAAGCACGGTGTAGGCCCGCGAGGACACTGGGAAGAAGTCCCTGAGCGTGTGTCTGGTATGTGGTTACGAGAGCCGGGCACCGGGGCAGCCGGTGCTCACTCACTGGATGTTCCCTGGAAGCTCAGGAGCAAAGCCAGCCACCCCGCGGACCTCCATTGCTCTCAGGTCTAGAAGGAGCCTCTGGATGAGAGGGTGGAGCTCAGAGAACCCACAACTGGAGGGCCAGCCTGCACTCTGCCCGGGTACCGTGCCCATTGCCCCTCACTTCCGAGCCTGTATCTGCTCCTGTTAAACTGGACCGGGGAACGCTGAAGTAACACTGGCTTCCTTCCCACCCTCCCCACCCTCCGGGAGCGCGTGCGACTCTCGGCCCTCACCCTGCATGCCTCGCCCTACGCATTCCTCAACACCTGGTCCGTGCGCGAGGTTGGCACAGCGAGGGCCTCTCAGCCAGCGTTCCGCGCATCCGTACCCTGTCTCCTGGCCTGTGGCTCATCTCCACTCCTGTGGCGACCGGCTCCCTCTGATTTGGGGTTCAGCAACACGTATTTGCTCTTTAGGGACTCCAGCTGGTAGGAGAAACTTCTGCTGGCTGGCTCAAACTCGATCTTCTGCAAAAGGACCTTCCTGGCGGAGGCGGCCAGCAGCTTCCCCAGCTCTCCATCATCGGCCGAGTCCTTGCGGCCAGGTTTCAGGGCTTCCTTCAGCTTATCGACTATTGGCATGGTGCATCCCTGTGGGACAAGAGGATACGGGGCCTGAGAACCACCCTGGGACAGAGACGCTTGGCCAAAGTCCCCTCTGGGCACTGAGTGCTAGCCACTATGGGTGCGGGCCGGCCACAAAGGAAGAGTGAAACAGAGAGCCACGGCCTGTCCTAGGACACTAGAGCTCACGCGTCCCCTCCCCAAGACAAGACGAGGCCCGCACAGACAGCTAACCGGGAGCAGTGTGCACCGGGGAGCCCACGCTGCCCCTGCCACGTGCTTCTCAACTAGTGCTCGCCAAGCTATCCCTCCAAAAGGCCATCACGTGGGCCTAACGGGAGCTCAGAAACGGGCAACGCACATTCCCTCACGTGCTCTGGCCTCACGCACACGGACCCAGGAACGGAGTGACCACCACGCAAGTCCGAGAAGCACGGACATCTGCACAGACCTGTGCTCTCCGACGGCACGGCCCAGGGGCTGCTGAGCGCGCAGGGAGGCTAGGCTGAACTGAGACGGCACAGCCTGAGCACACAGCAGACCTGGGAGACAGTACCGGGGCAGATGAAGAACACCCCAGTCACCACTACTGGGTACATGCTGAATCGGTCGTGTACGCACATCGGGTTACGTAAATGATGAACACTAATCTGGCTGCTTCTCTTTATTTTTAACGTGGCTACTATGAAACTGTGAGTCATGGGACTAGCAGATGCCGAATGGTTATGTCACTGGACTCCTGTGTAGTCGGCCACAGTTCAAGTCCTGGACCCGGCAACTTAAAACACATGCCGGGCACGTGTGTGCCCAAGATACCGAGAAGAGAATGGACTGCGGTGTGGCCATCCCTCGGGGGATTTCTCCCTGTCTGGCTCTCTTTTTCTCTCTGTCTCTCCAGTGAGTGTACATGCCCTAGACAAAAATCTCTCCCTCCCCAAAAAAACAAAGTGTAAGTCTATTTGTGACCTGCACTGTGTTTCTTTTAGACGGTGCTGGTACGATGATTACCCTAGGAGTGAAGGTGGAGTAAGGGAAAAGAACAAGAGCCTAAAAACAGGGGCTGAGAGGGAACCAGCAGTTGGCGTAATGGCTATGTCGCTGGACTCCCACGTAGTCAACTGCGGTTCGTGTACTGGACCCAGTGGCTTAAAACTCACACCGGGCGTGTGTGCGTGCGTGCCCAAGATCCCGAGAGGAGAATGGAGGAGAAGGGATTGTGGCGTGGCCATCCCCCCTGGGGGGTGATTTCTCGCTTTCTGTCCGCCCACGAAAAAAAAACTCCCAAAAAAAAAAAAAAAAAAAAAAAAAAAAAAAAAAAAAAAAATCCAGGCCGAGAACAGCACGTGGAAGATACCCCTCTGAAGGGAGCGCCTTCCCTAGCCACTCGGCACCAGAGAAGAACGAGGCCCCAAAGTGGGCCGGGGGGCACACCAGGGCCTGGGATGAGGCGGGCCTGGGCAGTTCTGGCACACTCGCTGTGGCGTGATGGACGGCGTCCCCAAGCCTCCGCTCTCTGTGAGAGAGACACACAGAGCTGGAAGGAAGCTGGAGGCAGTCAGAAGGGGCGGGCTTAGGAAATGCGGGGGGTCCCTACAACTAGTCCTCCAGAGGACCCATACATGGCGATACAGGACGGCAGCCAGGCCACACATGGCCGCAGCCAGGCTGCACATGATACAAGACTGTGGCCAGGCCACGCATGCCCGTAGCCAGGCCGCACAGGATACAAGACTGTGGCCAGGGGACCAGCAGGTGGTGTGGTGGTTAAGGCGCTGGACATTCCCATATGGCCAACCATGGTTCGAGTCCCGGCCCTGATGGCTTGCTTTTTCACTTTTTCTCTCTCTCTCTGTGACTCTCTGGTCAAAATAAAATAAGTAAATGAGTAATTAAAATTAAAAATATTAAAAAAAAAAAAAGATTGTGGCCAGGCCACGCATGCCCACGGCCAGGCCACACATGATACGTGACCACGGCCATGCAGAACTGTAACAGGGTCACCTAGGGTGCTGCACCTGTACCCACCACTCCCTTTCCCACCCACACCTCAAGGACACCATCCCGGCCAAAGCTGCGGCTCTGAGCCACAACTAGAAAGCTGTGTGAACTGCTCGCTCACATCACAAAATGATGAGTCCCCTGGGTGTTCCGTACCCAGCTGCTCTGAGAACCAGCAACAAGTGCACCCCGCACTCTGCTCTGCCACCACCTTCGTTAAGCCGCTGACGGTTACCGTTACAGATCTCTGCTCCCACGTGGGCCAGACACCCACGTTCTAAACAAACTTCTGTAACGAGAAGTGTGGGGCCAGCAGGTGGTGCAGGGGCTAAAGCGCTGGGCGGTCACATGGCCAAGCACGGTTCAAGTCCCAGACTTGGTGGCTTGCTTTCTCACTTTCTATCTCTCTCCCTCATCTCTCTGGTCAAATTAAAAGATAATAATAATCAATAAAAATGAAACAAATCATTGTTATTTTAAAAATAAGGAGATAGAAAAAAAGTAAAAAATAAAATTAAAAAAGAAGAGAAATTAAAGGAGACTTTTCAAGTGAGTATTACCTACGACTCTCCACCTGACTGGCTGCCAGCAGCCACTCCTCAGCAGCAAGAAAGCACCAGCACCCTGCTGCAGGCTTCCCTGGGGTGTCGGAGCTCGGGCCTGCTGCTCCCCTCTGCCGCATGGGGCCTGTTTTCCTGAGGGAGACCAGGGCGGGCCTGGCAGGTTCTATTCTACAGCCCCCAATTCCAGTGCTCCTAGGCCAAAGCGGCCAGGCGTGTCCTGAACGGGCGTCCAGACCTGCGGGTGAGCTGGCGATCATTACAGGGGCCCACTCTCCGCTGTCTTCAGCCCTCCCTCAGGTGCATGCAGAAACCTGCGACCACCCACCAGGAACTGATGGCCTTTTAGGTGGCAGGATCTGGGATGCAACTGTAGCAGAGCTAACCAGCTACAAAGTATCTCAATGTCAGTGACTGGAACAATCACATTGCCCTTTGCTCTGTATCTTTTTTTTAAGTTTATTTATTACTTCTTTGGGCACCCCCAGCAGAGGCCTAGAGGCTACCACTCTGAGCTTCAGCTTCTGTGTACAGGAAGACCTCGGGATGAGAACCTGGGACCTTCCCAGGTGGCTTCAGCAACAAGGAACACTGTATTACTGTCGCTGCTGCAGCCGGCCCTGCTTTCTATAATGCACTACCCCTGAAACGGCCAGGGAGAGACTCCCACCATGGCCGCTCCACTCCAGCCTAAACCTCACATCCAACGAGTAAGAGGTAACAGACACAGGGGACCAGCAGACGGCACGAAGGTCACGTTGTTGGACTCCTATGTAGCCGTCCCGTGGCCTAAAACACATCAGGCATGTGTGCATGCGTGCCCAGAATCCTGAGAGGAGAATGGAGAAGGGATTGCAGCATGGCCATCCTCCACAGGAGGAGATTTTTCTCTCTCTGTCTCTCTGGCAAGTGCACCCCCCACACAACAAAAATCTTTCTCTCTTAAAAAAAAGATAGATAATAACCCCTAATTTTTGGATTTAAAAAAAAAAATAGAAGAGAGAAAAAAAGTGAGTGCTAAGAATTGTCAAACTTGGGGCCGGCAGGTGGCACGGTGGTTAAGGGCGCTGGACTCCCACAGGGCCGACCACAGTTCGAGTCCCAGACATGGCGGCTTGCTTTCTCACTTTCCTTCTCTCGCGTTGTCCCTCTCTGGTCAAATTTAAAATAAATAAAGTTAAATAAAAATAATTCTTTTTTAAAAACTGTCAAACTTTTACTTTGCTAAAAGTGGAGTCTTCTTTTTTCTTTAATCACCATCTCCAGCCACTATGGTTACACAAAATGAAGGTACTTAGAAACTTTTTTATGACGAAAACCATTAAAACGTGAATGGAGAAAATAATGCCCCAGCACAAGGACCCTACCCTGGTCTCAGCTGCATCAGTGAAGCATAGGGCCCAGCCTGATCCCCCTCCTCAGCCCAGGTTCCTCCTTGGCACACCTCAGCCCTACACTTCATTCACGAAACACAGCATATCAACACCCACAAAATGTGTGTGTATGTGTGTGTGTGTGTACATATATGGAAAAGGAGAGGTCTCAGAGCAAGGACAGCCTGCGAACGGAGGCACCAGCATCGCTGCTTCTCGGGTGCACGCTGAGAACTTGGTCCGGAACCCACACCAGCCCACTCCACTGGCTGACGTCCTGCAAACACCTCGAGGATGGCCAAGCTGGGAGATCTAGCCCAGTTGCACGCATTCAAGGTAAGAACTTCAAATTAACCCAGTAGGGTCACAGATTCTGAGCAAATGCAGTTTCCCTGGTTGGATGATCAGCCTCTACCTGACCAGCTCCACCGGAGCAGCACGCTGGCCATCTGTCTCTAAGGCAGGAACTCTCTGCTGTACAGACTGAGACCAACACTCCAGAAAGGCAGGAGGCTGTGCACCCTTGAACCTGCCGAGCGGGCGTCTTCCTCGGAAAGGACAGCACAGCTTCAACAGACACCACGGAAGCACACCCTCGCCTCCCTCTATTTCACTTCCCAGGATGAACTGCTCAAGACGCACCAGGTCAAGCACGTGCT
>NW_006159630.1:3468070-3468947 GCF_000334495.1 Tupaia belangeri chinensis | reverse complement strand
GCGCATGCGGGAAGGGGCCGGGCCTCCCCCAGGTGGGGCCAGCTGAGGGTCTCCTGGGAGGCTAGCACCCTGGCATCCATTACTGAACTGGGACAGCAGCGCCGCTATCGTCACCCCCATCTGTCCCAGGAAGCTACCCTGGCACGCGACGACAGCAAAGGGTTTGAAAGCTCGCAGCCCCAGCGGCGCTCGGGCCTGCTCCACCGTGACCGTGACGAAGGTTACCCTCGGGCCGAGCTCTCCCCACGGCTCGCAGCGAAGGGCACGAGGCTCCACTGCGCCAACACGGCGCGCCCTCCGACGTCTGGACGCCGTCGCTGGTACACGGGGCTTCTGCGGGGAAAGTCAGCCCGCTGCCCACGCAGCCTGTCCCTCCTCCCCGGCCCCGGGCTCCGGGCCCTCAGGCAGCGGCCGAGGTGGGCCGGCCAGCAGAGAGCTGCCCCAGGACCTCCCTAACAGCCTGCGAAGACGGGAGAGCCCAGGGCCCAACTCATTCCGGCTCTCCTGGAACACCCCAAACCCTAGCACGAGTGGCGCTCCCTAATCTCTTCCGGGAACACCCCAAATCCCCGCGCGGCGGCGCAGCCCCGGGCCCTAGTCCGAAATACCCAGGAGTGCTGCGTGAACGCCGCGCCCAGACCCTCGGGGACACCTCGGACCACAGTGCAGACAGCTCGGCCCGCATCCTCGGAGACGCCCAAATCCCTGCGCTGACCGCACAACCCAGCCCCGCCTCGGAGACGCCCCGCCCAATCCGAGGACACCCCCAGGCCCTCGCGGACACAGCCCCCAGCCCTCCTCCGGGACACCCCGGGGGCCCCCGCGGACGCGCGCCAGAGTTCCCCGGGCGCCCGTGGGTGCTCCCGGCCGCCCCTCC
>NW_006159630.1:3459509-3465496 GCF_000334495.1 Tupaia belangeri chinensis | reverse complement strand
GGGGCGCCGGTGGGTGCTCCCGGCCGCACCTCTCGCGCCCCAGGCCCAGCGCAAGCCCCCACCCGCGCCGGACGCGCTGCCTTCGCCCCGAGCTTGCTCGCCGCCTGACCCGGTCCGGCCCCAGCCTACCCGGGCCTCTCGGCGACCCGCAGCAGGCCCGCGCTGCGCTGGCGTCTCCTCCAGCCCGAGTCCCCTCACGCGCACCATCCGGGCCTCCGGCGCCGCACACACGTGTCACAGCGACGCTTAAAGGCGCCGCGCTCCGAGACTGCGAGGTGCCCACACCTAAAGGACCGGGCAGCTTTAAGAGGCGGGACTACCTGCCGTCCACTTCCCCAGACACGCCCACCGCCTCTTTACGCGCCGCATGCGTCAGCACTCCAGCCCGGGGCCTCTCAAGCCTACGCGATGACGCAAGCGCGCAGAGCCCAAGACGCTCCGCCTCCGGGGCCGTGGCTTGTAAATTCCCGCAGAGCACGTGAGGCTCCACCGCTTCCGGGTCAGCTCCCTGTCCCGCCCCTGGGCGCCGGGACGAGGTCTCCCGTGCGTGGTCCGTAGCAGGCTAGCGGACCCAGCTCACCGGCTTAGAGACCGACGGGCTCCTATTGTCACCTGACCGTCGTGTCGCAGCGAAGCAGGTGCAGAGGCGCGGGGCGCTCACACTGACCCCTCCGGGGCCCTAGTGCTCTAGATAACCAAGACACAACGCCTGCAGTGCAGGCCGCGCCTAGAAGCCGGGATGCCAGGGGACCAAGGGATCAGAGGGTGTCGGCATTTGACCTCTGAGGTCTCTGGGAGCCCAGCGCAATCCCCTGACTCCACCTGCCGCCTCCAAAGCATCATTCCAGGACAACTACCCATAAAGGTCTTGGCTGAATATTTGCAGACACATTGCTTTTGCAAATCTTTTAAGAATCTTTTTGACCTTGAGGAGCCCTTGTTCTGATGGTTAAGGCAGCTGGATCCCACAGTAGGGGACTGAGAGGTTGGAGTCCTGGACCCAACAGGACAGCTTGTGGAACACGCTGGGCACATGCTGAGGCATGCCCCAAATCCTGAGGACAGATGGAGAAGGGATTGCTGCATTTCATCCCTTGTGAATGCTGCTTTCTCACTTTTCCTTCTCTCCCTGTGTGGCTCTTGTGCTCACTTGCTCTCTGGCTGGCAGATATGGAAAAAAGAAAGAATCTTGACCTGAAGCAATATTGGCTTCCATCCTGTTCTTCGAGGCTAGTGGAGACTGTGGTTCCTGGTTTCAGGAACTCTTGGAGAATCACAGGTGGGGAAAGCCTGCCCCCTACTCCCCATAAAGAAAGGCAGAACTTTCCACACACAATCCTATCTGCTGTGCCTTTCTAGACAGGTGAGTAGGGGTGATGAGAAGGGTGAGAGCACAGGTGAACAAGCTCCAGTGACTCTGCGCCCTACCCTCAGATCTTGGAGCAGGGACTGCGGCTAGGGAGAGCGCACAGGGGTCATGGGAACAAATTCGCCTTGTATTTATTACTTGGGTGCTGGTGTTTCTTCAGAAAACAGACAGGCACAAGACAGACCATCATAGCCTGGGACTAAGACTACCCTGTCTATAAGAATCTTGCATCAAGAGCTTTTGCTTGAGATTACTGTGTCCCTCGCTAGAGACCACGCTGTGCCCTGAAATGTGGAGATCAGGATTTATTTCTTCTGCCCTAATTAGTGAGAGTGCTTTGAACACTTCTATGAACTCACCCAGGCCTGGATTCTTTTGTCTGCGTGAAAGAGAGACCTCAGGGCCTCCTGAGTGCTACTATAATAACAAAACCGCCATTTGGGGCCATCACTGAGCTGACCACGGTGCCAGCTTTATCTGAGTTGGTCTCTGTAGCAGAGCAGGAAATCATACACACATACCCCACAGGATGGCCACCCACAATCCCTTCTCCATTGTCCTCTTAGGATCTTAAGCATGCACAACAAATTCGCCTTGTATTTATTACTTGGGTGCTGGTGTTTCTTCAGAAAACAGACAGGCACAAGACAGACCATCATAGCCTGGGACTAAGACTACCCTGTCTATAAGAATCTTGCATCAAGAGCTTTTGCTTGAGATTACTGTGTCCCTCGCTAGAGACCACGCTGTGCCCTGAAATGTGGAGATCAGGATTTATTTCTTCTGCCCTAATTAGTGAGAGTGCTTTGAACACTTCTATGAACTCACCCAGGCCTGGATTCTTTTGTCTGCGTGAAAGAGAGACCTCAGGGCCTCCTGAGTGCTACTATAATAACAAAACCGCCATTTGGGGCCATCACTGAGCTGACCACGGTGCCAGCTTTATCTGAGTTGGTCTCTGTAGCAGAGCAGGAAATCATACACACATACCCCACAGGATGGCCACCCACAATCCCTTCTCCATTGTCCTCTTAGGATCTTAAGCATGCACACACACGTGCCCAGCGTCAGTTTAAGCCACCAAACCACGGTCGACTATAGGAGTCCAGCAACACAGCCATCACATCATCTGCTGATCCCGATAAGCTAAATTCTTAGATTAGCAAGGAGCTGCCCGACAGGCCTGCAGAGTTTGAGAACAGCTGGAAGGCAGGAGGAGCCTGGGGCCACTGCTCCATCCTGTTCTCTTCCAGGTTCCATCACAGAAGGCTTCAGAGTGGAATTTCCTCAGGATGTGATCGTGCGAGCTGTCCACTATCTTCCTCAAGAGCTCAGAAGAGCTGAAATGAAAGAGCAGAGGTTGGAGGCTCTCTGGCCTGGTGGTGAAGGCAGCCAGACACCACATGGCCAACCTCAGCTTAAGTCCCACACCCAGCACCTTGAAACACTGAGCACGTTATGTGTGTGCCCAAAATTCTGCAGGGAAGCAGAGATGGAGAAGGGATTGCCGCTGGTCATCCCCCTTCCCAAAGGCGGGTGCTTTCTCTTCTCTCTGGCCAGCGCATGTGCCCTCTGGCAAAATTTAAAAAGGAAGAGTAAATGGAGAGAATGAGGAGCAACTGGGACCCTCATACCACTGCGGGGCGTGCGAAGTGACTCAACCGCTGTGAAATACCCTGACTGCTGTCTAAGAAGGTTGCTCCCCCGAGGCACACCACGGCCACGCCTGCTGTAACCACGGCCGGGAACTGCACACCCAGACCGTCCCTCCCCATCAGCTCCTGCGTGTCCCTGTGGCCACCCCAGACTCCCCAGTCGAAATAGATGTGCCCCCACCCTTCCTGAGGCTGCCACACGTTTTCCGCCCAGGTGGGCGGGGTGCTAGGGGCACTGCCTGCAGCTGGCTGCGTTTGTCCCAGGTCGCACGTGAACTGATTGCCAGGTGGGTCCAGCCACTGGCGGGCACTGGCAAGATGCAGGACGAAAGAGAGAGAATCAGGGTCTTTCTCTGCCCCTCTCTGCTGGGGAGTCTCTGGTGGTGGCTCCAACTTCGGGGAGGCCCACTGTGGTTCCTGGCCCCTGTGGACCCCTCCCTGACACCTGTAAGTCGACTTCCGCCTGGGCCCTCCCCCAAAGATGGTACCAGTTTCCATGGTGGCTGGCCTCCCTGGGCAGTCTGTTTGGAAGGCTGTATACTGAGCGACGACCCCAGCTGACACAGTAACCCCAACACATTTTGCTCATTTTAGGTTTTGAATACTTCCCCCTACCCCTACTTGGGTGTCCAGGTAAGGTCTTCCTGGCACAGTGAGACGGCAGCACCATTGGGAAGATGAGATGAGAAACAGACGGAAGGAGGTGACCATGCTGCCGGGCAGTCAGGGAGGGACCTCCTCCTGTGGGCAGCGGCCTCTGCCTCCCACAGTACTTGTGCCTGGTCCTTTTCTCCTGAGCCCGGCTTCTGAAACACCGTCAAAGGACATACCTCCTGGCCTGCCTGGCAGGGTACCCTCCCAAACCTGGGAGCCCAGATCTCCCAGGACCACGGAGACACCTCACCAATGGTTCTCCACGTGGGGCGGGGCTCTACCAGGCCACGACCAGCAGGGGGTGTCACAGGTGGCCCAGAGGACATGGTGAGGCTGGAATGCCCTGCGGTGCTTGCATGAGTCAGGACACAGTCCTGGCAGGTCTTCGGGTGTCATGTTAGTAACCTGAGTTTGCTGCCCTCCCCGCCATGTGTCCCTGCTCTTTGGAGAGGTCCTTGGTGCTGCGCCCTGGCCCGTGGGACAGCAGCCAGTGTGGGAATCCTGCCACGACTGAGGCAGGGCACGACCCACTCCTCCGTGATCTCGGCCTCTGGGGTCTCTAATGCACACTCACACTAACACAGCCCCCGCACACTTACACCACACACTCTTGCTCACACACAGCTCATGCACACAGTGCTCCTCACACGCACACCTACTCATTCAGTCCCACTCACATTCACACCACACTCACAGCTCATACCATACACACTCACAAGCTCACAGTGACATACCCGGGGCGCTTCTCAAGCCACTGGGTCTGGAACGTGAACTCTGCAGCCAGCCACGTGGGATCCGGCGACCGTGGCCAGTGGCCCCGGGCTGGTCCCACATCCACGCTGATGCTCACACTCATTCAGTCGCACGTTCACACAGAATGCACAGAACATCCACCTCCCCCACCTTCACTCACACTCTCACCACCCACTCGCCCACTCCCACACACCCACTCATGTTCGCGCTCATTTTCACACGGAATCCGCAGCGCGCTCACATGCTCACCAGCGTCCCGTCCCCGCTGCCCCCTGCAGTCCCGCTCGCCTGGTGCCAGCGACCCCGCAGCTCTTGTGCCAGACCCACCCCTTCTCCGCACACCTCTCCCCACATTCATCCTGTGCCTTTGTCCCCTGGGACATGTGGGCTCCATAGAAGGTGCTTGGTAGTCAAGTTGTAAAACTTTTAGGAAAGTGTACTATACCCCAAGCGACTGGGTGTGCTTTACATAGGCGGTCTGTGTAGTGTGAATTCTGTCGCAATGGACCAGTTCCCAAAACCACAGGCTGGCTTCTGTGACGCTGAGGACTTGCTCTCTGGGTCCCAGGAAACAGCTCTGAGACAGGAGGCATCGGCAGCTCCCCGGACTCTGGGGAAGAGGGACGGTCTCACCCGCACAACAGGCCCAAGAAACTGCCGGGACCCCTGTGCCCATCTTTCCGGCTGAATTCACAGGACTCGGCTGGAAGGGGATGGAGACACAGAGAGAGGGGCCTGGCTGCCTGGGGAGGCCCCCATTAGCCGTCTCCATCAGTTGATTGGATAAGCCAGGAACAGACTCCTTTCGGGCTAGCCTGAGTTGCGGGCTCACTCGTTACAGTGGCCAGTGCTACTTTAGCGGGTGTACCTCCCCTTGCAGATCACGGGAAGGTGGATGAGGCTCTTAGGCTCCGGGGGACATGGTGACTGAGAACTAGTCCTGACATCTGGGGCTGACAGCAGAGCGAGGAGGCACGTCTGGTGTGGCGGGAAGGTGTCCTCCAGGCTGACGGCACAGCTGGTGTGCTCGGGCAGCCCTGGTTTACACTTAGCAGCCCCGCTAATTGTTGACAGCTCTCCTTTCTCTCTTGGAAGCATCCGGATTTGGAAGGTAAGTTATACAGGTGAATTTTCTGAGTAATTGACCTGTACCCTCTTTGAGTTTAGGAATTACACCTTGTAGCAAGTTACCTCGACTGAGACTAGAATTGTGTTGTCATTGTTCAGACCTCACAAAAAAGGGGGTACGACTGCCTTTGTCCTGCACACATACAGCAGAACAAAGCGCACCCAAGCAGCCAACCCCCACAGAAGCTCTTCCTTCCGATGCCAGACGAGTTTCACTGCTGCCAGGTGGGGGCTGACCTGTCAGAGGGAACCTGCCTCCAGCAGAGCCCATCTTTGAGTGGCTCCCGTGGGAGCACGTGCTATGGCAGAGCAGGGCCCTGGCATCCCACTCCTGTGGGTTCAGAACCGAGCTCCAGCACTTGCCGGCTGGGAGACAGGCCCGCCCACAGCCGCTTCTCTATCTAGCCGGTGGGCAGGATGAGGGACAG
>NW_006159630.1:3457338-3459401 GCF_000334495.1 Tupaia belangeri chinensis | reverse complement strand
CATCTGT
This sequence comes from Tupaia belangeri chinensis, assembly GCF_000334495.1. Taxonomy (NCBI): domain Eukaryota; kingdom Metazoa; phylum Chordata; class Mammalia; order Scandentia; family Tupaiidae; genus Tupaia; species Tupaia belangeri. The sequence goes on along the minus strand of NW_006159630.1, from coordinate 3,459,394 downwards.
GAGTGGCTCCCGTGGGAGCACGTGCTATGGCAGAGCAGGGCCCTGGCATCCCACTCCTGTGGGTTCAGAACCGAGCTCCAGCACTTGCCGGCTGGGTGACAGGCCCGCCCACAGCCGCTTCTCTATCTAGCCGGTGGGCAGGATGAGAGACAGTGTACAGGACTGAGGCCCCGTGGGCAGGTCCTGGGCCGGCGTCCTGTCTCCCTGTACGCCCCAGGCACGTGTGCACATGCAGGTGGTCCTGGCAGGCTGAGGCGGGGTGGATCGTGGTGTGAGGACCCCGTCGGGGTGCCCCTCCCACATACGTAAGAAACGAGCAGAAAGAGCCGCGGTCATAGCCGGAGCCTACGCTTGAAAGGCCTGCTTACAACACACATCCTGCTTACGACACAAGGCGTGTTCTCACAGGTTCCTGGTCGCTTGTGAACGCCTGCTTTCCTGCAGGGAACCTGGAAGCTTGCTCCGTGAGGCCAGAGAGTGCTACTGTAATCAGCCCCAGGAGACACCGTGGACGCTGAGTCTCCAGGAAGCCTTGCCCGGTGGTAACGTTTCACATGAGTTGTCATAAGTCGGGGCCGGGGGCTGTGTCCTGAGCCACCCCGGGCGGGAGAGGGCTGCTGCTGTGCATGCCCAATATCTCCCAGACTTTGCTTAAGGGCAAAGCAACACAGGTTTGTCGGCCTCAAATTAACACGCAACTCTCACCCTAATGCTAGGGGCCGTGCACGGCACTCCAAGTCCTGGCGCTCAGCTGACACCCACCCCTCTGCAGCTTTGATGTGGGGCCACCTCGTGTTTGTTTTGCTGGTGTCATCGGAAAGGGATGTTCCTCTCCGTCGTCACGGAGAGAAAATGGACAGATCTATCTTATGTTTCTGAATATCCTCCTTTCACAATCAGTTTGTTTCTTGGAGACCAAAAAAAAAAAAAAAGGCAGCTATTAGAGTTTAATATTTGCTGAAAACCAAACGCGCCTTCCACACAAGGTGACCGTGGGCGTCCTGGAGAGCCATGGCCCAGCTGAAGCGGAACTGAAGGCCAAGATGGCACTCCTCATACATGGACCACGAAGTGGGAACCCACTCTAAGGAGCAGCAAGCCACAATGAGGCTGACGCTGGGAACGGATCTAACCCTGCTGTTGAGTTTGGGTTGTGGGTTATTAGGTAAAAATACCGTAATTGTGAGGACGCAGGCAGTGCCCTGGCCACGTGCAGTCACCAGGCTCGAATTCCTCCACCAGCTCTGAAATCTTTCAGCTGGTCCTGGCTCTCCCACATCCTGACCCATGTCCCTCCAAACGGGGTCCCGTGGTGTTCGTTGCTGTCTCTGGAGCCCATGCGTGGCTGCGGGCAGGTGTTCTGACCAGTCAGTCAGCATGTCCTCATCCGCTTCCTTTCGCAGCATGAGCGAGACAGAGAAGAGACAATGGTGTCTGGCGGTGTCCCTGACAATCTGGTCACCCCATATGTGGATCTACAAACTGACTTAAATTCTTCGCCAAGATCGACGGAGCTGTTGGGTAATTGCTGAAACCCGATCACGGACACATGGAGTCTGTCCTACCACTCTGCGTTTTTATGTCTGTTTGGGAATTTCCACGAGAAATGTTTTTAAATAGTCAAATTTGGGGCCAGCAGGTTGCCTAGTGGTTAAGGCACTGGACTCCCACATAGTCGGCTGTGGTTTGAGTCCTGGACACAGGGGCTTGAAAATCATGCCGGGCACGTGTGTGTGTGCGTGCCCAAAATCTCCGGAGGAGAATGGAGAAGGGGCTGCGGCATGGCCGTCCTCCTGGGGCATGACTTCTCACTCTTGTTCTGTGTCTCGCCAGTGAGCACACGTGCCCTATGGAAAAAAACCTCTCCAAAAAAATAAATAAATAAATAAAAAGAGTCACGTTTAACAAGGAATCATCAGATGATCATCTGGCACATTGCTTACTAAGACCCCGAGGGTGGCCTGCAGGTGATGTGGTCACAGATGCCACGTGAAATCATCTGTAGGACCCTGAAAGTTGTTTTTCAGTTTGTGTCTTAGGATGTGCACTTGCTAGG
>NW_006159630.1:3449551-3457325 GCF_000334495.1 Tupaia belangeri chinensis | reverse complement strand
AGAGAGACAGTGAGGGAAAGTGAGGAGTCACCCCACGGGGGGGTGGCCATACCTCAAGCCCCTCTGCTGTTCTCCTCCTGGGATTTGAACATGCACATAAGCACCTGGTGTGAATTGCAAGCCGATGGGTCTGGGACTTGAACCATGCTGTTGGCCATGTGGGAGTCACCTGCTAGCCTTTATTATTTTTAATCTGAGGCATCCCGTGTTTTCCTCAAAGCACCCAGGCCTGCTTCTCTTGGGACCAAAAGAAACCCCCCTTTCCCCTTGACCGGAGCTCGCTCCTAGAGCTGGAACGCAGCAGCTCTGACCGCCGGATTCAGCCACGCAGACAGAGCCCACTTCTCTTTGATAATACTGTTTATTGTCCACTGAGCGATCGCTCAGAATGATACAGAGCATCAGAGACATGCGCGGTCTGCTTGTCGGCGGGCAGCTCTCGTATGGCCAGCACAGGAAGGTCTGGCGTCACATTCCAGCATACACCATGGCTCCCCCCGAAACTCCAAACGAAAACGAACAAAATCAACAAAGCTTTAAATTATGGCAGCAAGTCCGATATTCCTTAATATTTATCAAGCAAAGATTTGAAATAACTACAATGTAAACTTTGTTTTAAATATTTTGAGTCGCTTGCATGATGAAAAGAAGAAAGAGTCGTGCTTAGAACACATAAATTAAACAAGGCCAAATGGAGACCCTTCTTACGCTATGTAGAGAGGCCGTCACCGGCTGGGAAGCATCTGAGGGGCTTCATCTCTTGGCTGCCACCGGGCACTTCGTCTTGATCTGAGTTTGGGCTTTTCCCTGCTCAGCATGGTGAGAACCCCACTGTGTGTGGATCTAATGTAAAGGCCGCCGTGTAGCCCAGCCTACTAAATAATCCTCTTCTTTGTGCTAGATAATTCGATTCATGGAACAAAAGATGGGAACTGAGAAAAGCAAAGATACTCAAAGAATCGGACGCACGACTGGAAGGAACCCTCTGTCACGAGCGAGCTGCCATGCCATGCTTTCCACTCGGGGTCAAATGCTTCCACGATGCAAAAATCTTTTTTTTAAAAGTGCAAGTCTAACACCTACCAAGGGTAATAAAAAAACACAGCACAGGAATGATTACAGCTGATGTTGAAACAAACCGGAACATTTAAAAAAAATCAGCAGAAACAGGAGCAAATGTTACATATGGTATCACCGTACAGGAAGCGACGGGGCGGGGTGCGATACTGATGGGAGGGTCTGGTGGTGGCGTATATACGGAAATCGCGTGGACTGGTCCGCCCTGACATCTCACCCACTTCGTCCTATCAGACAGCATGAAACGCCCTCAGGGCCGGGGCTGATCCCTGGACATGCTCCCGTTTGCCCTGGATCGGAGAATCATTCAGGTCTGTGCTGACCAGGTCCGGGTGGGAGGAACACTGCAGGCCACCCAGGGGTCAGGAGTCTTACAGGTGGGGGGTCGGCCCAGACTAGAACAGGCCTGGGAGATGGTGCGTTTGGAAGCATTTTGCAGAAGGACCACTCACAGACTGCCAGGCTTGGGTTTCACTGTGCTGGGCTTGAGCGTGTGTCTGCCGAATGTGCCTGCGTGGCCTTGGGACAGCTTATCCCTACCACACAGGCGGGAGAGAAAAAGATGATCTTTACTGTTGGTGAGAGAGCGCTGCCCACCACGACCCCCACTTTCCTGGCATGTCAGGGAACAGTTCCCCAGCTCCCTGCTGTTCTTGACTAGGTACTCTCTGTAATGGGGAAACATAAGCAGAGGTTGGTCCGCCTGCAGCTCAGCTTCTGTCTCATCTGAGAAGTCATCTTTAGAAAAATGACTTGTCCCTCCCACAGGCCACGGTGTCCCGAAGGCCAGGAAGAAGTGAGCCTGTCGCGAAGCGGCCTTCCTCCCGACTTGGGCTTGGTAAAGTGCTTCGCTAACTCACTCACTGCGCATCTCGGAGGGAGCGCACACTAGCCCTCTCCAGGCGCACACAGACTCAGCCTTTTCCGTCCTTGGGGCGTGAAAGTGGGGTGTCCCCTGCCGGCTGCATGCCACCGTCCTGCAAAGCGTGGGTGCGGCTCCATCCAGACGACTGAGGCCAGAACGGGAGGGAGCCAGAGTACTCGACTGGAAGCTCCCGATGAATCACAAGGGCGGCAAGTGCCCCCCAGAAACCTGCCCTCAGGACAGGGTGTGGATCCCCCTAGAGGCTGGGGAAGGGGTGTGGGGAGCAGGAGGGGGCACCCTAAAGACTTGGCTAGGGCAGAAACGTGGCTCAGTGAGCTGTTGCTCCTACACCTCCACAAGGCCCTGGAGGAGGCTCCCACTACCATTTGGCGGATTATCAGGATGAACTGGGGCTCCTTCGAGGACAAACCACTGGCTCCAGGGCTGCTCCTGGGCTTATAAGGGAGACGGCACTTGCCAGGGCAGGGACCGCCACCCTGGGCCCGCGGTGGCAGCTGCAGAAAACGAGGGACACAACCCTCTCGAGATGAAAGGGGCCTGGTAGGCCGGCTACACAGTCTTGCAATGACCCTCAGACGTTTCTGCAAATGCTTGTCTCCAGGCTCTGCCCTGACCAGGTGGGGACACACCGGTGCCTCCTGCCTAGCACTAGCCCCCGTGTCAAGGCCGGGCCTGGGAGGACAGTCTGGGCCCTCCCTCTGGCCGCCCCCAAGCACGAAGGCTGAGACACAGCGCCCAGGAAGGCAGAGGGAGGGCGGCATGAGGGCCCTGGGGGACCCTCCAGACCACGGCCAAGTTGGAGAGGAAAATGGGGGCACGTCGCACTATTTGGACCCGCTCGGATGGCTGTTTTATTCATGCTGTTTCCAGGAAGGGATGTCAGAGCTGGACCAGTCTAAACCCTTGGAGGCTCTTCGGGTGGCCACAGGGCTGCCGTGAGCCCGCTTACGGGTCCTCGATGTCGAGGAACTCCTGCTTGGGGGGCGCCGCCCCGCGGTACCAGGCGCAGGAGCCGTCGCTTCTCTTGATGCAGGCGAAGAACCGGGCCTGGTGCCCGTTGATGCTCTTCTCTGTGACCCAGTCCATCCAGAGGCACTCGTCCGGGGAGGAGACGTAGCACGGGATCATGGGGCAGCGCGAGATCTAGGAAGGGCACACGCAGCGCTCAGCCGGGCCCAGGCTGCTCAGCAGCTCCAGGCCCTGGTGACCTGCCATCGACGGCGTCCCGGGACAGCAGGCTTTCCCGGGTCCGGCACCCTCCAGTCAGCACAGGCTGTCTATGGGAGGGGTCCCGGGCCGGGGGAGCCTCTGCACCCATCTACCTCCACGCCCATATCCGACCTTACGGCCCCCCACTGCCTTTGCATGGCCGGCTGCTGCGGGTGGCCCTGGCTTTGGGCCGTTACCTTCTCTAAGCACAGCAGTGGCTTCAGCACGGCCCTGCCCTCGTGGGAGGATAAGGGTCTAAAATGTCCTGGAGACAGACTCAAGCCCAGGAGAAAGACCTGGCCCTGGCCGTCAAGTGTGAGCCCTGAGATGACTGGCAACGAGCATTTGAGCAAAGGTAGCCACGGCCATAGGGGCCCTCTGCCTTCATGGCCGTGGGAGGGAGAAGAACTCGCTTGTGACTTCGGTCGGTGCAGAGGAATCTGGCTTGATGTCAGTGTGGCCACACTCTGAGTTTGGAATGCACACTTGGCAAGCTGCAGATCAGCTCTGTAGCAGTCTCCAGGGGAGAGCCCACGGGCACCTCCCCAGCACAGGCCAGTCCTGCCACATGGCCGCACGCACCACGCGGCCGGCAGGTCCTGGCTCAGAATCACTCTGGGAACACTGGGGGATACCTGTGCTCAGCAGCGTTGGGGGAGGGGAAGGGCAGATGAGGGCTGAGCTATGGGGCCTGGGGGAGAGCTTGCCTTCTCCAGCTCTAAGTGTCAGCGTGCTGCACGGTGCCTGGCACAGCCTTGGGGCTGACCTTGAAAGGGAGACCCACGTTCCAGGTGTTCTCAACACACTACGAAGTGCAGAGGTACCCAGGACGTTGGGAAAGCTGGGACGCCCGGATGCTCCCGAGTGTGGCACACACACGTGCACGCGCATACTTGCAGAGACACACTCATGGCCCCACACCCTCCGACAAGACTCCTTTTCCTGGGAGGCTGCCCTTCGTGTGCTCAGCCTCAAGCTCCCTGTCCCTCCAGGATCCCTGCACTGCAAGGTGTGTCAGGGCTGTCAGGCCCAGTCCGCCAGCCTCACTCCCGGAAGCCAGTCCTCAGTCAGGACACTGCAGAATAGGGGCCTCTGGGAGCTGGGGACCGAACCCTGAGGTGCTGACCCGGAGAGAGCCCAGCCAGGGAGGCAGGGGCCGCTTACCTTGCATTCACAGCCCATCTGGTACCTGTGGTTCAGGCTCTTCTTTTGGGTCGTGCTCAGGGTGTCCCAGGGCACGATGAAGTCACAGAGGGTGATGTGCATCTTGCCGTCCCCCTCGGCCTTCCCTGAGGAGAGACAGGGCCACCAGGCTCAGGGTGAGTTGTGAGTTCTGAGTCCCCGTCCTCCCTCCTCCCTCCTGCAGAGGGATGCAGCTCAGGGTGCTGCGGTTTGGCTCTAATCATGGCGTGGACTGTTGAGCTTAAATAGAATCATGTTCACTGGAGAAAACTGAGAAAGGAAGGGGAAAAAGAGAAAACCCCCCTTCCCACTGTCTGCAGCGCACATTTTTATCCATTTCCTTCCATTCTTTTCTCTGTAATTGCTAGAGGGCATGTGTGCTGATCACAGAGAGACACCCAAAGGGATGCGGCCACACGGCCACCCTCCCCTTGCATCTCTCCATTCTGCTGGGACTTGGGGCGCACACGCTCACATAGACACCCGGTGTTTTCAAGCCTCCGGGGCTGGGATTCAAACTGCGCCTGGCCATGTGGGTTCCCTGTGCACAGAGCTTACCTGCTGTGCTACAGACCCCCAATATTCGCTCCTTTTTCTTATTGCCAGAGAACACATGTGCTTGTCAGAGAGAAACAGACCTCTCCCAGATGGGCAGGTCACAGACAGTCCCTTCCGTCCACTTCTCCACCCTGCTGGGATGCAGGGCAAGCACACACATGTGCCTGGCATGTTTCCCAAGCTTCCGGGGCCAGTATTCAAACTGCATGGCTGGGTATGTGGGATCCAGTTCCTCAGCCACCGGGCCATATTCTTTTATGCATGCACAGTCACACAAAGGAGGCCGTACCGCGTAGACCGCACTGCTTGTTCAGTTTTTACCAAATATTTATTCCTAGGCACTCTTTCTAGTTGACGTCAAACTCAAAGCTGTGTTTTTCCATCATGAAAACAAACACATGGAATTTTTTTGGGGGGGAGAGGTTTTTGCTGTAAGGCACGTGCGCTTGACAGAAAGAGAGAGACAGAGAGACAGAAAGCAAGAAATCATCCCCCAGGGGGGATGGCCATGCCGCAATCCCTTCTCCTCCATTTTCCTCTCAGGATCCTCAGTACACATGCACGCATGCCCAGTGTGAGTTTTAAGCCACTGGATCTGGGACTTGAACCGTGGTTGACTACATGGGAGTCCAGTGACATAGCCATTACGTCAACTGCTGGTCCCAACACATGGAATTTTTAACTTAGAAATTTGCTCTAAATGCCCTACTCCAGGCATGACGAGTGCTGTTTGTTCCCTGGACTTCAGGTCCCTGACTCGGCTCCCTCCCTTCCCTGTTGAAGATGTCACACCTGCAACAGGTGTGGCATTAGTCAAGAGGGGAGAATGAATGAGTGTATTCTAGAGGATGACAGAACCTCGGGACAAGGTGGAAGGCACCTAAAAGCCCGTCGCTCCCATGATGAAGACACCTTGTCAGGAGACACCAATGCCTGGTGATGAGCACAGACCAAGGGACGGTCCCCGGGGGCACAGAACCTGGAAGAGACCAAGGGACGGTCCCCGGGGGCACAGAGCCTGGAAGAGACCAAGGGACGATCCCTGGGGGCACAGAGCCTTGGTCCCACATGGCTCAGGTTCCAGTCCCGCAGCCTGTGTATTTGTGCCCCAGATCCCGAAAGGTGACTGGAAGAGACAGTCCCGTCTGGGGACTCTCTCTCCCTCTCTCCCTCTCTCTCCCTCTCTCCCTCTTCCTCTCTCTCTCTATATATATATATTAGAAACTGTTGCGACTTGGTACTTTTGTTTTTATTTGATTTTTTTCTATTTTTATTTAATTAGTTTTTAGTTTCTGCTACAGGGTGCATGTGCTTGCCAGGGTGGGAGAGAGAGAAATCAGCCCCCGGGGCAACGGCAACACGACACCCCTTTCTCCTCCATCCTTCCTGGCAGGATTTTGGGCCCACGCGCATGCGCCTGGCAAGCTTTCCTGGGACTTGACGTCAGCCGTGTGACATCCAGCTGCCTTAACCTCCACACCAAGGGCTGGCCCTCTTTTTTTAAAAATTTATTTCTTCCATGAACGAAAGAGACAGAGACACAGAGAGACAGCACCCGCAATAGGATCGTCCCCAGTCTCAGCCAGCCCTGGGTCTCAGGCACGTGCAAGCCTGGTGTGCCCAGGGAAGCCTCCGCACAGAACCCAGAACCTCACGCGGACCCACTGTCCACGCCAGCACCCAGCCCTCCGTCGTTCAAGCCCCCGATGCCCCGAGGTACTAAGCTCGCCTGCGTTGTAGGCTAGTGAGAATGTTAACGAGAGGGCACACCGGGCTTCCGTGGGGAGAGCATCGAACTAGCTAACGGGAACTTACAAACGTGTGCACGTACAGTGGCACACGTACACGGGAGGACGTTACAGGAGAGGACACGCCCAGCGGTTCCAGTCGAGCGAGGCCTCGGCCCGGCAAGTCAGAGACAGAACGCTGCGTGGTGGCTGCCAGGGACTGTGGGAGTTACTGGCACCGAGTTTTGGTTGGGAATGCTGAAAAAGGTCTAGAAAATGGACAGTGACAGTTACCTGACCACGTAAACCTACTAAGCGTCGCCGAGGTGCCCTGCAGGGGCACCGTGCACAGGCTCTCATCACGCCGCGGCCCCCTGCTAACCCTGCAGCTCCTTAGGATCTCGGGTGCCTGCATGTGCGGCTGGCTGGATTCCAGGCCGACCTGGGGACCCGAACCTGCAGCTGGTCCGGGGGCTTCCAGCCTTGCAGGGCGGGCATGCTGTTAGTGCCATGCCACAGTGCTGCACCTTATCTTCCTGCCACTTTTTAACCAGTATGTGGGACTTCGGGGACCGGCAGATGGTGCAGTGGCTATGTCGCTGGACTCCCATGCAGTCGACCACAGTTCGAGTCCTGGATCTGGTGGCTTAAACTCATGCCAGGCAGGTGTGCGTGCATGCCCAAAACCCTGAGAGGAGAATGGAGAAGGGCCTACGGCATGGCCATCCCCCCGGGAGTGATTTCTTGCTTTCTGTCTCTCTCTGTCTCTCCATTGAGCACACATCCCGTGTAGTAAAAATCTCTCTAAAAAAAGAAGTACATGAGACTTCTGGAAGTCCCTTTTATGGACTGCATATTCCCAGGCCGGTGTGGGCACTAAAATATAATATTAAATGTGAAGTGTCTAAGAGGACAGACACACAGTCACTACGCGGCTGTCTCTTTGAATGCTTCTCATTTCTGTTACATGTGGACTACAATCTGGATGGTTTCAGGCTCTAGCAAGCCTACAAAACGTGTTTCACCACTACCCGTGTAATTGTATTGCTCAGCCTGAGGACCTTTAATGGGCCCGTGGGTAGGAACGGCCCAGGCCACAGGCACGTATGTGTTAAATAACCTTTGGTGGCAAAAA
>NW_006159630.1:3446170-3449533 GCF_000334495.1 Tupaia belangeri chinensis | reverse complement strand
AAACTTTGCTGCTAACATATGAGACTTCAAAAACATTCACAGAGGGGACCAGCAGGTGGTGTGGTGGTTAGGGCACTGGATACTCCCACATGGCTGACCACGGTTCGAGTCCCAGGCTTGCTGTCTCACTTTCCCTCCCTCTCTCTGTGTCTCTCTCTGGTTAAATTAAAATTACATAAATACTTCTTTTTAAAAACTCACAGAAAAATGGAATTAAGGTATTATTTTGATGGAAAAAAAAAAGAGACCTCCACTCAGTTTTCCTGTGGCATGCATTTTCAGTGAACATTTTGAAGACCCTTGGACAGCAGCTGAAGTGACTGTTTCCTATGGCCACTGGCTCACACCGTCCCCACACAGAAGTCACTCCTGTTCAGAAAAGGAGATGAGGAAAGACATTCTCTCACCAGGTACCCTCAAATAAACAATCTGCCAGCCATGTCACCCAGACAGTGGCAAAGTGGTAGAACACGATGCTCGGGGACGCTGACCCACAGAGGTTGCCGCTTCGTGTCCACACACCTCCCTGGGTACACCAGCACGAATGTGCCCATGAGCGGGGCTGGCTGAAGCTGGGAGACACGTGGCCTCAGGACCCTGTCGAAATGCTGTAACTCTCTCTCACTCATAAGTCATTCACGCAAATTAACCACCAGGAAGCACCCATGCAGCCTCTGCCTGAGGCCTGCGCTCTCCGGGTGGCCCTGTGCTTTGCTCATCTCTCTCTCTCTCTCTCTGGCAAAAACCTCTACAGAAAAAAAAAAGAAAGAAAGTAGCGAGAACTGCAAACCTGGCCCTAATGAACAGGGCAGATGCACGTGCTGCTATGAGCACGCACCCTGGAGCGGGCAAGACCAGACAGTGCCGGCCGCACCCCTCTCTGGCAGAGCTGGGCGGAGGAACATCTAACCCCCGGCTCTCCTGGGAGAAGCTCCAGTCCAGGGTTGGCTCACATCTGCGCTGCTCTCATCTGGGTGGATTTTAGCCGGCAGTGGGACACCAGCCAGCTTGCAGAAGGCAGACTGTAACGACCAGCTCTTGTACGCCAGTGCAAGCGGTCCCAGAACACACAGGGCCTGGGCAACCTTACCCCGTGTCAGAACTGCTCGTTTGTAAAATGGGGGTCAGATAGCGCCTGTGCCACAGCAAGGCCGTGAGAGTGGGGTGGAACCGCACAGAGGCACTCAGGAAACAGCTGCCTCGTGGCTAGCACCGGCGAGAGGGAACTCTATGAGTAGGGACAGACGCTGTGAGACAGACAGAGCCTGACAGGTGAGGTGCAGCTGGCCATGTCTGAGAGTAGGTGTGGGCCCAGCTCCAGGTCGAGTGACCCCCAGAGTCCTCTGTGAAAGGCCCCAGCCCCCCTTCTCTGATAAGAGCTTCTTTAGCTCTGCAGTTTGGCCAAACCAACCCTAGAGGGCAGTGCAAGGTGCTGATCTAGAATACATTTATTTATTTATTTATTATTTAAATTTTTTAGGTTTTTGCCATAAGGCACATGTGCTCACCAGAGAGACAGTCAGTGAGAGGGAAGTGAAAAATCACCCTCTGGGGAATGGCCACACCGTAATCCCTTCTTGTCCTGGAATTTGGGGCACACACACACACATGTATCCAGTGTGATTTTTCAAGCCACCAGGTCCAGGATTCGAAGCACAGCCGGCCATGTGGGAATCTAGTACCTTAACCACCACGCTACCTGCTCATTTAAATGGCTGCCCCTTATGAACTAGGACAAAGAGGGGATGCAGAAGACGGAGCCCACTGATTTTCTCAGAGGGTGTGTCTCCCTCCTCTTCTCTCCAGATCTTATTTTTCTGCTCACAAAAGTAACAGAAGCCATTGCTAAGTTTGGAAAATACAGGAAGTATTGAAAAAGAGACAGGCGGGGCCTATGGTCTCGTAGTTATAGGAGTTGAATCCTACGTGGCCAACTGCAGTTCGATTCACAGCCAGGGAAGCTTGAAAAACACACTTGGGGGCCAGCTCATGGAGGCTGGGACAGCTGGATCCCACATGGCTGAATGCACAGTTCGAGTCCTGAACCCAGTGGCTTGAAAATCACACCTGTTGCATGTGTTTGCATGCCCGAAATTACAAGAGGAGACTGGAGAAGGGATTGTGGTGCAGTCAGCCCCGGGTGCCTTCTCACGACCCCTCCCCACCCTGTTTCTTTTACACTAGTACATGCGCCTATAGCAAAACATTAAAAAAAAAAAAGAAGAAGAAGAATGAGAGCACATTATAGGGGCCAGCAGGTGGCATGGCGATTAAGGCACTGGACTCCCACATGGCCAACTAAGCGGTTCCAGTCCCAGACCTGGCAGGTTAAAAATCATGCCGGACAGTGTGTTTATGTGCCAAAAACCCCCAGAGAATGGACGAGAGGGGACGCTGGTGTGGCTATGCCCTCTGGGGGGTGACTTCTCCTTTCCTTCTCTGTGTCTCTCTCCAGCGAGCACATGCGGCCTATGGCAAAAACCGAGGGAAAGAAAAGGAAGGACGCCCTAATACCCGCAGTCATGTCACTGCGCACCATGCTGAGCAAGACGCCAGCCACCAGAGACCAGCGTTGTGTGGCTTCTTTCACACGGAAGTTCAGACAGGGAAACGAAGGGACACGAAGATTCGGGCTGGGCGGCGAGAGGTGCAGCTGAGACACGGGCTGCTGCTTCACTGTGGTGGGGCCTGCATAACTCCGCGAATACTTTTACTGTTGTTTTTTCCATTGTCAGAGAGTACCTGTGTTTACCAGCGAGAGAGACAGAAACAGAGAGGGAGAGAGAAGCCCCCCACACAATGGGGCGCCACCCTGCAGCCCTTTCTCCATCCTGTTAGGATCTGGGGTACACTTGCACATTCGCCTGGCATGTTTTTCAAGTCACCAGCATTGAGATTTGAAGCAAGGTCAGCCATGTGGGATTCAGACTCTAACTGCTGGGGCTGGTCCTAAACTACATATTCTTCTCTTTTCTTTCTTTTTTTTTCTTTTCTTTTTTTCCTAGTTTTGCTATAGGGCACATGTGCTCACCAGAGAGAGACAGAGAGGAAGGGAAGTGGAGGGGATGGCTGCATTACAATCCCTTTTCCATTCTCCTCTTGGGATTTTGGGCGCACACACATATGTACCTGGAGTGTTTTTTTTTAAGTCACTGGGTCCAGGACTCGAACCATGCAGTTGACCATGTGGGACCCAGCCACCTTAACCAGCACACTACCAGCTGACCCAAATCCTATATTTTCAATGTGTGAACTAAACCGTATGTGAATATCTTGATAAAGCCGTTAAGAAATAGTAGGTGGTCGAGACCAGCAGTTAGTGTAATGGCTATGTCGCTGGACTCCCACGTAGTCAACAGCGGT
>NW_006159630.1:3445301-3446131 GCF_000334495.1 Tupaia belangeri chinensis | reverse complement strand
TGTGTGCGTGCCCAAGATCCCGAGAGGAGAATGGAGGAGAGGGGATTGTGACCTGGCCATCCCCCCGGGGGTGATTTCTCTCTTTCTATCTCTCTGTCTCTCTCTGTCTTTCTGGCGAGTGCACGCGTCCTATAGCAAAAACCTCTCCAAAAAAAAAAAAAAAAGTAGGTGGTCATAATAAAACACTTTAGGAAGTTCAGAAATGTGAGAGAGAGCAACAAGTACCCCACCACCCCTAAGGAGGGATGGAAGTCTTGACGTAGCACCAAGACACCCAGAGAGTGTCTGCGATGGGCATTTGAGCAGGAGAGGGAGTGGGTGGGCATGCCACCCAAGGAGAGAGGACAGTCCCACGCACTCCCGCGGCAGCCTCCCCCTGCGATGACAGCACGCAGTCCGGGGCTAAGGTCTCCGCCCCCGCCACCACGAGGCCTTCTGCACTCAGGAACCCGGACTGCCACGGCCTCTTCCTCTCTGCAACCTGAGCGTCCATGCTACTCTCACTGCCCACAGACAAACCTGCCTGGCCTCGGATTTGTCCTCTGGCCTCCCAGGTGGGGACATGCACGCACTCCTTGGAGGCAAAAGCCAACGGTACCGCCTCTGAAACGTCCCCTGCATCCGGCACAGGCAGCGCTAACAGGCACCACCGAACTCTCAGCGGAGGAGGCCCACGTACCGCGAAGAGCAGAAAGCCCCAACCACAGACATTCTGTCACGGTAGGAAGGTGGCTATTAGGTAGTGGCTCTTGACTAAGGACACTTCTGTCCACCCACAACTGGGGACAGCTGGAGACCCTGCAACGTGGGCAGTGCGATGGCATCTGCTG
>NW_006159630.1:3435403-3445270 GCF_000334495.1 Tupaia belangeri chinensis | reverse complement strand
AATGCCCTAACCCCTGCAGTGCACCAGACGGCTATGAGGCAGAGCCAGCCCCAGCGTGGACAGCGCGGGGTCGAGAATCCGGCTCTGCATTCCTGGGGGAGCTCGGCTGGACAGGCAGAAGGGGTGGCAGGAAGAAGGAAAGGGAAATGATTGTCTTCACACGTACTGGGGAAGATGCGACGGTACTAGACTGCACTCTACCTACACACGGGATATCAGACAGCTCAGCAACGCAGGACAAGGTGGTACGTGGCATGCACCGTGGAGGGCAGGCGCTGCAGTCCCTCCAGCGGAGGCCCCCGAGAGTCCAACTCACGTGGACAGGAAATACGATGGGACTGGGTGACGGGGAGCGGGGTTTGTCTGTAATGGGGATCAAGTGTCAGTGGGGGAAGACGAGAGTTTCTGAGTTACGGTGGTGACGAGCACATGCAATGTGTCCTGAAGGCCACTGAACTCAAAAACGGTCGAAAACGGTAAAATCTGTCATACATGTTTACCATAATTCTTTTTTTTTAAAAAAAGAGGGCCAGTTCTGTGATCTAGTAGGTTATGGGAGCAGGATCCCACACAGCCAAGCGTGCAGCTTGAGTCCTGGCCCCCAAGACTTGAGAAACACACCAGGCACACGTGCGGATGTGCCCCAAATCCCAACGGGATGAAGAAAAGGCGAAGGGACTGCAGCGAGACCACGCCTCACTGCGGGGTGCTTTCTCCTGCCCCTCTCTGGGCCGGCTAGTGCACATGGTCTCTGGCAAATGAGAGAGAGAGAGACAGCGCACGAGGACGTGCACAGGAGGGTCCTGCATGATCACACGGACAAACTTAAGGCCTGGCTTTGACTCTCCTACCAGGCGGTCTCCCGGCTTCATGTTCCTCTTCAAGAATCAAAGGTAAAGGTGCTCACCTCCCGGCGCCCGCCAGTCCCAGGCCCCAGCACACTGCTCTGCTCTGCTCTGTGCCAGCAGGGAGGAACACCGCCGGCAGGTGGGCGAGAACTCACTGGGAACTCCCCAACGGGAAGGGCAGGGAGGGTCGAGACACCTGCCTGGCACGCCAGGGTCAGGCTTTCCTGCAGCCTCGCTGTTCCTCGGCTCTCCACTGGCCTGCCTGGGCACGAGGTGGAGACTGGGCTGTCCCCAGTGGCCCCGGGCCAGCTGGGCGGCGGCTGGGGCACCAGTCGACCTACCTGCAATGAGGTACTCCTTCTTCCCTCCCACGTCCAGCGAGACCCCGCACACTGCCGAGGAGGGCGCCGTGTAGATGAGCTCTATATCCTTGTCAGGTCCTTTGAACATCTGGGAGGATGAGGAAGAGGACTTGTAAGAGGTGGGGATCTGGGGCGCCCCCCCGCCTGAGCCTGCCAGCAGGGAAGGGAGCAGGGAGGCACAGGCCAGCAGGCCGCAGGCGGCACGGCACGGAGCTTTCCTGCGTGCGGCACGTCACGCCTCCGTGTGCTGTGGGGATCTGAGGTCCCCGTGCCTGGAGGGACTGTCTCAGGTCGCCCTTCTGTCCCACCCCCGCCACCAATGAGGCCGGTCAGGATTTAGGGGGTGGGCGGACTGGCGCCTCCACGCCGTCTCCCTGTCACAGGCACCACCACCTTGAGCACTCCCAGGAGTCCCACAGCACGAGGGCAGAGGAGCCTGGGAGCGGCCGGACCCCCACTTGGGCAGGGGCTCCGACTTCTCGCAGCCTCTCAGGGCTGCCTGCTGCCCGGAAGGGGCTTTCCCAGGAGGCTGGTGGTGGCTACTTTACTTTGTTTTGTTTTTTAATTGCCAGAGAAGGGACCCCCGAATGTGGGAGGGGATGCTGCAGTCCCCTCTCCACTTCTCCACCTTGCTGGGATTTGGGGCACACACATGTGCCTTATGTGTTACCAAGCTGCTAGGGCTGGGTCTTGAAGCGTGGTTGGCAGGTGGAATCCCAGCTCCTCTAACCGCCAGGCCACGGGCTGGCCCGCTATTTTCTGGGCTCAATGAGCAGACTCAAGTGGAGCAGGGAGGCTCCTCACGCCCTGGCAAACCAGCTCCAACCCTACCAAGAAAGGCAAAGTGACAGTGGCAGGAGCTGCACTAGATGATGTCACCGGCCCGAGGGCTGCACGCACGTCGCTGGGGTGAACACCTGCCTTCTTCTGACGGCGATGAGGGGGTCATGTGAGCAGAGCCTCCTTCCTTCATCAGCAGAGAGAAGGGGCTGGCAGGGGGGGGTGTAGAGGTTCAGTCAACCATAGCTGACTGTGTGGTTCGAGTCCTGGACCCGGAGACTTGAAAAACACACTGAGCGTGTGTGTGCCCAAAATACCAAGAGGAGAATGGAGAAGGGACTAGAGCATGTGATTTCTCACTTTCTCTTGTGCCTCTCTGGTGGCACATGTCTTATAGCAAAAAAAAAAAAAAAAAGAAAGAAAGAAAGGAAAGAAATTCAAAATTAAAAAAAAAAAATCTTTAAATGAGAGATGAGGCCCAGGGAGACTGGGTGGCCCCTGGAGGGACACAGGCAGAATGACGAAGCAGTCCACTGACCTAATGACATCTCCCATCTAGGACTTAGTATTTTGGGAATGAAATTAAATATGCATGGCTCTGACAGCGGCCATGTTGCAAAGCTGTCCCTCCGCCTGGAGCCTGGAATTTCCTCCTCTCCTGCAGACAGTCTGTCATCAGCCCTCGCGGCTGGCTATCCTTCCAGTTCCCCTCACGGGGCTCCTCCTCCCTCTTCCGGGTCTCCCTCCAGTGCACGGTTTCCCATCTGCCCTGACAGACGATGCTCTGAGAGCGCTAATGCACACCACTCCCTGCCAAGCCTTCAGCCCTGACTCCAGCCCGTCTCCACTGGACGAAGCAGGTTTCAGTGACCAGCCCCGCCGCGGTCTCCATCTTCCTTCCCCCTTCCTCTCCCCTCCCTCCTCTACCCCTTTCTCTTTCTGTCGGCCAGGCCAGCCTGGCACGCACCATCCCCCTGCCTCAGCCTTCCCAGTGCTGGGACAGCAGGTGCCCGCCACCTCACCGGTCCCACTTCTTCCCACCCTCAGGAAGCTGCCTCTGCCTGCACATGGCCTGGGAAGCCCCCACTCTCCAAATCCTGCCTCTTCTCAGCACTGCGAGTACCCCGAGCAAGGCTGGATGCATGCTGCAGCTTGGGGGGGGACCTGGTCGCTGGAGCCCGAGCCCCCAACAGCACAGCCACAGAAAGGCACTCATAGAACATCACATAGACATACGTGAGCTTGGGGACTTAAGGTTTCAGCCAAGGAAGGTGACCCCCTCTGAGGAGCAGGAGTCCCCACACAACTGCTCGGCCCTGGGGCGGGGGAGAGTCAGGTCTCGGAGCCTGCTGCCCTCGCTTCCTATCCACGGGTTGCTTCCTGTCCCTGGCTGTGTGGCAGGGACGCAGGCAGGTCTGGGGTCCTCCTTACCTTGATCTGCTTGATCTCATACTGAATCCTCTTGATGGGGTTGCCGTAGATGTCATTCCCGGAATCCACCTCCTTCTCGCTGACCGCCTTGGCCCTGATCACTACAAAACGAGCACACGGAGGGGAGGGGAGTTCCGGAGATCGGCAGGCTCCGAGGTCGAGGCTGGAGCACGGTGTCCAGGCCCGCGGGGGCAGCAGAGGACCCCACCCCCAGCAAGGCGTCTGACTCCTGCAAGCTGGGACATAACCCTCCCAGGCTCCTTCTCGCCCATCGTCCTCCTACGGGAACGCTCTGTGAGCAGGAGCCCAGCCTGCACTCAGGGCTCCTCACCACCAGGCGGCCTGCCTCCTGCCAGCACCACACTTGCT
The DNA here is from genome assembly GCF_000334495.1 of Tupaia belangeri chinensis. Lineage (NCBI taxonomy): Eukaryota > Metazoa > Chordata > Mammalia > Scandentia > Tupaiidae > Tupaia > Tupaia belangeri. The sequence continues at coordinate 3,441,480 of NW_006159630.1, read as the reverse complement.
TCGCGTCTCCCTTCCCTGCCAGGTGTGCTCGCCGGGGCTAGCGAGGCAGCAAACACGTGGACTGGCCAGTGGTCCTGCATCCCACCCCGCCACCCCCAGCCTGCCAGTGAACGGGCTTTTTCAGGCTGAGGGCAGATGGGTGGCCACCTACCTTAAAGGGGCCCGGCACATCCAGGCTTGGGGTCTGACATGTAAGAGGCCCCTCCAGCCACACTCCTAGCCTATCCTGAACCTTCCCCAGAAAACATGGTCTGGGCGATTCTTTATAGTTGTAAGGACTCAAGAGGGAGGCAGGGTCAGGACGCCACACCTAGAGGCACAGACAGCAGGTAATGCCCACAGGCAGAGCCAGTGGCCTGGACACAGATGCCAAGTGAAAAGGCCAAATGGAAAAAGGATCCCAGACCACAGCCAAAGATGAAGGAGGGCATTAGAGGCGGGCTGAGAAGGTTCCAGAACGTTCTCATGGGCCCTGCACCATGGGGTTTTCCACCAGCAATGAAGCTGGAACCTGTTCTGCTCCCAGGACCCCGAAGAAGCTCGGATCAGTACCTCCCGTGCCACAGGGCAAGGCCAGGCTCGCCCTCAAGCCATCTCGAGGCCTGTTAGCTGACAGTCTGGCCTATTCTCATGGCTTTAAGAGCTTTGCCCTCCACATCACTGCGAGGAACACTCTGGGTAGGTGCCAGGTTAGTGTGAGCCTGAGCGAACAGCGCCAGGCTCAGAACAGCCTCCCATCCCTGCCCCGGTGGTTGGCGCAAACCTCCGGAAGCCCCCAGCCATGGCCATCTTTCCCAGAGGAAGGCTCAGGTACAGGGGTGCTCCGGTGTGTCCCTCCCCTGAGCTCCAGATGTGCTTGCTGGATCCAGCTGGCACCAGAGTCCCACCACCGCCCCACAGAGGCCCAAGCCCCTTTCTGCTTCCCCTTCCTTAGAGCTGAGTCATGCCTGGTGAGGGCTGCAGGTTCCTTTTTCCCCCAGCTAGGCCCAGCCTTGCCCTGAAAAGCCACATCCAGGAAATGCCGACCAGGAGGCCCCCAGCGCCAAAGCCTTGGCCCTTAGCAGCAGCTGTCCCTCCTTCCAGTGCCTCGCTCATCACCAATCTCCCTTCACCCGCTGCCACCAGCTCTCTTCACATGCATGTCCCTCCGGCAAACGTCTCCCGTGGCTGCCCGCCGCCTCCTCTGAAGCACGAGACCCGACAGCCTGGAACCCGCCAGTTGCCCTGGCCGCCACAGTCAGACAGCCCATAACACTCCCCTGCCCCAAACATGCCCCATGTGTCCCCACCCATGAGCACTTCCCTCCCTTCCTGGAAAACTTCTACTCATCCTTCAAGACTCAGCAAAAAGAGCCCTTTCTGTCTCTTCCAGGACATTCCATGCTCCAGCAGCACCCAGCATATTCTGCATCTCCCCGCTGCTCTGCTGTGACCCCGAGCTGGTCGCCTGCCTGCCAGCTCGGGCCGGGGGCCTCAGAGGGCACGGCTCCATTCCAACCACAGAACGATGCCCACTAAATGCTGGCGGGTGGAACTGGGCTAAACCTGACTGTGGGCTGCGGGCCCAGGGAAGGCTGGCTTTGGTTCCTCTTAACACCCGCCTAAGCTACCTTAGTGCCATGCTGCGCAGAAAATGCCTGTGCAAACCAGGCCACGTGCAGACTACTTGGTCAGTTGCTTTCATGCAGTGCAGTCAGCAGCTCGACCAGACAGACAGGTTCCAAGGAGCAATGGCTCCCACAGGAGCAATGAGCCAGAATAGCAGCCACTGGGTTCTGTCTTTTTAGATTTTTGCAAAAAGCTATGCATGCTCGGCGGCAGAAACAGAGGGAAGGTGGGCACCCACCCCACCCCCCCGGGGATGGCCACACCTCAACCCATTCTCCTCTCAGGGTTTTGGGCATGCACACGCACCTGCCATGACTTTCAAGCTGCCAGGCGTGGGGCTTGAACTGCGATCAGCCATGTGGGAGTCCAGCACCTTGTCCACTATGCCACCTGCTGGCCCTGAAGTCTACATGTTTTGGGGACTTCTTGGAAAAGCTTTGCAATGGTCCACCACGTTCACAACACCGAGCACACCACAGACGCTTACCAAACACACCGGTGGCAAAGAGAAAATGTGCAAACAGTCCAAAACACCCACAGAACAACAGCCACAGAACAGCCACATCGGAACATCGAAGGTTCCATCCTATGTACGCACTCAGCCTCTGCACTGTTCCCTCACCAAGGCTGCCACAGCTCGGGGAGAGCCTGAGCTCTGACTTGGAAGAGGCCAGGTCGGGGACAGACCCTGCAGGGCACCAGCCGTGTGACCTCTCTGAGGTGCCTCGACTCCCCTGTGCCTCAGGTGCCCTCACCTGATACATAGACAACACAGACCTACACCCCGGAAGGCTGCAGTGGGGAGGAGAGGAATCCAGAGAGAGCAAAAACAGCACCACGGAGAACAGGACAAGTCACCCCTCCTGAGGGACAGGGCTTTGGAGGTGGTGGCATGCTGCTCAGTTGGGCCTGGTCCTGGCTGGGTGCCAGACTCCCACAGTCGGGGCCTGACGCAGTTCCCAAGGCGCCTGCTCTGCCCTGTGGCTGTGCATCACACTCAGAAGGAAGCCCTGGTCAGATCAAGCGCTGGGAAGGCTCATGGGGTTAAGGCGGCCAGTAACAGGTGCCGAGGCTATCAGAGGCTTGCTGCAGCAGAGCAGTAGGAAGGAGCAGAGACAGAGAGACTCCATCTCCATGGGATGACTCGGTCTGTCCTCGGGGCACCAGACCTGACTCTTCAGGGTCTCTTGAAATTCTCAGGGGGAATCTCATCCCTCACTCTGGAAAATGAGACTGTGTGAGGAAAGAAAATGAGAATCGGATCTCTGGAAACCCTCCCATGTACCAGCACCCCCCAGACACAGGAGAGGGGCTGGGTGGACAGCTGGCTAGTGTGCACCTGCCGGCATGGAGGCAGCGCAGCTTGGAGCTGCAGACGCACCTGGCCACTGTCCAGAGGAAATGGCAGGTGGAGGAGGGTGTTGGGGGGGGTCATGCCTGCGAAGGCTCCAGGGACACGCCTGGCATGGAGGAGCGTCCCATCCCAGAAGGCAGACAATGGGAGGAAGACAGAGTAGTTCCCATTGCCCATGCAGGACAGGGAGGGGACCAGAACACGCTCCGGAAGTTCGCTCCCACACCCGTGGCGACGGAAACGCATGGTCACTGATTCCAGAGGACCAAGACCGCAGAGGAAAGGAGGCTCCTCCGAGGGAGGCCACTGAGTCCCACCCAGAGTGGGGAAAAGCAACGGGACACAGAGAGCCTGGGGAGTAATTAATCAGAGCTCGGACGTTTCCAGAACACCTACGACGTGCCGGGCCTGGTGTGAGGCCTGGAGTGGGAGTCAGGCCCCGGGAATGGGCTGCCCTGCTGCACAGCCCCTCGGCCAGGACCAGAGGCAGCAGTGGGAGGTGGGGGCAGCCTTGACAAAGACTCCTGCTCTGCTGGCTGGTGCCCGAGACCTTGGCTTCTCCCCGAGCGGCTCAGATTTCGCGTCGTCTTTCTCTTCTGCTGTGAACACACCATCTGGGTTTGAGATCAAGGGCGATACACTGGCTGACGAATTCACTGCCAGATGCAGCTACTGGAACGCACGGCGACTTAACTCAAAGCACACGCAACCGCAGCCCCGCCCCCACCCCCTGGGCCGAGGACGCGGCATGATGTCACTTCCCCCACAAGGAGCCTGCACAAACAATCCTAGTACACTCGCCAGGCTGGGGATGGATAAGGGCTGGGCGGGTGGGAAGCCGAGGCCTTAGACTGCGCTCCAAAGCGGGTACGCGTTCAGACTGTAGGGCTCACCTCCGCCCTAGGGAGCCAGCAGAGGTCAGGCCACCCGCTGCTGTCCTTGGCGGGGACCAGGGAGGGGCTTCTGGAAAACTTGGGTGTCACCCGCACAAGCTACAGCCAGAGCTGCTGGGAGGTGGGCACGCCCAACAAGCTCCACCACGACCTCCCATGCCAGACGCCAGGTCTCAGGACGCACTGCCCTCCTCTTTTCCTCTGCATCCCCTCCAGGCCACTGGGTCCTCACGTCGCTGTCACATGCCCCATCAACATCCTCTGAATCGGACCTTGTCCATGGACACACACAGAAGTTCTGGGAAAATAAGCAGCCCGCCCACACGGGTGGACAGAGCCAGGTCCCGAGCTCGCCTACTCCACGTGTGCAGCCCTCTTCCTTATCTCGCTATGCGTCCAATACTCCCCGGAGGAAGCCCACGTGCCCTTTTATAAGCCCATCCTCCAGGGCACTGCCCACTCGAGCCACGCTCTGGGGTCTGGGCGCCGACCTCGGGCACAGGGGAGCCTTGGGTAGGAAGCACTGACTTGCGGAGAAGCCCCGGCGTGTCACACATGCTCCTGGGACACAGCCCCCACCCTTGCTGAGGAGTGAGCCTGGTGGCAGTAGGAAGGTGGCCCTCGAGGTCACCGACTGCCCAGGAACGGGGCAGGGGTCCCACGATGCAGGACAACCTCATCTGACACGAAGTCCAAGCCGCACAGGGTCGCTGCGCCACGCACTGGCTCAGACCCGGGGCCTCACTCAGCAGCACCAGCACACCCCCTTTGCAGGCCACCCACCTCCTGCAGGCTCCAGCTCCAGCCTGCAAGGGGCACCCACTAGGCAAGCACCTCCCTCCTTCTCTCCGTGTTTCCCATGGAAAATGCCAAGTGGCCTCCTGTGAGGGCCACCTGCCCATGTGGTCATCTGGAGGGACTGGAATGGGGACCTCGGGCCTGTCCACTCATTTGCCAAAGATCCTACGGGCTCAAGTCATGAGGGGGTGGGGTCACTCTGAGACCCTGGCACTTGCGTATGGCCAGCAGCAGCAGAGAGCGGTCGTGGGAGGCTAGAGTAGAGGACACCCCCTGCCCTGCTCGCCCGCCCCCGTGGAGGAGCTCGGGCCCAGCTGTGTGTGCCAGGTCGTTCCGTTTCTCCATCTCTGGGTAGAAGGCCAGCCATCGAAGAGGAATTCACAAACTTTCTCTCCCAGACAAAAACCTAGCCTCCGCGGACTCAGTGGGGATCACTGGCCTTTGCGGGTACACTCAGCTTCGCTTACTGGGAGAGGCACACGAGGTCCCTTGCCTCCTACCTAAACACTCCCGAGAAGGGGGTGCCAGTCTGCCAGCTACCCCTCCAGTTGTGTGTTGGCCAAGTCCTCACTAATGTCTGCAGCTGGGCCTACGCTGCCACTGGGAGGCCTCTTGCTCCCTTTGCTGGACGTGAGGACACCGTGAGGCTGGCTGACCAGGCTGAGGCTGCTTGACTTTGTTTGAATTTTGATTTGTCAAAGCTCTGGCGAAAAGCAGACTTGGGGCTCCATGTCCCAGCTGCCCAGGGACCCTCAAGGTCAGAGGCAGTACCCGACCCCCTGCCCAGCCGGGGGACAGATACCCAGAAGCAAGGCTATGATAGTTCTCGGTCAAGTCAGGCCTCTCAGGGCCCTGCTCTCTGGCCCTCGTGGGAGCCCCAAGGGCTGGTGATAACTTAGAACCTCACTGGGCTTCGGGGGCCGAGTGGGTTTCAGCCCACCTGAAACCTCTGCAGCTGGACAGCACCTGCTCTTTCAGCAAGATGGGCTGACGGCCAGCTGCAGGGGCAGAGCTGCCCGCCAGCACAGGGCAGGGCAGAGGTGTGCGGAAAGGGGACCATGCTCAGCCTCCCAACCTGCTCGGCCTCCCCAGGTCCCAGGGCTGCACCCCTCCCTGCAGAACGGGCGGCTGTCACAGGAATGCAGGGTGTCCTGCTGGTCCTGCCCCACTGCTGCCTGTGGCCTCACGGGCACCTGGGCCCCCACCCCACAGTTGTGGGGCGTCGCCTGAGCCCCAACTCTGCCCTCCCCAGGCTCAGCCTCCTTCCTTAGTATGGAGCAGGCCTCCTCCAAGTTCGCTCCTTTTAGGGAAATGAGGGAAAAGGGGGCTGTCGCTTAGTAATTAAAGACAGCCCGTGGGGCTGGGCCGGAGCCAGGGCTTCATCCCTCCCGGCAGCGGCAGGGGGCGCGGGGGGGGGGGGACAG
>NW_006159630.1:3433197-3435172 GCF_000334495.1 Tupaia belangeri chinensis | reverse complement strand
GACGGCCAGCTGCAGGGGCAGAGCTGCCCGCCAGCACAGGGCAGGGCAGAGGTGTGCGGAAAGGGGACCATGCTCAGCCTCCCAACCTGCTCGGCCTCCCCAGGTCCCAGGGCTGCACCCCTCCCTGCAGAACGGGCGGCTGTCACAGGAATGCAGGGTGTCCTGCTGGTCCTGCCCCACTGCTGCCTGTGGCCTCACGGGCACCTGGGCCCCCACCCCACAGTTGTGGGGCGTCGCCTGAGCCCCAACTCTGCCCTCCCCAGGCTCAGCCTCCTTCCTTAGTATGGAGCAGGCCTCCTCCAAGTTCGCTCCTTTTAGGGAAATGAGGGAAAAGGGGGCTGTCGCTTAGTAATTAAAGACAGCCCGTGGGGCTGGGCCGGAGCCAGGGCTTCATCCCGCCCGGCAGCGGCAGCAGCAGCGGCTGAGGGAGACCAGACCTACCTCGGGCCCCCAGTGACAGGGCCTTTGGGCTTGGGGAAGACCCACTAGCTGGGGCTCCCTAGCTCGAGACAGGGCCGGGTGTCCAGGGTGAGAACGAAAGCTGGCCAGGGTGGAAATGCCTGGAATGACGCCAGCTCAGGGCTGGTGTGGCATTCACGGGTGGAGAGTGATGGGGTACAGATCAGAGGCGAGCCCGGTCCCTAGGGATGAGCCAGGCCTGCCTGGTGTGGGCGCTGGAGCCCCTCACGCACACACGTGAGCTGCTGGCCACTGGGTGCCGTCTCCATGGAGACCAGCTCTCCCAGTTCCCTTTCTGCCCATTTGCTTTGGCTCCCCTCGGGGAGCTCCAGGGAATGACATGGCCCTGCTTGGTCTTCCAGGACCCTGCCCCTTGCTCTGCAGCCCTGGAGGGACCCCCGCCCCATTCCCTGTCACCCTCCATCCTGCCCTCCCCGTGGACCAGCTGGGGCTCACGCCAGAGCCCTGGGCTGCCGCCCTCCCACTCACGTGCTGCTGAATCATTTGAAAAAAATGCATGGGGCCTGGGAGGCTTTGCTGAGAACAGTGCGGCTTTGTGGAGGGAAGAGCCGCTCTGCACTTTCTCCGCCAAGACCCGCGGAGGAGCCAGCTCAGTCCTGCCAACCCCCGCAGAGGGGAGAGGGGGCAGGGCAGCGCTGGGCAGAGGGGGCAGCACAGGGCTGGCAGGAGGTGAGGCAGCCCCTGCCATGCCCCTGACCTCAGGCCCGGGACGCACTAAGCATGAGGCCACCTATGAGGGGTCTGTCCTCACACTGCCTGGGACGGGGGTGTGTGGCCACGGGCAAGTACTACCCCCTCCAGGTTGGCTCAGTTTCAGGTCGCGGGGCCAGCCTACCCTAAGGTATGTGGCCCATGGACTGAACCGACTCACTGAACTCTTGGGAGACAGAGACAGAGACAGCACAGGGCTTGGATTCCCAGGCTCCTGTGGAGAGAAGGCGGGTGTGAGGGTCTCTGCCCACGCCTCTCCACTGCCCTGGGCCTTGCGAGCAGCACCCCACATTGACCAGCCTGAGGACGCGGCCTGGTTCACTGGAGCTGCCGCCAAGGAAGACGCACGGACCCTCTGTCCCCTGGCCAGCTGGGTGGGGCCGAACGCCGCCGGGTTCTCAGGACTCCCGATGATCTCACGGCCATCTTTCTCTGTTGGAAGAACCACTGCAGGTCGGAGGGCATCCCCTCTCCATTTTAAAGTCCCATTTTCCCCTCACTACGTGTTCGAGGTCTGGGTATCAGTGTCTGAGCCACAGCCACGGCCAGCCGGGCGGGGCAGAGGTGAGGTGTGAGCAGAGCACGGAGCACGGGGTGGCACCCCGGCCTCTGTCTCCCCCAGAACCCTCCAGCACAGCGGGCGTGGGAGCAGCCAGGCCACCCCACGCTGCTGGCCTCTCCCAGTCCCAGACAGCTGACCTCAGCAGCAGACAGCTGACTCCACGGTCCCCTGCACACTCTGGGCAAACAGGGCAACCTGTCCAGCACCGGGTCCCAGTGCTTC
>NW_006159630.1:3431047-3432907 GCF_000334495.1 Tupaia belangeri chinensis | reverse complement strand
GGGCGGGGGAGGACGCAGGTCCCCCCCCCCCCAGCCACATCAGGGTGACAGGAGGGGAGCCAAGACAGGGTCTTCCAGGACCCCCGGCCCTTGAGGTTGTGAGGGAGTCACCCATGACACCTCCACAGGGGTCACTGAGGGCCCTCTTTTGGGGAGCTCCTGGAGGGCTGTGGTGTCACCCAACAACACTAGGCTTCACCCTGTCGGCCTTCTGCGAGACAGGTGGGACAGGGCAGGGTGTCTCGTCCTGCTGCCAGGGGACAGTGAGGGTGTGGCTGTCCGGGCAGAGATGAGTCATCCTCCCCCGTGTCTTGCCACTCGCCCCCCCACACCCACTTTTAGCTCAAGTGTGGCCAAGGAGGGGCGATTCCTTACCTAGAACACACGGGCCACAACAACTACCTCTGCAAATGGAAACAAAAACAGTCCTAGAGACAGCTTGTCCGCTCCTTAGACCGTGGCTGCCAGTGCGTCAGGAAGGCATTGGCTGCTCGATGGGGGTCGCTCCAGGCTGGCAGCTTTAAACCCGGGACCCTTTCCGTCTCCCTGGACAGGGACGGTGCCACAGGGACCAACGGGTGCCCCCAGCTCCCTGTGCTGTGCAACACTGAGCACCAACTCCAACCCTGGCACCAGGGAGGAGTACGGCACAGGTCCCCAAGTCCCTGTCGTTGGCTCGGGAATGACAGCAGCCCTCTGACCCCGACTTCTTACCCACAGTGGGCTTCGACTGCATCGCCGAGTGGCTTTGCAACCCTAACCCACGACGTTCCGGAAGCAGACAACACGGCCCAGGCCACAGTCACACTTTCCGTACCGGAAGTGGAAAAGCCATGTCGGACCTGGGGGAAGCCGTGATGGAAATGTGGGACAGAAGGTTCCTTGCTGAAACCACTAACAACTTACTAAAATCAAAAAGCAAGACCAGCAAGCCCAGTGGGCGCACTCGCTGGCACCCATCGGCACCAATGTGGTAGGTGCGCGAGCTTCGTGTGCTCCGGGGGGCCTGGCGCGGGGCTGCAGGGACGCCCTCAGCACGCCCCCTTACTGCCTGACTCCCCCTCCAAGCTGGTGCTGGGGTGCGGGTCTCCTGCTTGTCGCCAGTGACTGGAGCTCAGTGTCTGTCACTTGTCAATGACGAACATTACAAAGGCAAGCCATCCTTTCCCGGGAAGAGGCGGAAACAAGAACCCAGCTGCGGTGTTCACAACCGCCAAAGCCTTCTCTTTTCAAATCAGTGCCGGAACCTGGGATTAATTCCCAAAAGCATTTTTGATACCTGACCTTCTGAGGTCAATGCACTAAGGATTTTGGTCTCTTTGGAAACAAGCACAACACAGAAGCAGCTATGGCCCTGGAGAAAAGGCTGACAGAGTCACGGGACCGAGTGCCCTGCGGTGGGGATCAGCAGGTGACCTCTCCCCCCACACGGGAGAAGGCGGCAAGAGCTTTCAGGAGACAAGTTTCAGCCTTCTCACAGTTAACACGGGACCAAGCACGACAGTCCCCATCACTGTATGTCCATGATAAAGGTGGGGACAAGCCCAGGGAGCAGGCAGGTCGCTGAGAGGGTTGGGGTACAGGAGAGCGAAGTGGCACGCAGGTGGAAGACAGTGGGCAGCAAATACCTGGGTCTCGGATGTGGGTGGTGTCTCCCACAGTGAACAGAGATGTTCACTGCATCGTCTGCAAAATACAGACGCGCTAACAAGGCCGTTCCCGGCTAGTGATGCGACATGTCCTGACGGACAATGCTGGCCCCTGTCAGGCGCTGAGGAACGTGGGCGGGGGGAGGGAAGCAGGCGGGAGGCCCAGGCCGAATCCAGCCTATGCTGCCTTGGCCGAGGCTACTGGGAACCC
>NW_006159630.1:3425760-3430255 GCF_000334495.1 Tupaia belangeri chinensis | reverse complement strand
GGCACCCTGACCAGCCCCGGCGCCCAGTGCTTCGGTAAGAGCGGCCATGAGGCAGGGATGTGAGGAAGGGGGCAGTGACAGAGGTTCCAGCAAACGCAGTGAGGCAGGGACAGGGGGCAGGACACACTGGCAAACGCCGCTGGAAGCAGGGTCAGGGAGGGAGACGGAGGGTGAGGACACACAGGCCCGTGTCCGGTCCTCACTACCTGGCTGTACCTGTGGAGGCACCGAGACCTCGCCCCCTTGCCCACATCACTGAGCATGGTCAGATGCTGGCCAGGTTCTGGGCACTGCGCTGGCACGGGGTGGAGCTGCCAGGTACCTAGAACGGGGCTGGGCCTGGGAGGCTCAAGGCTGCACCAGACCAGCCACATCAGGGTGACAGGAGGGGAGCCAAGACAGGGTCTTCCAGGACCCCCGGCCCTTGAGGTTGTGAGGGAGTCACCCATGACACCTCCACAGGGGTCACTGAGGGCCCTCTTTTGGGGAGCTCCTGGAGGGCTGTGGTGTCACCCAACAACACTAGGCTTCACCCTGTCGGCCTTCTGCGAGACAGGTGGGACAGGGCAGGGTGTCTCGTCCTGCTGCCAGGGGACAGTGAGGGTGTGGCTGTCCGGGCAGAGATGAGTCATCCTCCCCCGTGTCTTGCCACTCGCCCCCCCACACCCACTTTTAGCTCAAGTGTGGCCAAGGAGGGGCGATTCCTTACCTAGAACACACGGGCCACAACAACTACCTCTGCAAATGGAAACAAAAACAGTCCTAGAGACAGCTTGTCCGCTCCTTAGACCGTGGCTGCCAGTGCGTCAGGAAGGCATTGGCTGCTCGATGGGGGTCGCTCCAGGCTGGCAGCTTTAAACCCGGGACCCTTTCCGTCTCCCTGGACAGGGACGGTGCCACAGGGACCAACGGGTGCCCCCAGCTCCCTGTGCTGTGCAACACTGAGCACCAACTCCAACCCTGGCACCAGGGAGGAGTACGGCACAGGTCCCCAAGTCCCTGTCGTTGGCTCGGGAATGACAGCAGCCCTCTGACCCCGACTTCTTACCCACAGTGGGCTTCGACTGCATCGCCGAGTGGCTTTGCAACCCTAACCCACGACGTTCCGGAAGCAGACAACACGGCCCAGGCCACAGTCACACTTTCCGTACCGGAAGTGGAAAAGCCATGTCGGACCTGGGGGAAGCCGTGATGGAAATGTGGGACAGAAGGTTCCTTGCTGAAACCACTAACAACTTACTAAAATCAAAAAGCAAGACCAGCAAGCCCAGTGGGCGCACTCGCTGGCACCCATCGGCACCAATGTGGTAGGTGCGCGAGCTTCGTGTGCTCCGGGGGGCCTGGCGCGGGGCTGCAGGGACGCCCTCAGCACGCCCCCTTACTGCCTGACTCCCCCTCCAAGCTGGTGCTGGGGTGCGGGTCTCCTGCTTGTCGCCAGTGACTGGAGCTCAGTGTCTGTCACTTGTCAATGACGAACATTACAAAGGCAAGCCATCCTTTCCCGGGAAGAGGCGGAAACAAGAACCCAGCTGCGGTGTTCACAACCGCCAAAGCCTTCTCTTTTCAAATCAGTGCCGGAACCTGGGATTAATTCCCAAAAGCATTTTTGATACCTGACCTTCTGAGGTCAATGCACTAAGGATTTTGGTCTCTTTGGAAACAAGCACAACACAGAAGCAGCTATGGCCCTGGAGAAAAGGCTGACAGAGTCACGGGACCGAGTGCCCTGCGGTGGGGATCAGCAGGTGACCTCTCCCCCCACACGGGAGAAGGCGGCAAGAGCTTTCAGGAGACAAGTTTCAGCCTTCTCACAGTTAACACGGGACCAAGCACGACAGTCCCCATCACTGTATGTCCATGATAAAGGTGGGGACAAGCCCAGGGAGCAGGCAGGTCGCTGAGAGGGTTGGGGTACAGGAGAGCGAAGTGGCACGCAGGTGGAAGACAGTGGGCAGCAAATACCTGGGTCTCGGATGTGGGTGGTGTCTCCCACAGTGAACAGAGATGTTCACTGCATCGTCTGCAAAATACAGACGCGCTAACAAGGCCGTTCCCGGCTAGTGATGCGACATGTCCTGACGGACAATGCTGGCCCCTGTCAGGCGCTGAGGAACGTGGGCGGGGGGAGGGAAGCAGGCGGGAGGCCCAGGCCGAATCCAGCCTATGCTGCCTTGGCCGAGGCTACTGGACACACCCACGCCCAAGCATCTCCATGTCACCTCCAGCCCCTTCTGAGTCCCAACAGTGGAGCGACTCTGGGTAGTTGCCACAGAGATCTTGTGTCTGGCAAAGATGGAAGTATTTACTCTCTGGCTCTTGGCAGAAAAAGTTGGTCAACCCCTACACCACTCGGAAGCCTGCAATTAGCAGAAAAAACTCTACCAGGTGGGGTCTCCACGGCTGTCATGGCTGCTGGGTCAGAGGGGAAGCCAGCGGGCAGGAAGGTGACCAAACGTTCTGGACAGCCACCCCCACTGCCAGTCCCAGAGTCACACAGCAGGGCCGGCTTGCCTTTCTTCTCTCTTCTGTCCTAACTGAAGATGTAAGAATGGGTTAAATGACACCTTAGCAAAGGGTGTTTGTTTTGTAGCTTTGGAAAGAGTCAGAGAGGCTTCCGTCCACTCTTCCGCCGCCTCGCGAGTGACTGAACAACCAATGAAGTCTCCTTTGAAACTGTGTCTGTCTGACCTTGCGCGCCCCTGAAAGTCCTGTGTTTATTCAGCTAAAACTTCTGACCTGCTGAGTTGACCTGGACTTTGCAAAGCACGTGAACACACCTAGCTCTCAGAGCCACTCTGGGGTCCCCGCCTAGACCCACTTCCTGGCTCTCGTGGGGGTTCCCTGAGTGTCTGTGTGAAGCAGTTTTCCCAACCGGGACGCAGTTCTCCAGGCAAGCTGAGGGCTCAGTTCCTGCAACGGAACTTGCCCTGGAGGATCATGTCACAACCGTCTGTTCTACTGAGCTTCCTGGGTTCTCAGGGGATAAAGGCGAAGGCGCAAACACAGAGCTTAAAGACCAAGTGCCAGTTCTGGGTAGGAGTTATCAGTGATGTATTTATCCCGGGTGGGACTCCGGCCTCTAACACAGTTTCTGAAACTCTTGCAAGCGTTTCCTGGCTTCTTCAAGAAACTGCTTATGCAACTCACTCTGCTCTACAATCTGCTGTTTAAGGTCACGGATCATCTGATCCTGGCTGCAGTCCTCAAGGACACTGGTGCACAGGGGGGAAGAGGTGCTGAAGCAGGACCCCCTGTTTTCCTGGTGGCTGGTGGAGTAGGACTTCAGAATGGCCAGGCGATCTCGTCTCTGCTGCCGCCTCTCTTCCTCTAGCTCGGCTGTGTAGTGGATTTCCAAGCTTAGATTCGGGTGTTCGGTTTGTTCGAGCAATTCCAGCTGCTTCTGCCTCCTCTGCTCCATCTCCGCTTTAAGCTTCTGCTTTGATGTCGTCAAGTTGATTCCATCCACCTGTTCCGGCAGGAGAAGCTGATGCGAACCCTCCCCCAGTGTGGCCGGTTTGGGGGCTTCTTGTCCAGATCCCGCACTGCAGGAGAGGAAGTCCTCTTCACTGAGAAGCGCTCCTACCTTACACGATGATGTCTGACCTTCGTTCTTCATCGTGGGCCTGGCCATCGGATGTTTCAGGTTTCCGATCTGGCTTAGTAACTGTCGCAAATCGGGTTTGGATGGTGTCTGGGGGGCATGCACCTCTACGGGGCTCCCAGATGCCCCTGTGGGCAGCGTGTCGGCGCCCATCACCCCCTTCTCTCTCGGGGCCTCCATGCTGTATTCCCGCACCTCTGAGATGTGGCTCTGGCCTACGCCGGGCCTCGGTTTGAGGTACAAACTCAAGTGTTTTTTTAGCTTCCGGTTGGTGTTAAACAGCTCTTCAAAGGCAAACTCGAGCTCTTTCTGCCACTTGCTCTTGTCAGGATGCTCGCGCTCACGCGGAGACGCCCGGGGCACAGCGCTCCTTCCATGTGTCGAGCCAACTGGCCAGAGTTGTTCTAGATCTTTCCACTTGTCGTCTGGACTCTGATCCCGCGGAGCGCTCCTCAGGCTTTGGACAAAACGAGTAGTCCCCCTGCCCAGCGGCCTCGTCCCTTCCAGGGCTCTGCCTCTTGGCCTCCCGTCCAGGCCTTTGCTCGCTCTGGTTGTGATCAAGAGCGGACTCGGCTTCTGCGGGTACAGCCCTCTGCTTGCCCGAGGGCCACCGGCATGGCGGCCGCTGGCACCACCGGCCTTGGGTGAAGGCAATCGCTTTCCTTTACTCTTCTCAGGGGGGCTCAGGCCGGGGGCGGGCAGGCCTGTGGCTCTGGTAGCTCCCTGCCTCCCTGTGCCCCCTGCTTTCTTCCGGGCCTTGGGGGGCCAGGTCTGCTGCCTGATGGGCTCTCCCCTGCGGTTCTTCTCTGCTCTGGGGGCTGCTCTGTGCTTCTCCTTGGCCTGGGGGTGTCCCGCTGCCTCTGGCTGGCCAGGCTGTTCAGAGGCAGGCCCCTC
>NW_006159630.1:3411900-3425216 GCF_000334495.1 Tupaia belangeri chinensis | reverse complement strand
GCTTTTCAGGGGCAGGCCCCTCTTCCGGCGCCCGTCCCACCCCCGCCAGCAAGTGAGCCAGGTACAGCCTTCGCAGGTCCTTGTCCTGCTGGCGTTGGGTCTGCTGCCACTCTTCCCTCCACTCCTCGGCCAGGCGCTGCAGCTGCTGGCTCTGCTCCAGCTGGCCGTCGGGGCAGCCCTGGAGGGCAACGTCACTGCCCGGGAGGGCGAGGTCACTGCCCGGGAGGGCGAGGTCACTGTCCCGGAGGGCGAGGTCACTGCCCCGGAGGGCGAGGTCACTGCCCCGGAGGACGCCGTTGCCTTTGTCTCTGACTTGGAGTTTCTGCCTCAGAGGCGAGGCTTCGTCATGGGGGTGGGGACCTGGGCAGGCGGCTTTCTCCATGCTCCGTCTCATCTCCGAGAGCTCTGCGGGCACAGCTTCTGTGGGGAGGTGGTTGGAGCCCAGAGTGGAGGCTTCGAGGGGCTCCAGGGCTCCGGGAGCCACAGAAGCCATGATGGGCCCACAGCAAACCTAGAAGGGGGAAGGACACGTGCCGTGTTCCAGAGTGTCCCGAGGAGAGCAGCGAGGCCAGGAAGACAAGGCACACGGGATTCTCAGTGTGGACCAGCTCTGAAACACACCCCTCCAGGGCTTCCCCAGCCCTGGTTACCGGGGCCCTGCCTGTCTCCCAATCTCCCTGGCACTCCTTTGACAAGAGTCTGCTGGACAGCTGTTCTTGGTGGGTGTGATTTTGCTTCCTGGGACATTGGCAACACCGGGAGATGTTCTGTTGTCCCAAATGGAGGGACGAGTGCTACTGGCCCGCAGCTGAGTGGACGCTGCCAGACCACGGTGCGCACCGGACAGCTCTGCGTGACCAAGGTGGCCCAGCCTGAGGCCGACAGCATTGAGGCTGCGGACTGCCCGGGGCAGGTATTAGGATGCAGGTAGGGGTGGAAGGACGTGAATGGCAGCACCTGAAAACAGCCTGGGAGGAGTAGGAGGACGGGAAGGAGCAAGTCTGGCCCTTGGAGGGAGGCTTGCTTATACACAAAGGGAGGAAGAGACAGAGGAGGAGCCTGCTGGGGGGGTGCATCTGGGTATATAGGTGTGTGTGCAGGGATACACATGCACGCGTCTCTGTGTACATCTGTGCAGGTGTGTGCTATATACAGGGGTGCATCTGAGCGTGTACAGGTGTGTGCCTGTATGCAAGTATATGTGTGCAGGTGTGTGCCTGTGTGCAGGGATACACATGCATGCGTCTCTGTGTACATCTATGCAGGTATGTGCCTGTGTGCAGGTGTGTGTGTTGAGGTGTGTGCCTGTGTGCAGGTGTGTGCATGTCCATGCGTGCAGGGGTATGCATGCATGCATCTAAGTGTACATCCGTGTACATCCACGTACATGCCAGTGTGCGGGCAGGTTCCCCGCTGAGCCCTTGCCATGCACGGTATGAAGCTATTATCATCGTTCACAGATGGGGAAACTGAGGCAGGGGCAATAAAGACAGCTGACTGGATCACACAGCTGGCAAGTGCAGAGACAGGCTCTCTGCTCCCGGGAAGAGCACGGGGCCTTTCGCCAACTCCGTTGGGGCTCTACCGCCAGCTCTGACAATGTCTTCTTGCAGGAGGTTCTCGCACCTCTCAGCAAATCAGATCATGCTCTTGGAATCACACACTCGGGGTAGGGCCGCAGAGCATATCCCACAGGTCTGCCGGCCAGCACAGTGAGCTGGACAGGTGGGGAGGAGGGCTGGGGCTGTAAACAGAGCCTGGACTTTGGACAAAGGTGCCACAGCAGTTTGATGGGGGGGGATTTAATTTGTTTTGTTATTGTTGTTTAAAAATTATCTTATTATTATTATTCTTTTTTAATTTGACCAGAGAGAGAAAGAAAAGGAAAGTGAGACAGCAAGTTGTCACATCTGGGACTCGAGCCGTGGTCAGCCACGTGGAAGTCCAGCACCTCAACCACTATGCCACCTGCCAACCTGTCGTTTTAACAAATGGTGTTGAGATGGTTGGGTTATTTCACACTATATACAGAAATAAACTCACCTTAATGTAAGGTCTGAGACAGCCGTGCTTAGAAGGAACACGGGTGTGTTCACGACCTGAGTGAGGCAAAGACTTCTTAGATCAAACATAAAAGCACAAGCAATAAAAGATGATCACAATCGAATACCTTGGTACTTAGAAAGGTGCCATTAACAGCAAAAACACAAGGCACAGACTGGGAAGAAATATTTGCAAATCATATAGCCAATAAGGCATACACCCAAAATATATAAACAAGTCTTACAATGCAATACAAAGACAATATAATTTAAAAATGGGTGAAAGATTTAACTAGACATGTCGCCAAAAAAGATCGATGCGTGGTGAATACAGCACACCCGAGACGTCCAGTATCAGTCATTAAGGAAATGCGATTCGAGGCTACAACGAGCTATCACTTCACACCCCGCAGGATGGCTGAAGCTACACAGACAGACAAAACAAGTGTTGGCGAGGGGACAAAGAAACTGCAACTTGTGCACACGGCTGGTGGGAATGTAAACGCTGCAGCTGCTTTAGAGAGCAGACTGAAAGTGTCGTAAAAGGGCGAGCATAGAGGTGGCTTCATGGCACAGTGGTAACGTGCTACTCAAGAGAATCCAGACCCTGGTGACCAAAGTTCAAATCCCCGGCCAGTCAGCCTGAAACACAGCAGGCACGTGTGAGCACCGACCGGCTGGAGGGCTGGAGGAAGAAAACTCGGGCCCACTCTCTCACGTGTGCACAAACACACTCTATCAAAATAAAGGGAAAAAAAAAAAAACACTTTAAACAGGCAGACACAGACTACCCATATGACTCAGGAATTCCACTCCTCAGTCTATACCCAAGAGAAAGGAAAGCATGTGTCCACACCCAGAAATAGAAGCCCAGAGAGGGCACCTTCCCAGCTCACGGGCAGGAGCCAGGTTTGACTCTGAGTCTCCGAAGCTAAACACTGAGCTGTTCCTACCACTGGGAATGGGCACAGGGTGTCTGGTCAGCAGGGGAGAGGTCTGAGCCCCTCTGAATGTCCCGCTGTCTCGGAAAGCATGAGAAGGGGGCTAATCGCACCCCAAAGTTCAGTCTTTCTGGTCCCAAAGTCACCCATGCCCCTTACTTAAGTGTGTTTATTTTCACCAGGAATGAGAGAAGAAACAGAGACCACACTCGCAACAGGGCCCTGACTCGCAGCGGGGGCAGCCCACCAGCCTCAGCTGGCCCCAATCCTGGGCACACCCTTGTACTAGCACGGGCCTCAGGGCACCAGTCCTAACGCTGCACCGTGGTCTGGCCCCACAGCCACCGCTCGTGAACACGGGACGACCAGTCCAAGTACACAGCCCCTCTCCCCCACCCCCGGCTCACTCCATGTGCGTACTCCCCCTGCGTCGCACCACACCACGGGAAGGCCCCCAGTGCCACAGTCATTTTCCTGGACACATGCAAATGAACACAAATGATTTAGGCAGAGATCTTAGGGGGAAATATAAAAAATTAGTCGGGGGGCCAGCAGGTGGCATGGAGGTTAAGTGGCTGGATTCTACGTGGCCGATTGTGAGGTTCAAGTCCCAGACCCGGCAGCTTGAAAAACTTGCCAAGTGAGTGTGCATGTGTGCCCAAAATCCTGGGAGGAGATTGGAGGAGAAGGGACTGCAGTGTGTTCCCTCTCTTTTTCTCTCTGGTGAGTGCACATGCCCTACAGCAAAAACTAAAAAAAAAAGAAAAAGCAGAAGAAAATGCTCCCTACCCTCCCCCAAGGCCTTCCTCACTGCTGGCGGACAGCCAGAGACTGGGCAGCACGCGGGCCCCTGGCAGCGCCCCAGGGAGAGCGGCTACAGCTTTGCTGAGACTGAGGGACCAGAGACAAGTGCTTGCTCACCTGGGGGGCACCCTGGCAGGATGCCTGCCTCTGCCTGGGACTCCTGGCCTGCGAGGTGGTCTCTCCATCTCTGCGGGACAGGCTGGCCGGCACCGTGGGCAGGACTGTCATCAAGGAGACGGTCCTGGTTCTGACCCGCCCCTCCAGAAACAGCCCCGTTTGCTGAGTGGGGACCTGGTGCCCCTCCGTCCCTCTCATCCTTGCAGAGTGCCCTGAGCACCCAGGGGTTCCCTCTCTAATGTCCTTTCCCCTACGGTCACCCCAGCCCAGTCCCCATTGCCCCTGCCTCCAGAGCAGATGGCTGCCCCGTCCCTGCAGAGCCAGTTAGGGTGGTAGACGGCAGCCAGGGCGAGCACCCGGCCGACCTCTGGTGTGCCAGAGCCTCCGGCACAGAGCGGACGCCGGGCCACCTTCTGCTCTCTGCTGACCCCAGGCAGCTGCTCTGATGGGTGGACAGCAGAAGCCGGACCCTGCCCCTGCCCTCAGAGGACGCCTCGCATGGGCAGAGAGAGGCACCCGGGCCCGCAGGCAGTCTTCTGGCCCTCTCACCCCTCCCAAAGGAGCCCCCATGCACCCACGCCGTTGGAGGCCACATGAGGCACCCAGAGCCTGGCTCCACTGTCCACAGGCCAAGTCTGGGCGGCAAGATGTCAGGTCCTGCAGCGACCCTCGGGACCTCTGCCTCCTTGACCTGTCATGAAGCCAAATGGGCCACGCCAGTCTGCCAAGGTGTGCTTGGGTAGAAACAATGCCACACGCCAGGCCTCACCATCTGTGCTGGATAGACAGTCACACGGCTGACCAGTGGTGGTCGGCTGCTGATGGTTGTGCCAACGCTGCCGGACCCTCCCAGCCACCACTACTGCACTGGGGGCAGGTTGAGCGTGAACATGACATCAGACCTCATCGGGTGGCAGTTTATGTGGGAGACACACCCCAGACATGGGTGGACAACAGCGAGCCTGATCGCACCAGGGACGAAGGCGGGACCCAAAGCCACCGCTGTCCCCGGGTCGTGAATGGGTCCTTGGCCCTGGGATTTTTACCATGTCTCCGCGCCCAGGCCGCTGACAAACGCCACACGAGGGCATCAGGAAAGTCACAGAAGGCTCGTGGCACGGACAAATGATGACGTGTTTGCCACTTCTGTTCACTTTCCACACTTTCTGTGCCCCACGTGTGTGCAGGAAACAGTGATGCAGAGGACATGGCTGGGTACCCACAGACCTGACTGCTCCGCTGCGACCGCACCTGCTCTGTCACCCACCATGCCAAGCCACCTTGCTACCTTGCTAGTGGGGGACCGGTTTCCACCTCCTTCTTGATGGGGAAATGGAGGCTCAGAGAGGGTCAGTAACTTGCCGAAGGCCACAGAGCTCCCAGCCTGCATGGATTCGAACCCAAGCTCCTATGTGAGCTGACAGAGGTCGGAGCTCGAGGCCGCGTCAGTGGCTTGAGTGGCTCTGTACCTGTCTTCACCTGACTGCCAACCCTCCTGGCCCCCGTGACCCTGAGAGGCGTGTTGAGCATCTCACGGTACCTCCATGTTTCCTGCAAGCGCATCCCTGGGACCGCCGTTCCTGGGACAGAGCTTCTCCGTCTTGTTCAATGTCAGGTTTGGGTTTGGGCTGGGCAGGCCCGGGGTGGGCAAAAGCTGCATTTCTAAGGAGAGCCAGGCCCTGGGGACCCACCTCCACCACGGAAGAGGCTGCCTTGCCCTGCCCCTCCTCCTGGCCCGCTGCTCTGGTCACCGCCCATCTGAGCCCCCTGAAAGCCTCTGGGTCGGCCTCTCTTGCTACCCCACCCACACCCCCTCCCCACATGGCAGCCATGGCCACCATCTGACCTGGCAGCTGTGCCTTTCCAGCATGCACCATGGTCCCTACTGCTCATCCAGAGAGCTGGATTCAGTCCACAGGCCACTCGGGGCCAAGCGGACCCAGCCTCTGCAGAGCCGGCCTCGAAGGTGCTCAGTTCACCAGCTCCCCGGTCTCGCCAACAGAGTAGCCCCTTCCCATCTCGTCCTGGAGTGCCACACGCCACTCCAGCCAGTGCCCTCACTGCTCATGTGTGCTCTCCCTGGGATGGGCATGCCCCCAGCCCAGTCAGACTCCTCCCCCGAGGCACCCCAATCTCCAGAGCAACAATCACAACTCTATCTCCCTCTCCAAGAGCCCACAGGCTCAGTGCTTTCCACTTTGTGAAACACCCAAAAATAGCTACAGAAGGCCCCACGTCGGCCACAGACAGTCCCCGAAACCACAGCTCCCCTCGCACCCAACGGCAGACATTGCTGTATTCCCAGGGATGCAGAATACCTATAATTTGACCTTTTCTGGGGGAAGCTCTGGATTGTTCATGGGAAGATAATATAATAATACAGGGACCCCCTCAGGGCTTTTAAGATGTATAGAACAGGGACCAGCAGTTGGCATAATGGCTATGTCGCTGAACTCCCATGTAGCAGACCATGGTTTGAGTCCCGGACCCAGTGGCTTAAACTCACACTGGGCATGTGTGTGCACGTGCCCAAGATCCTGAGAGGAGAATGGAGGAGAAGGGATTGCAGCATGGCCATCCCCCTAGGGGGTGATTTCTCGCTTTTTGTTTCTCTGTCTCTTTCTTTCTGGTGAGCGCACGGGTCCTATGGCAAAAACCTCTCCACACACACAAAAAAGTATAGGACAAACCTCCCTAAACTGGGTGACCCCCGGATGCAACCTGGGCTTTCCAGTGGGCTTTCATAGCCTCCTAGGTCCTCGCCTCCTTCACTCCGTCTGACAGCAGCTTATTCTTCGGGTCTGCCAGGGGCACCCACATAGGAGGCTTGTTAAAACTGCGTTTAGCCCAGCCGCGTTGTGTGTGAGCTGCCGAGACGCTGTATTCCACAGGCTGGAACCACATGGGAGGCCTGGGTTCAATTCTCAGCCCAATCTAAAGGCCAGCCATCCCAGCGGCGTGGGAGACTGAGGTAGAAGGACCGCAAGCTTGAGGTCACGCAAAATGAGCGTGAGAGAGCCAGCAGTGGAATGGCCCTGCAGTCCCAGCTGGGAGGCTGAGGCGGGAGGATTGCGACAGCGAGACCTTGTCTTCAGAAAAAAATGTATTTACTGGAGTCAGAGATGCTGGCAGGCTCCTCTGTGAATTGAGGCTGAGGACCTGCGTCTGGCATCTCAGCTCTCAGTTCTAAGATGAGGACATTCACAAGCGCTGATGGCCCCCTGGGGAGATGGAATGAGCTGCAGAGCCGGCTCAGCTTCGCAACCGGGTATCTAACTATCTAACGAGACAGACCCAATGTAAGAACGCTTCATCTCGGACTCACACGCGGGTCCCAGGCCCAACTGTGCAAGCACAAAGCAGAGAGCGCAGCGATGCAGGAGGCGACAGGGCTGCAGCGGCTGCAGCTGAGAGTGGGCGGAGACACGTGCCCACCAGAGCCCGAGGAACCTGTGCCTGCTGTAACAGAAACGCCAGGACAGGCAGCGCAGTGGTCAGCCCTGAGCTGGCAGAGACCTGGCGGGAAATGGGCAGGCAGAGGTGCGAGGACGCCGATGTACTCCACCACACCCAGGAGCACCTGCCCGTCCTACCTGCGGGAGCCACAGCCTCAGACGAAGGCCCAGGCGGTATGCCGAACCCACACCACGTGGCCCGAGCACCACGCCGCAGGCCACAGGCGGGTCCCACACACAGGAGCCGACAGGCAGCTGTGGGCCTGATCACCTTAGAAAGGGGAGTTGTGTCTATGCTCCAGAAAGGGCCCATCCGACCACGTTAGGGAGAAAAGCCCCACCACAGTCACACGGTCGACGCGAGGAGGGTACCCTGGGCCGGCATGGCCAAGGCCTGCACGGGAAGCACGGCGTGGCTGCGGAGCCAGGAGAGTATAGGCGACAGGGAGACACGTCTGCCCAGAGCTCTCAGATGACAGCAGTCAGGTGGGGCAGGGGCTGGACCCTCTGACTCAGGGCATGGAAACAGCAGGTCGCAAGAAGGCAGCTGTGTGAAGCTGGGCCCGGGTGGGGTGTTCACAGGGACGGAAGAGTCCAGAATGGCACAGTGTGTGTTGAGAGCACTGACTGTGTGACCCAGGGCGCGCCTCAAGTCCAAGAGCGTCTTGGTTTGCTCATCTGTGAAGTGGGGGTGGTCACACGGCTCCCTACACAGGTGCTGGCACTTCCCCGCCAGGAGCACCCGAACGCCTGGCGAGCTTTCTGGGGGAGGGCGGTACTCACAGTGTGTCTCTGGATGACTGAGCGAGGTGCTGAGGGCGTGGGCTGGCGGGCGGAAGCACGCACTTCCCACTAGGCTGCCGGGGCAGGTAGTGGGGCACCCATCCCTGCAGGCAGCCAAGCCCAGGTAAAACAGATGTTGCAGACACTTTTAACCCCACTGCTCTGGGCTCCGGCCTCTAGGACACACACACCCAGCGTGCTGCCCGGGCCTCGGCTGCATCCACTCGCTGATGCTCGGCTGGGCCCAGGGGGACGTCCTGAAGCCCCTGGATGGCCGGTCCTCTGGGGTGGGCAGTGCTCATGGCTGACCGGGGCCTGGCCAGGCCCCACGGCACGTTCTCCTCACCAGAACCCTGGGGCAGGGCTGGGGAGCCCGCTCACCTGACCCCCCGATGCAGCACGCACTGAAGGCCACGCTGGCCAGGCAGCAGCCTCTGGGCAACAAGCCCAGGCTCGCCGGGCCTCGGCTGCCTCCCCGACCAGCTCTGCAGGATGGACGCGGAGGCAGAGTGGGCCGTGCACGGGCAGTGCGCTGTGCCCTACAACGTGACTCGATCCCCGCTGCCCTCCAGCCTCAAGGTTCCGGGCGCCCAGGTCGGGCGCAGCTGTTTCTGCTCCGTGATGCCACCTCCCATGCCTCCAGGCAACCCTGCTCGCCCCATCCCTGTCCCACCGGCGCCCCCCGTCCTTCCGGATCAGACTATCCACAGTGCCCCACGGGGCAGGGACCTTGCGCTGAGCCTCTGGACTTGTGCCTGGGGACCGGCACACCCACTTCCCACAGCCCTCCTGGGAGCCTCACCAACCAGCCGGGCACACAAAGACCACCACCCTCACAGCGGATCAGGGTGACACAAGAACCCCAGCCCCGAGGTGGTCTGCGTGGGGTCTCAGGGGCCCACTGACCAAAGCTGGCTGGAAGCGCAGCCGCCCACCTCCACCAGCGGCCCAGTGTCTGCCCTGGCTGGTTAACTGTGGCAGCCATTGCCATGGGAACCACAGAGCTGCTGTGCTGTGACATCACAGCGGGGTGAGGCCAGGGACAGCAGCAGCCAGAGGGCAGGTCAAGGGAGCCAGCACGGAGATCGGCCCGAACGGCCGTGTGAGCCGAGGCAATGGAAGGTGCCTGGCTGAGGAGGTATGCGTGGAGGGCGCCAGGCAGCCACAGACCCCCGGTGTCGCTCCGCCCCAAGCTGTCAGTAGGAGAAGGCGTGCTTCGAAGTCGGGGCTCCCTAGCATGGCTGTCCCCCTTCTTTTGCAGGGAGGACAGACTCAGGTGGAGGGTGAGTGGGCTCCCACACCTAGATAGCTCCACACTGCCCAGTCGGAACTCCGGCTCTCAGGCCTTGCCACTCTGGGGCCCAGAGCAGCAGCCATCAGTTCTCAGGCTTTGGCCTCAGACTGACTTACATGGGGCTCCCTGGTCTAGGTGGGCAGACAGTGGCCCATGGGACTTCTCCCCTGCAGAGCTGCACGAGCCACTCCCATGTAAACCCACCTTTCCTACGCCTATGCTGGAGAGCTCTGGCCAACACAGACCTGCAGCCACGGAGTCCTGTGTCCACGGCTCCTCCCCAGAGGTCTCCCTACCCCGTCAGCCTGCCCCACGCTCTTTACCATGGCCCCTAAGCAAGGACACAGTTCTAGTGAGAAGCGAAATAGCACGTCGGCCTCTGGAGGCCCTTTCCCACCGTCCACCCCCCACACTGCCAGCCCCCCCCGACCTCGGACTGGCATTTTTCGCAAGCCTGGGCTTCCCTGACACTGACTTGGCAAGTTCTAGAATGGAGCCCCCTTCTAGGGGCAATCCACTCTCCTAAAGGGTCCTGCTCTGGGTTGACTGTGTCCCTCTAAAACCGTGTGTCGTGATGCGGTGGAGATGGGATTCATCTGACTACCACTGAAAAAGGGGCTGTGGGAAGGGATTGGGGTCTCCAAGGCTGGGAAGTGGAGGAAGGAGACAGAGACACGCACACCTGGTGAGTTTATTGGAGGACAGAAGACAGACACCCAGACGCCTGCCCCTGCCCTCCGCCGTGCCACCCGCCAGCATGGAGGCCCCCACCTGCTGTAGCCCTGGACCTGGGACCTCCAGGCCACGAGCGGGTAAAGCCCAGCTTCAGGGGCTTTCTGTCAGCACAGAAAGGAGAGGACACATCTCTTCCTGGAATCCATCTTTGTTTTTACATTTTGGCCGCAGGGTACATGTGCTTACCTGAGACACAGAGAGAGAACGCCAGAAAGCACCCCCATGGGGGACGGTCACCCTGCAATCCCTTTTCCTCCAGCTCTCCTTTCTTTGGAAATTTGGGCATACACGCACATGCACCTGGCATGTTTTTCAAGCTGCTGAGGGCTGGCCATGAGGGATCTAGCCACGTTAATCATCAGGTCACTGGCTCGCCAGGGTCCTCCTTTGGAATACCACCAACCTAGCCCTGGGATCTGGGTCCCTGCTACTGGGGACTGCAGTTAGCCCCACGCCTCAGCGAATGCTAACCCTGAATATCCTCTGCAGGCCCAGAGTGGCAGTGAGGGTAGGGAGCACTGTGTGAGGCTGGAGCCACGGGAGGCCTGGGCAGACCCTGAGCCGACCTGAATGCTCTGTGTGGGGGCGAGTGAGCGTCTGTGACCCTGGCTGACTGGGAGGCTGGGGCCGAGGACCTTGACATGTAAGACCCTGCTAAAAGTGCCTGTCCACCCCCACGTGCTCTGTCATTTAAAAAATTACATGTTATAAGAAAATGTACAAATTAAATGCATTTCTGTAAAAGGTCTAATTTCCCTTTATACCTGAACTTGTAACATTTCAGTGTTAAAAATTGACCTCTTTGGCCCCGCAGTTTCCACAGCTGAGTCCTCTGAAGGGTCCCCACAGAGCCCTGGCACCGCCGTGTGCCTGGGGACCCCGCAGAGCCCCGAGACCCACAGGGAGACAAACGTGCTCGTGGCCGAATGCCTGCGTGCGTCTTAACCACTCCCCTCAGAAAAATGCCCGGATCTTGAGGACAGCACGTGCGTGCCAACTGAGGTGCTAGACTTCCATGTGGCCAGCCACGGCCCACGGTGTGCCCAGTGGCTTAGAAATCACCGCGGACACGTGTGCGTGCATGCCCAGACTCCAAGAGGAGCCCGGAGAAGAGCTGAGGCGTGGCCATCCCCCAGGGGTGGCTTTGTACTTTGTCTCTCACTGCCTCTCTCGGTGAGTGCATGCGCCCTACGTAGGAACCATAAAAACGAGAAGGAAGGGCGAATGAACGGGCGAGCGAGCTGCCGGTCGAAGGGCAGACTCCTCGTTAAAGCCCTTGATCATCACTGCCCAAATGCCTGAGTCTGTCCTGCTCCCGTTCCGGCCGAGGGCACCCACGGCCAGCAGTGCCACGGAGAAGGGCCTCATGGCCCAAGGGGCAGCGTGGTGGAGTGCCCGGGGCTGGGGAGCCCAGTCCTATTGCCAGAGACCCGAGCCAGGCCCAGTGCCCAGAACTCTGGCACCCCGACCGCATGGGCGACCTTGGGAAGCACGGCCAGCCCTGCACACAGGACAGGACTCCAGCCTCGCCTCCTGATGCCCAGTGGGCCCTTGCTGGGCATGGACAGGGAGGCGAAGGCCCTGGGCGCCAAGAGCCCTCGGCAAGTGACGTGTGCATGGACTGGCCCGGCTTTCCGATCCCTGCCTTCCGGAACCCGCACACAGGGACAGAGACTGCCAGGGAGTTATCCCTTGCTTCCACCAGAGCCACTGTGCTGAGGGGACAGGCATCAGGGCCAAGAGCCCAGGGCTGGCGAGAGCCACCACGCCCTGAAGTCCTCCTAAGCTCTCTGACTCTTCCCATGGAATATTCCTCCACAGAAACCACCTCTTTGCCTGAAAACTCCCACGTCTCCGAGTTCACCACGGGCCCCCAGCCCGGAAGAGGTGTGTGTGTGTGGGGTGGGGGGGGCGTCCCTGCATCTTCGGGTGAGCCTGGAGAATATCAGCTCACAGGTCTGGCTTCTCCTCGAGTGATCCCGGTACCCGGTGCGATGCACCTGCCACAGTGGGACCGGAGCGCGCGGCCTCCCCCGGGGTCACGAAATGCTGCTGTCAAGGACTGACAGCTAGGAGCACAGGGTCGGGGGCCATGGCACCTCTGTCACGCTGCAGCCAGCTGTGGGAGGAACCGATCAATCCATGCTAAACCTGGCACGGATTCCTTCTCCATAACAGGCCTTGCTTAATTTCCCTCTTCCTTCCTTCCTTCCTTTTTTTTGCCAGAGGGCACATGTGCTCACCAGAGAGAGGGAGGGAGACAGCAGCCCGCAACGGGACACAGTCTCCTCCAACTCTCCATCCGACTGGGTTCTGGGCATGCACACTGCGGTGTTCTTCAAGCTGCCTGGGTCAGGGCTTGAACTATGCATCTGGCCATGTGGGATGTGGCTCCTGTAATCACCAGGCCACGAGCTTGACCTTGCTTAATGATTTAACTTATAGAAACAAATCACGGCCTTCACGAGGTTTTGTGGCGCCCAAGCCCTGAGCTGCCATCAGGAAGCAGCTGTGCTCGAGGAGGAGGCCCTCCGGATGTGCAGTCCTGCGAGCCAGCCCGCAGGAAACAGCAGCCCTGATGCCAGCGAGGCTTCCCTGGGGCGGTCAAGGAAGCGAAGTGGCACGCGGCCTGTCTTCCCTTTCCCCAGGCTTGGGAGGGACCTGGCTCGGGAGCCTTCCCCAGGTGGCCGGCCTCCGAGTAGGCCCAGGCCTCCGCAGCAGCACTCCTCTCCGGGTGCCGTAGCGTGCCCGGGTTTGGGACCCTGCGCCGCTGTGTGGCAGCACGGCACTGGCCGTGGCCGTGGCATCACCAGAGGCACAGCTACGTTCCAATAAAACT
The DNA here is from genome assembly GCF_000334495.1 of Tupaia belangeri chinensis. Lineage (NCBI taxonomy): Eukaryota > Metazoa > Chordata > Mammalia > Scandentia > Tupaiidae > Tupaia > Tupaia belangeri. Next base: position 3,412,206 of record NW_006159630.1, on the reverse strand, counting down.
GCCTCGTGACGACAAGCGGCTGGCCTGGAAGCGAGCAGCTTGCCGGACCCTGAAGAAGGCCGGGGAAGCTTCTGTCTGGCCGTCTCCTGCAGGGTGGGGACACAGCTGGTCCCGGAGAACTCAAGACCCACCTACGTGTGGAACGCTGAGCCCGGGCTAAGGCGGGACCGGGTGCAAACCTGCATGGGTGCTGGCGTGGGAAGTGCGTCTCCACGTGCAGTAAGAGCCCGTCCCTGAGGCAGGCACGACGGGCTTCGCGAGAACAAACGGCTCGAGCGTGGCTGTGCCCCCCAGGGCCCGCACCGG
>NW_006159630.1:3405594-3411688 GCF_000334495.1 Tupaia belangeri chinensis | reverse complement strand
AGGGGCCCGTCCCGGGGGCAGGCACGACGGGCTTCGCGAGAACAAACGGCTCGAGCGTGTCTGTGCCCCCGAGGCCCCGGACGGCCAGTCCTAGGGCAGCCCCTCGCCCTCCGCTAGAGCCCCTTCTGCACCCTAAGGAGCCTTTCTCCCACCTCTGCTCTCTCCATCGCATCCCAGAGGCCCTCACCTTTAACACGGCCACTCGGTACTCCACGCTAATATGGCCGCACGATCCTGCACGTGTATGCTAATGCGATGCACGAGAATCCTACATGTTACATGCTAATGCTACAGGCCCTACATGCTTGTGCTATTACGGTGCAACACGATCCTACATGTGTATGCTAATGCAACGCAAGAGAATCCTACACACTACATGCTAATATGACACAATCCTACACATTACATGCTAATACGGCACGACACGATCCTACACACTACATGCTAATACGACGCAAGAGAATCCTACATGCTACATGCTAATACGGCACGGCACAATCCTACGCACTAGATGCTAATAAGGCATGGCACAATCCTACATGCTACATAGTAATACGACACAACATGATCCTACATGCTACATGGTAAAGTGATGCAACATGATCCTACATGCTACATGCTAATACAACATAAGAGAATCCTACACATGTATGCTGATGTGATGCAAGAGAATCCTACAAGCTACATGCTAATACGACACAACACAATCCTACACATTACATGCTGATATGGCATGACACAATCCTATATACTACATGCTAATACAATGCAAGAGAATCCTTCATGCTACATGCTAATATGGCGCAGCACAATCCTACATGGTAATACGACTGCAACATTATGCTACATGGTAATACAACTGCAACATGATCCTATATGCTACACAGTAATACGATGCAACACGCTCCTACATGCTACATGCTATTACAACGCAAGAGAATCCTACATGTGTATGTTAATGTGATGCAAGAGAATCCTACACACTACATGCTAATGCGTCACACAACACTATGCGCCACATGCTAACGTGACGTTCCATGATACTACACGTCCTACTACACACTATTGCATGCCACATGCCAATACTATGCTACACAGTACTACGCACGGCATGATGACATGTTACACAATATTACAGGCTAATACTATGTTACACACTACATGCTAACACTGCGATACACTACTACGCGCTCACCATAGACCACTGAGAAGAGACACTTCAGCACCAAGAAGCAAGAACCACCCTCACCTACAGTGGCTGGCCTCCCAGGCTTTCTTTCCTACACGTGTGTTGACGTTGAAGCACACGCACGCCCTTTCTTCTCACGGGGCCAGCAGTGATAAAGCTACAGATGCAGGAAATCGCCACCGTACAGACCAAGCAAGTGCCCACTTCTCGGGGTGGCAGGGCAGGAGCAGGGAGCAGGGGTTCTGGAGGTGCAGCCTGCTGCTTGACCTGTTCCTGCGACAGTCTCGCATTAAAACGCGGCGTAAGCGATGTGTGTTTTTGTTCAGTTTTGCTGTACTGCCAGAGGGCTATGCATTCGCCAGAGACAGACAGAGGGAGGGAAGGGAGAGCACCCCAACGGGGTGCGATCAGCTCGTGATCGCTTCTCCACATCCCATCCTGTCAAGACTTGGGGGCACACACACACGTGACTGGGAGGGGGACTCAAATCCCCGTCGGCCGTGTGGGATCCAGCTCCCTTGAAATCAGCCAGGGGGCCGGCCCAAGCACTGCGTGTTTTAAAACGCTGTTACTTGATGCTTATGTGTGAAGGCACGCAGACCAGGCCCGGGCTTTCACAGGGAGTACACCCAGGGGAGTCTGCAATGTCACTGAAACATCGACACAGGACAGCCCAGCTGGGGAGCTGCCTGCAGGGCAGCACGCCCCGTCGCTAAGCACGGACCATGGCCCATGCCCGAGGGAGGTCTGTTACCACCTCTTCTTCAGAGTTGGAGACACTGCGCTGAGGCCGCCTGTCCACGGTGGCTTGCTGGCCGGTCGCAGGCCAGCACATGAAGGCCCCTGGCTGGCCTGTGCCCGGCTGTGGGGTCGGCTGCCCTCGGCCCTGCCAGCCCTCTTCCCCTGTGCCTGTTTCCTGTCCCCCCAGGTGCCCCTCACACGTTTTATGCTGTCTGCCACGGCTACAGCTGGGCACCGCCTCACCCTGACAGACTCACCGCTCCCAGCAGAATCAAACCCGACCTGGACCTCTAACCTGGCCCTTTCCATATCTCCAGTATCAGGAAGTGGCACCCCCCAGCTGCACCACGAGCATCTGTAATGGTATTTCATTATGCCACAGAGCCCGCAGCCCTGCCTGGCCACCAGGGCAGGGGACACCTGGCCCCAGGCACGGAAGTCAAAGCCCAGAGATGTCTCTCACCATGTCCACCATGAGCCCTGGGTCCCGTCAGCTGCAAGGCCAGCCTCATGTCCAGGTCCTTCCCTAGTGCAGCACTCACTGTCATCGGGGCTCTCCTGCCTCGGCCTGTGCCCCTGGTGCCACCCAAGTCCGCCAGCTCATCTCAACCAGCAAGAAGCTCCCCGGGGCCTCCTGATGCCAACAGTGTGGCCACTCCGCCGGGCACAGCTGTCCACGTTTTGCTTCCCGCAACCCACAAGGCCTTCAGCCTTCCCTGGGCCACTGCCCTGAGCCTACAGGGTCACCTCGCCCTTGCTAAGACCCACCCCGCAGGACCGTGCAGAGGCCGATCCTTACTCCCATGTCACCATGGGACCACGTCCTAACCATGACATCCAGTCTAGCAAGATGCACACCCTGCAAGCCCTCACGTTGGCATCCCACCCTCACACCGGCATCCCGCCCTCACGCCGACACCCGCCCTCACGCCGGCACCCCGCCCTCACGCCAGCACCCCACCCTCACGCCGGCATCCCACTCTTAAGTCTTTCAGCACAGGAACTTGGGCTGTCTCAATTTTTAAATTTCTTGAAGCACTCGCCACAGGATTCCGGGGTGCTCAGCCTCCTGGGAAGGCCCCGGCCCAGGACGGGAGAGCCAGCTGCATCGGCCTGCCTGCCCAGAGACACCGGAGCTCACACGGTCCCTCTCCCCCAAGGCCTCCCTCCCTCCAGCCTCACCATCCTCCAGGCATCTTGGGGTATCTCAGCAGCCACTTATTCCTCACCCCAACAACCTACAGTGCTCACGGTCCCCGCACTTCTTACTCAAACCCATAAGCAACAAAAATAAAAATCTGGTCAAGTCTTTCAGTATGTAGATTTTCATTGAAAGCGTAGGGAATGCAACTCCGAACCCCTTGCCAGCTGCTGCGGCACTTCCCAGCCCACCACTGCCCTGGGCCCACTGTGGACACACCTGCTCTGTGCAAAGGTCGGCAGCGGTCGCTGGAGTCTGGCATTCCAGAGCCCACGCCCCAGGCTGGGGCTCTACTGGGGCACATGGATGCCAGCGTCGGCCTCTCACCAAACCCCTAGGTGATTCCATGGGACAGGTCCCTCTGCAATGTTCAGTCCCAACCTCCCCGTGCATCCTGCCTCCCAGCCCTCTGCTTCGGCCAGTCTGCCCCACGGCTCTCCGGCTCAGGGGTCGCCCCCTGCTCTATCAGAAGGCCTGCCCGTGCCCACCCTGTGATGCCGATAAAGGACGACCCAGGTGTCCCCAGCACCACCCTTCCCTCCAGCCAAGGCCGTCAGGGGCAGGGGGCAGACAGAGCGTCCTGAGCAAGCACTTGTGCCGAGCTCGAGACAGGGAGTGCTCCAGCAGCATCTGCCCTACCACTGCCCAGTGTCCCGACTGCTCCTGCTCTCCTCTTCCTTTTTTTTTTGGGGGGGGGATTTTTACTATAAGGCGTGTGCGCTCGCCAGACAGAGAGAGACATAGAGACAGAAAGCGAGAAATCACCTCCCAGGGGGGATGGTCACGCCACAATCCCTTCTCCTCCATTCTCCTCTTGGGATCTTGGGCATGCACGCAGGAACTTGGGCTGTCTCAATTTTTAAATTTCTTGAAGCACTCGCCACAGGATTCCGGGGTGCTCAGCCTCCTGGGAAGGCCCCGGCCCAGGACGGGAGAGCCAGCTGCATCGGCCTGCCTGCCCAGAGACACCGGAGCTCACACGGTCCCTCTCCCCCAAGGCCTCCCTCCCTCCAGCCTCACCATCCTCCAGGCATCTTGGGGTATCTCAGCAGCCACTTATTCCTCACCCCAACAACCTACAGTGCTCACGGTCCCCGCACTTCTTACTCAAACCCATAAGCAACAAAAATAAAAATCTGGTCAAGTCTTTCAGTATGTAGATTTTCATTGAAAGCGTAGGGAATGCAACTCCGAACCCCTTGCCAGCTGCTGCGGCACTTCCCAGCCCACCACTGCCCTGGGCCCACTGTGGACACACCTGCTCTGTGCAAAGGTCGGCAGCGGTCGCTGGAGTCTGGCATTCCAGAGCCCACGCCCCAGGCTGGGGCTCTACTGGGGCACATGGATGCCAGCGTCGGCCTCTCACCAAACCCCTAGGTGATTCCATGGGACAGGTCCCTCTGCAATGTTCAGTCCCAACCTCCCCGTGCATCCTGCCTCCCAGCCCTCTGCTTCGGCCAGTCTGCCCCACGGCTCTCCGGCTCAGGGGTCGCCCCCTGCTCTATCAGAAGGCCTGCCCGTGCCCACCCTGTGATGCCGATAAAGGACGACCCAGGTGTCCCCAGCACCACCCTTCCCTCCAGCCAAGGCCGTCAGGGGCAGGGGGCAGACAGAGCGTCCTGAGCAAGCACTTGTGCCGAGCTCGAGACAGGGAGTGCTCCAGCAGCATCTGCCCTACCACTGCCCAGTGTCCCGACTGCTCCTGCTCTCCTCTTCCTTTTTTTTTGGGGGGGGGGATTTTTACTATAAGGCGTGTGCGCTCGCCAGACAGAGAGAGACATAGAGACAGAAAGCGAGAAATCACCTCCCAGGGGGGATGGTCACGCCACAATCCCTTCTCCTCCATTCTCCTCTTGGGATCTTGGGCATGCACGCACACGCGCCCGGCGTGAGTTTTAAGCCACCAGGTCCGGGATGCGAACCGCGGTCGACTATGTGGGAGTCCAACGACATAGCCATTACGCTAACTGCTGGTTCCCTTCTCTCCTCTTCCAAGCACATTCTGTCACCTGCTGTCCTTCTGTCCTCCCAGCTGGCAGGGGTCCTCAAAGCACATCTCTTAGTAGTTTCGGAGTCTAAAAGATTCCGGCCCCTCGGGCACTTCACCAGCCAGGAGCAGTCTACACCTGCACCCCCTGCACCATGTCCCCAAGGGACCTGACCAACACACCCTCCAGGGGTCCCACCTTCCAACCAGCTGAGGTGACGGGAGGGGCAGGCAGGACCCAAGCCCACCTGCCGCCCACAGACTACAGGCTAGGGCTCCAAGGCTGGCTTTGCACCACCAGAAGGGTGTAGACCTTGGAGGCTCGAGTGGGTCCAGCCAAGTGCTGCCTTCAGACCACAGACAGGAAGGGAGATGTGCGGGGAGGGCCCCGTCCTGCACCCCTGTATCTCCATGCCTCGCACATAGCTCTCCTCTCCCTTCTCTCAGCACTCAGGTGACCATGGCTCCCTGGAGGTCCTGTCCTTCCAGGGACACTGTCTAAAAGGGGGCATGAGCCCTTTCCCTGACCTACCTCAGGGTCCCCACATCCCGCACCTGTAGTCCACAGTGACACGCTGGGACTTCACCCCTCATTAGCTCTCGGCCTGAACCATGCTGGGTCTGACTTCCCAGCAGTCGGAGGGTCTGCAGGGCCCGCCCGCCCCTCCGGTTCCTGCCTGGCACTGACGTCTGCTCTCCCTCGTTCCCCGGGGCAGAGCCGTCACCTCGACATTGCTGGTAAACTCAGATGAGTCTGAGACTCCGTCAGACCAGCTGTGCGCCTGGCTGGGGTGGCCAACAGTCTCCCTAAAGCGTGCCCGCCCCATGCCCACCCACACAGACATGCCTGAGGGCACTGTGCTGCTCTCTCGGAGCATGTGTGGGGCTGAGGACCAAGCCGCCCCAGGTGCCTGCCGTGTGGTTTCCGGGGTCCCGGCCCCCGGCAGGCCTCTCTCACCACGTCCACTGCACTCAC
>NW_006159630.1:3402935-3405411 GCF_000334495.1 Tupaia belangeri chinensis | reverse complement strand
AGGAATGCAGGCTGTGCTTGGCCCACGGGCCCTTTGGGCCTCGCTCTGAGCCCCTCGCTGGTTGGTTTCTGGGGATGAGAACACTCCAAGGAAGACATAGCCGTCTAGAGCTACTGCCACCCAGGCCAGAGGGGGTTTCATTCCCTGGGTTCAGAGGGCCCCTGGATTTACCCTTCATCCCGGAAACCGGCCCAAGCAGACCCGCTCTGCCAAGTGGCTCAGCTGGTGAGGACACCCCAGGCTTCCTATGGGGTCCCAGTTGGATGGGGCATCCAAATCTGGTCCTGCCCATGACTGTGGCTGCTCAGGAGTGCAGTGGACAGCAGAGGACTCCACTGGGAGGGGACAGGTCAGCTGCACACCGGGGCAGTGCCATAGCAGAGGCCTGAAATGCTCCCGTTCAGTCTGACCTTCCTGGAAAGGACAGGGACGTGGGGCCTTCCAGGAGGCTCCTCACCCCCGCTGCTTCATCATGGAAGCTCGTTGCCAACCACAGTTCCAGTCCTGCCAGCTGCGGGAGCTGCTAGTGAGATACGCCCAGAAACCCTTCCACAGGTGGACAGAAAGCTGATTGCTTCCTAAGTCTTTGCCACCTGTAGTCACCAAGCCACGTCACGTCCAGCCACGAGCGAAAGGGCCAGCATGCCACTGACAAATCAGCCTTTATTAACTCCCGACGTGCATAAGAGCCTTCGTGGGGGTTTTAAATCTACACAGGCCAAGGTCTGGGTCAGAACACCATGCCCGCCAATAGGCCCAGGCCCGGGTCACCCTTCAGAGCCCCCCAGCCACCCAGAGTGAACCTCTGGATGGCTGAGCAAGCCACATGCTGCACCACTGAAAGCAGAGCAGGCCGTGGGGCGAAAGACACTTCAGGGGCCAACCCTGGCTTTTCGTCCCAGTGGGCCCAAGAGAGGGTAGCCTGGGTACATGGTTGAATGGCGCACCCCAAATCCTTGTCCAGACAGAAGCTTTGAGTACGCCTTTGTCTGGAAGCAGGGTCTTCACAGACATCTTTAGTTATGACCAGATCACCCTGGATGGGGTGGGCTCTATCAGTGACTGCTGTCCTTCTAAGAGGGAAATGTGGACAGAGACACAGAGAAGGCCTAGCGAAGGCAGAGGCAGAGACTGGAGTGACGTGTCTCCAACCCAAGGAACACCAAGATTGTCTGGAGCCACCAGAAGTCGCGAGAGGCCTGGGACAGAGCCGACCCTGCCCACCTCGATCTCGAACTCCTGGCCCACAGCACTGAGAGAGAAACTCCTGCTGTTTGAAGCCATGAAAGCTGCGCCTGGACACTGGGAGCGGGCTTGGCAGGGCAGCTCTGGCCTCTGGCCTCTGAGCAGCGTGGGCTTTGGAAGTAAGTGTTCCCCGTGCCCGAAGCCTGAGGTCTTGAGCCACAGGAGTCGCTGGGACTCCCCAAGCAGGCATAGCAGCTCAGAGGGCCACCTGGGATAGGCACGGAGTCCCTGGAGGGGCTACCAGGACAGCACCAATGGCACTGGAGACAGAAAAAACCCTGGCGTTCAGCCCGGGCAGGTGCCACAGCGGGCCTGGCACGGGCTGCTCAGCTGCTGGAGGGTCAGGAGCAAAACCAGGCAAGATCGGGTTCCACAGGCTCCAGCTGTGTGCCCAACCGCCCCAGGACGCCCTGTGCCCACCAGCCGGAGGTCAGCAGGGGTCAGGCCCAGGTCCAGTCTCTTGAACTGCAGGCTCCCTGCTGTCTTCTGGCCCTCTGTGGCTTCCCTTCCTCCCTCCCTCACTGGTGCCCACTGTGGGGAAAAAGAGCCCCAAGGATAGCAGACACTCACTGGGGAGGCTAAGCAGGCACATCATCCACCCCCCATCCAGTCGTCCCGGGAGAGTCCAGTTTTTGTGGGTGTCCGGAAAAAAGTCACTTAAGGGTCCGGTCCAGGCCCAGCCTTGTTTGTGGGGTGTCCTGGGCAGGGCGCCAAGCAAAACGCTGGCCCCAGGGCCTTCCTCACCTGCCCTTTGAGTCTGTGGAACCTGCCTTGGGAGGGTGTTGCCTCCATCCTGTCCCCCTTAAGCCAGTGGGCCCCCAAATGAGGCTAGTGGCAGAAGCCCGACAGAGAAGCCCTTTTCTACCCAGTCCCTAACCCAGAGAAGCCCAACTCCCACCTCAACTGCGAAGTTTCTTCCCGGGGTCCCCAGTCATTCAGCCCACCCAGTCACACGCTGGGTCCCCGCTGTCCCCGCCCTCACGCTGGCAACCCAGGGGCGCCTCCTGCCAAAGCCGGAGCCCTTCCCGGCTCCCTTGGCTGGGGCTGGAGCTGCAGCGGAATTTCGGTGGAATTTTGAGGTTGGAAGCTCTCGGCAGCGAGGGGAGGAGAGGGAGGGGAAGAAAGTCCGGTTTGGGCGCCCACTTGCGGGATTCCAGAAGGAGCCGGGGGCGGGGGTCGCCCGGCCGCTGGGAGGGCGGCGGACGGGCGGGCGGGGGGGGGCCGGCGCCCT
>NW_006159630.1:3387273-3402561 GCF_000334495.1 Tupaia belangeri chinensis | reverse complement strand
GCCCCGAGGGGCCCTCCGCCCCCGCCTCCCGGTGGCTGGCGGCCAATGCAGGCTCCGGGCGCTCCCAGCGCCCCCTCCCCCGCGCCGCCCGGCCCTCCCCGGAGCCGGGGCTTTTGTTGTGCCCGGCCTGGCACGTCTCGGGGCATCCCGCACTCTCTGGCGCGGCTGGGGCCTGGGGGAGAGAGACGGGGCGCCTGCCCCGGGCCCACCCCCGCGCGGGCTCGGCAGCCCCAGCCCCGGAGTCACCCGCTTCGTGGCGGACTATGCCCAGTGGGCCCCACCCTCCAGGGCACCGGGGGCCGCCGATTGGGTTCCGAGGTACACACGGCTTGGTCCCCCACCCATCCTGAATAGAGTGTTGCTTGAACCAAGGGATGTGCCCTCTGGGCCGGGGTCATTCCTGGCCGCACATCCCCACCGGGTGTGGGCTGAGGGCCTCCTGAAACTTACCAAGGATTCCCTTCTGAAAAGGAGGCCTTAGAATTTTCAGAGACCTCGGCCAGTCTAATTGGGGAGGGGCGTGGTTACTGGGAACAAAACAGGATTTTGTGTAAACTGGCCATATTTCTGAGCAGCGGACCGGAGAGACGTGGGCCCAGCGCCCAGGACTGTGAGACGTCTGCTCAGCCCTCCCTCAGCCCACCCGTTTGGGAGCCCAAGGACTTGTCCCCAAACAGTTTTGGGTTCCAGGAAAGGTTGAGCAACCTGAGAAGTCGTGCCTTGATGCTGGGCCCCTGGCTACACCCCAAGGTGCACATTTTGGGTGTGCCCCCCATGTCCCAGGCACAGGGGCTCCCCATCACTCTGGCCTTTGGGGGATTTGCAGTCTAGCCAGGGGGACGGAAGCTCGGGGCAGAAATGACATGATTATGAATAATCGCCTGCTAACCGTCTACTGCCAACTTGTGATGGGAAACTGGAAAATATCAGAAGAACGGAAAACTGGTTTCTTTCTGTTTCTGTGTGCTTTGAAACAGATATCTTAGAAAAAAGTCAAATAGGCAGAGTGGTTATTTTTAATACCTTGACAAATTCAGCTTTTGTGGTAACGGGGTTGTTAGCAAAATGATGTCCGATGCTAACTTTCTACAGCACAGTGGGTTCAGACGACTGTGCCCTGGCCAGCTACGATGCTTAGGGTTTTTTTTCTTTTTTTATGGCAAGTGGAACAAAATGTTGAAATGCACACATCTCGGACCGGTAGCTCAGGGGCCCAGGGTGGTAGATGGCTTAGAGGAAGGTTTGACAGCGGCACAAGAGGGAATGGGGCTGATGCCACTGCACAGGGGAGGGGAGAGGGGCCGGGCTCCAGCTGGGGGTGGGTGGCAGTCCTAGAGACCGGCTTCTCCAGCCTGCAGCCTCTCACCTGCATCACGGGTTCTCCCTCCCGATTCACCCTCCCAGCACACAAACACACTGCAGTAAAAGTGAAATAAAAATCTCTCGGCCCCGCTTTTTACCACCGGTGTACCCCATTTTTCTGCTCCCCTCTCTAGTTATCGCTTCCAAACAGGGGCACCAGACGTCTCCAGTTCTCCTGTCTCCCTCAGTCCAACCTCCGTGCCTCTCCCTCTTCCGCCCTCTCTCCCATCAGCTGTACCCGTGTCTCTGAGCACCCACTGGACATGGACGGGTCCTTCCTGAGAGCTGGGCCTGGACGGTTAAAGAGCAGGGCCCTGCACAGCAGGTGGAAAGCCTTGGGGCTGGAATGCACAGGCCAGTGGCAGCCCGGGAGATGGAGGCAGGTGAAGTAGGGTGAGGGCCTTGCGGGGGAAGGCGAGTGCTTTCTTCTGAAAGAGCTGGGAGGCCTTGCAGGTTGTGGGCAGAGGGGCGGACCGGAGACATCTGAGAGGGTGGGTCTGCAGTGGGCAGGCAGGAGTGAGGGTGGCGAGCTGATTGCTGGCTGATGGGCCCAGGCTGTACAGTCAGGGGCCTCGTGGCTTCTATCAGGAGGCAGCTGACCTCTTAAGGACCAAAGGACTCCCCCAGGGCATGGCAGGAGAAGAGAAAGAGCAAGCCCTGCCTGAAACCCAGGGCTCCCTGCCTGAAACCCAACGCCCCAACCATCTCAGCTCCTGGGCCCAGCATCAGCGCCCCCTTCTGACAATCTTCCCATCTCCATACCAAGGAACGGGAGGCTCCCATAGTCTACTGAAGGCAGGGCGGAGCTCTGGGCCTGGCTGCTGGTGGCACAGCAACACCCATGCTCTCTCCCCAGCTTGTGCCCCGTGGCCAGGACCCTAAAAGGGCTGTCGCCGAGAGAGGGAGCATGGGGTCAGGAACCCCCAGGTCCAGGCCGAGAGAGAGTGAGGCAGCCTCCTCCACTGCATTGCTCCTGCCCGGCTGCCAGCACCTTGTCTTGACACTGGAGGGTGGCGCTGTGAAGGTCCCGGCCTGCCCAGGTCTGCCCAGAGCCGGGTATCTCGGGAACTCCCAGGACAAACGGGAGGGGTGGCCAGGCCAGATAAGGGAAGCTGTGAAGGGGGCTCCAGGGCCTTCGGACCTCGCGGGTACTCCTGCCGGGAGCAGCCTCCTACGCTCCCACCCCCTGAGAGATGTCCCCGCACCCGCCCAGCAGAGATGTCAGCTCATCCCACCCACACCCAGACACACCCAGCAAACAGACCTGGACGGTGTCAACACTGCCCAGGCCAGGAGGGAGTGCCAGCGCCCCACCCCGCCCTCCTCTCAGGTAAGTAGAGTCTGGGTGCTCCTGTGGCTCGCTAGCTGAGTCTGCCCCCACCGGAGGGCGAGCTCCCCCTCCCCGTCGGGATAGGAGTCTTCTCCCCCCCACCCCGTGGAGTGTTCGTTCCCTGGAGACAGCTTGAGCACAGCCGAAGCCCCCACACTCCTTCCTGCAGGTTCCAAGAGCCAGATGCTCTCGTCGGTGGAGCTGGCCTCACACGCCCAGGGAGCCGGACCGAGCCACAGGAGCAGGGGAGTGTGTCGGCAGCGGGGAGCAGAGAGTGGGCAGCTGGCGGGGTGGTGGCGCGTGCCCTTGTTTCTGAGTGCCTGGGAGGTCTCTGCAGCCCTGTGACCTGGGGCTCTCAGAGGAAGGGCAGTCCTGCAGCACCTGATGGGCTTCACCGTGCAAGGGCAAAGACTCTGGGCCACTGAAGGCAGGTGGGGCCACCCAGCCCAGATCTGTCCCCTGGCGGGGCTGTTTACCACAGGACAGCCTGGAGGTGACAGGAAGGTGAGTCAAGCATGACGGGCTGGCTGTGGTTGCACATGGTCAGTTCACTGCACCGGCCAGTGGCTTCACGGTCCGTGCGAACGTCAAAGGGCCTTTGGCATGAATCCCATTGTGAGCCCCCTTCAGTTGGGGCTGAGCCTCTCAGTCTTGGCATAGTTGACAGGGCTGCCTGGACACTGCAGGAGGTCGGGCTGCAATCCCTGGGCTCCCCCCAGATGCCGGGACATCCCGTCCCCAGGCGTGACAACCAAAATGTCTCCAGACATTGTGAAATCACCCTGCTTGAGAAATGATAAAGAAACTGATACACATCTCTGGTCTGGAGATGCGACACAGAGACGCAAACAGGGTTCCCGAGCAGAGCCAGCAACGGCGCTGGGGGTGGGGTGACGTGTCAGTCACTGCAGGACCAGACGGGAGGCCATGCCAGGTACTGGCTGTCGGGAGAGGGGGACAGGAGTACACGCACACTCTGAAACGGTGGCCACGATAGGGCCGGCCGGTGGCATGGTAGTCGGGACAGCTAGATCCCACACGGCTTTATACATGGTTCGAGCCCCAGACCTGGGGCTTGAGAGAGACACGCCAGGTGCACATACTCGTGTACCCAAAATTTTGAGGGAAGGGGGATGATGGAGAGGGGATTGAGATGTGGCCGTCCCCCACGGGGGCGCTCTCTCACTCTTTGTCTCTGTCTCTGTCTGTCTCTGATGAGGGCACAAGCCCCCTGACAAAATTGAAAGAAAGCAAGTCCCTGATAAAACGGTGCCACAGCACTCAGCCACAGGGAATTCAACGCATGTGTGGGTCTAGAAAGGCGCAGAGAAGTGCGTTCAGCAAGATGTCAGGGGTGCTGGGCGGCGGGATCTGAGGTGGAGGGCTGTGTCTGCTGCCAGCTCCATGTGCGGCCTGCAGTGCTCGGGCGGGGTGCAGCCCTGAGGGCGACAGCCCTCCCGCACCTGCTGCAGGACCCGTGAATGCCTTCTGTTTTCTGTCTGCGAGCGCGTGCATGCATGGGGGAAGAGGGAGAGGGAGGGGGAGAGGGAGGCAGAAAGTCCCCATGGGGCCTGGTCATGTCACCACGAGGGAGGCAGAAAGTCCCCATGGGGCCTGGCCCTGTCACCCCCCTTTCCCTTCTACCCCCAGCCTGCCGGGATCTGGGGCACACGTACAAACACACTGTACTTTTTCAAGTCGACAGGGCCGGGACCCACGCACCCCCAGGTCTGTGCCTGTGGCCACTGCACCACTCTCAGTTCCTACTCTAGTGGGGTCTCCTTGGGCAATGTCCGATTGTTCACCCCACCCCGCGGGGCATCCCGAGGGGTCAAGGACTCGGCCCCCTCCCTCACTGCGGTCTTCTGTCACCCTCAGCCTCCCTCACCTCCCCAGGCAGACATGCTGGGGCAAAGGCAGCCAGGAGCTAACACTCCCCTTAGCAAAGCTGCCTTCATTTCAGCCCCTGAGAGCAGTTCCCGCGTGACTGCAGAAGGAAAGGAGGGTGGGAGAAGAGAGGTGGCCTCCGTGACGAGAAGGAAGCCTGTGCGGTCACCAGCTCTAAGAAGTCACCATATCGAAACTATATGGAGTAGACACCCTGACTGAAAGCACATAGACACCGCCTCCAGGGAGGCAGCCCTGATTCAGCAGAGGTTTCACCCCTGGGCTGACAGTGTGATGGACCTTGACCCCTGTGGACTCTGAAGTGGCAGATCTTCTTCTCCCTGTGGCTCTTGGGACTCAGAAGGGTCTCCCATCCTGCGAGGGCGGCTGGGCTGGGGCCTCTTGCCCTCCTTCCTGCCTGCCTCGTCCACTCTCCCTTCCACACCTGTGCGCCCCGCCCGTCCCTCCGGCTGCCTGAACCCAGCATAGCCTGGCAGGAGGAGGAGCGTGCCCGGAGGGGTCTCCTTCAGGCCTGCGCTGTGCTTCCTCGTGCCCAAGCGGTTTCCTCTTGGCCCGGGGCATGTGGTCATGTGCTTCCCTTCGGGCGGGTCAGGGCCCCGGGCCAGCGAGCAGCGAGAACCCAGTGCTCCTCCACCCAGGACACAACCCAGCTGCTGCACTGGGCTGGGGCTGGCCGTGCGGGGAGGGAGGAGGACACCCCAAGACGCTGTGGTCCCGTGCAGCAGGACCCCTGGAGGCTGGCCAGCCGACTTTTCTTGGTTTCAGGTTCCCCTTGCTGGAAGCCAGGCGGGAGGCTCAGGTTTCCAGGCCATCCTCCGTCCTCTGGTGTCTGGGGAGTGACAGGCCCACGGCCATGATGTCATCTCTAATCCAAACAGAAGGGAGGCCGGCCGGGCCTGGCCGCGGCCCATGCTGAGTGCGGCAGTAAATTTCATTTCGAGGCTGTGATTAGGTCTGTGCCCAAGAATTTCCTCCCTCTCCTCCCTCTCCCCCAGCCACTGTGTCTCCCCGTGTTTCTGCCCCGCTGTCCTCCCCTTCTCTCCCCTCCACCTCTCTCTGGGGATGCTGTGGGTCCTCGCTGACATCAGCCCTGCAGCGTTCAGCCCAGCCTCCCTCACGCCCTCTGCAACCAGCCCCAGAGGACAGGAGCAGGTCTGAGCCCCCAGACGGCATGCCGGGCGACAGCGAGGGCAAGTGTGGGCCTCTGGTCACCAGCAAAGGGGCCAGAGCCAGAGCCCCGAGAGCGGCACAGAGGAGTCCAGGCCTGCTGGAAAGTGACTCACCAGGCCTGGCCGCCGTCTCCAGCTGTTCTGGAGCTCTCAGTCCCGCTTGGTGATCCTCCCTTTCTGGTGCTCTCTCTGCCCCTCCGCTGTGAGAGGGCTGCCCACCTCCAGAGGCCGAGGAACGCTGCACACCCACAGCAGTGGCTCGCCCTGCTGGCACTGCGAGCTCCCGGGCCCCTCCGTCCCTGCCTGGAAGTGGGATCCACAGGCTGTCCTAGCCCAGATCACACCGTCTCTCCTCTTCCTGCGTAGCCTGGCCACCTGGCTCTGTCCTAGCTCTCTAGAACTCAGAACGAGGCTGATGCTAGTCACTGCTTGGTGTCCCTGCACTTGCAGCTCCTGCTTGGCCTCCCCTTGAAGGTGTCACCTGATGACAGCTTCGCTGCCACTGGTGCTCACAGGGGAGGCACCGGGTTGGTGCAGCCAAACTGGTCTAGGCTCCCTGCAGAGGTGGGTGACACCCAGGTCCCCTCGGTGCTGCCTGTCACATAGGCCTGCAGTTCTGATCCCCCGGAGAGGTAGGAGGGGTGCCCAGACATGGCCTCATGGCAGGTGAGTGGCCATAGCTGTTCCCTGCCTCTTCCCTACCCCGCAGACACAGCGAGCTCTGCATTCCAGCTCCCTCCCCGAGCCTGGGGACCTCCCAGCCCCTGACCGTGCCCAGTCAGTCAAGGCCCGGCCAGCCAGCCGAGGTGATGCCTGACTCTCTCGGCCCTGGGGAGGTGTCTGACTGGGCTCAGGTGGAGAGATGATCGTGGTAAGGGGGAGAGGGGACTCTGCACTGTGACCTGTGTCCACAGGTGCCTGCATTTCATCTCACAGGTCCCCCGTTTTCGTGGCTGTCCTCCCTGCTCACTGAGATACTTTTTTTATTTTGCCTAAGCTTATTTAATTTATGGAAGTGAGGGCGAAAGAGCGGGAGACACAAGGTAAGCACCTTCAACAGGGTCACTACTGCGACACTCCCCGAGCCCTCTCAGCCAGCCGGGAACCGGTCGTGACCTTCCAGACAATCCGGCTGTCAGGCATGCTGTGCCTGGGCCCCCATCATTCAGCAAGGTTCTTGGGGCACCAGGTGAGTGCCAGACCCGGCAGGTGCTGAGGTCAGAGACCAAGCCAGGCAGCCCCGCCTACAGCGCCCAGGAAGAGAAAGTAGGAAGCACAGACAAGAGCCACCGCAGAGTGTGGTGGGCGACCCGATGGGCCACCAGGGGCCGGGGTGGCGGCAGCAAGGTTGGGTGGTCTGGAGGGCTCTCAGACAAGACCTGGAGGTCGAGGCGGGGCTCAGCACATGGAGCGCGGATGGAGACGGCAGCAGCTGTGGCGGTGACTCACTGCTCCGCGGAGTGATTGGAAACACATGTTCCTGAGCGCTGTGGGTTCTCAAATGACATGGGAATCGACCAGGAGAAGGGGGTGAAGAGGCTGTGGGGGGAGGGGAGGGGAGGGGCTGCGTATTCTTGAGCGGTGTGCTCTGGCTCTGCACCTTGGCGGTCCCAGCGGATCACTCGAGCCTGGCCGTGCCCCCACTCCCACTTCCACAGCCTTCTCCTTCCGAGACATTTCGGATTCACGGGCGGGAGCGAGCAGGGCAGTGCACCCCCACCCTGGCTCCCAGCTTTGAAAGCACGCCACGTGTCCAGTCCTGCTTCATCAACACCCGCCCCAGTGGGTTATTTTGAAGCCAGTCCCAGACATAGTAGTAGTTCACATGTAATATCAGAGGGACTTCTATTTTTTTAATACTTTATTTAACTTTATTTTTTATTATTATTTTCCACTTTGATCAGGAAGAGCCCGAGAAAGAAAGGGAAAGTGAGAAAGTGAGCCACTAGGTCCCGACTCTAACCGTACTTGGCCATGTGGGAGTCCAGCGCCTTTAACCACCACGCCACCTGCCGGTGGGGACTTCCATTTTTAGTGGCAGATCACCTGCTCTTCTTCGTTAGTGAGGGTTTATCTGAGCACATGCTTTTCTTCTCTGGAAAAGCAGCTTCCTGCATCCCCCCCTCTGAATCCACACTCTCTGAGAAAACAGCTCCCCCTCTGTGCAAACACCCCGTGGGTGTCTGCAGGCCTGAAAAGATGAATCCGCAGCGTGGCCTAGCACTAGCCACGTCTCCTACACAGTCCTTTCGCTGGACCCCGAGAGGCTATGCCACGGTGTCGGGGAGGTGAGGGAAACACTTGGAGTAGTGTCACTGCCTGTCATAAGCGGGGCGTCTGACACGTGCCACATCCCATGACCTGGATAATTGTCGCCGTGTCATGCTGTGGAGGATGGGCAGTTAAATGCAGCGATGAACCTGGGCTTGAGAACCAGGTGGACCGGGTCTGTCTGAGTCCCCAGCTGAGTGCCAACACTCGCTTATTTAACCTCTCGGGCTCTTGGACTCATTTGGAAGGTGGCAGTCTGCTAGTCCTTCCCCATCGAAGGCTCACGGGACAGCAGCCAGCAGGCAGCAATGTCCTGGGGACACTGGTTATGAAGGGGCCAAGGAACAAAGCTGGCCATGAACCGGGCATTTGCTGAAGTCGGGGTTCAAACCCCGACCTGTCAGGCTCCGAACACCGTTCCCTTCGTTAGCCAGCCCACCCGGGGATGTGACATTTAGGGTTTGTTGGACACCGCTGCCCAGTGACTTCTGGTCATGGCGTGGAAGGTCTCTGCCCCCAGCTCACGCTGTCAGGCTGGTCCAGGCGTGGGAGACACTCCCTTCAAGAACTCAGGGCCCTTGGGACTTGGCGGGAAAGGGGGCACAGCCCACGGGTGCGAAGGAGACCAGAGGAAGGCGTCTCTTCTCTCTGGGGGTGGGTGGGGACTGCTCCCCCTACCTACAGCCCAGCCCACATGTTTGGGTCGCAAGTTCTCACCTGCCGGTGAGACCAAAGTGGTCTTTGCCCGAAGGATGCGGATGCGGAGTTTCCTGTGCCTCACAGGCCCCGCCTCCAACTTGTTACCCTGCCTTTGTCCTCCCCTGCATTCTCTGTACCCCACCGCCTGCTCCGCCCACTGCCACCGGCCAGTGGTTCAGTGCTGCCATCAGTTTTCTGGGGTCGCAGTCTGTGGAGCGAAGACCTGCCTGGGCTGGCCAGGCTGGGAGACCGTAGGGGCCAGCTCCGGGGCTGTGGCCAGCAGCTCCCACTGGGTAGTCAGGGCCAGGGCCTGCAGGTCATAATGGGAGTGGGAGGACTGGAAAGTGCGCAGCTGTGCCCCCAGGAAGCTGCCTCGGAAGGGACTTTGGGGCTGCAGGAGCCCCAGCTAAGTATAAGCAGGGCAACCATAAACACGTCCAGAATACAGAACACAGACTGCGTCTGGGAATTCAGATCAACAAACAGAAAAAAAAAAGCAATCCCCCAACTGCCAGGGACCGCTCCTGGCAGCATTAGGACATGTGTCATTCATTCATTTTATCTGCATATAAATATCCTTACATTCACATGTTGTGAACTCCTCTGTACCAGCTGATACTGCGTGTACTGGTCTGTAAAAGCTGGCTTTCTTTAAACCCGAAAGATGACCCATGTGACGAAGCATTTCCCTGCACTGCCCTTGCACACCTGCAGGGCGCTTGGTTGAGGCTCTCCCCAGGAGTCAGTGAGGTTGCCAAGGGCAGCTCCAGGCTCGGTGGTCCCTGTAGCTCCCAGTTCCAAAGAGTAAGCAGGAGTCTTCAGCTGTTGCCATGGAAAATACCTGAGGAAAACTCTGATTGGCCAGGCTTGAATCCTGTACCCATCCTTGAGCCAATCACTGTGGCTAGCAGGGTTGAGGGCTTTGATTGGCCAGGCCTGAGTCCCACGCCCTCCTGTGGTAAAGAGAAGGCAGAAGGAAGGATGCTGAGCCAACACAAAGCATGGATGCCCCCAGACTGCAAACCAGCCAGACGAGGAGTGTAAGCAGGAGGACTGTGTCCGAGCGGGCCTGAGGACTGTGAGGCCTGGTCCTTTTTCCTGAAGAAGCTTTCAACCTGGGGAAGCACTCCCAAGTGCAAAACACAACAATTTAAGAAGAGTTAAGTGCTGAAATGAGATAGCCCCACAGGGGACTTCGCTGCAGGGCAGACCTGGGCTGGAGTCCATTCCCCAGGACTTCGACTGCCCCTCCCCGGGCTCAAGCCTCCTGGCCCATAAGCAGGAGACCGCACACCTGCCACACTCCTTGGGGTGTGGGAGGGCTCACCTGTCGCCAGCAGCAGTTTGGAGGCTGGCGCACGTAGGTGCCTTATAGGTGGCGGCAGAGTTAGGGGGAGTGTTTGTTTGGGGAGGAGAGAGGTCTCCTTGCACAGACCTGGTGCTCAGTAAAGGCTGGAACGTTAGGACCAGCAGACGGCGTAATGGTTACATTGTCAGACTCCCATGTAGTCAACCACGTTCAAGTCCCAGATCCGGAGGCTTAAAACTCCTGCTGGGTGCGTGTACGTGCGTGCCCAAAATCCCAAGAGGAGAATGGAGGCAAAGAGATTGTGGCATGGCCATGCCCCCTAGGGGGTGATTTCTTGCTTTCTGTCTCTCTGTTTCTTTCTGTTTCTCTGGTGAGCACCTGCACCCTATAGAAAAAAAACTCTATTAAACAAGAAAAAAAAGGAACCAGCAGTTAGCATAATGGCTATGTCGCTGGACTCCCACGTAGTTGACTGCGGTTCATGTCCTGGACCCGGTGGCTTAAAACTCAGGCCAGGCGCGTGTGCGTGTGTGCCCGAGATCCTGAGAGGAGAATGGAGGAGAAGGGATTGCGGCATGGCCATCCCCCCAGGGGGTGATTTCTCGCTTTCTGTTTCTATGTCTCTTTCTGTCTGGTGAGCGCATGCGCCCTATAGCAAAAACCTCCCCCTCCCCCAAAAAAAAGGCTGGAAAGTGAACCGTGGACTGATTGGAGCCAGATGCTGGAAACAACCCTTATGTCCACCAAACAATGCACGAACAACCAAGTGTGGTCCGTCCACATGAGGGACCACAGACATGGAAGGAAGCATGGTTACGCACGAGCATGCAGGACCCGAGAAATGCCGCGAGAGGAGCCAGAGCAGAAACCCACAGGTCTTGTGATTCCATTTCTGCGGGAGTCCGGAACAGCCAGATCCGGGAAGACGGAGAGCAGAGGGGTGGGCAGCGAGGGATGATGGTGAGAGGGTATGGAGCCCTCTCTGAAGGGAAGCCCTGAAACCGGCTCTGGGGACAGGCACAGCGCACATGCAGAAACCAGAGTGTGCTCAGAGTGGGTGAATCGCGTGGCACGTGAATTAGATCTGTTTATTTATTTATTTTTATAGAGATTTTTTGCTATAGGGCGTGTGCGCTCGCCAGAAAGACAGAGAGAGACAGAGAGAGAGAAAGTGAGAAATCACCCCCCAGGGAGGATGGCCACACCGCAATCCCTTCTTTTTTCTTCGACTGCCCCTCCCCGGGCTCAAGCCTCCTGGCCCATAAGCAGGAGACCGCACACCTGCCACACTCCTTGGGGTGTGGGAGGGCTCACCTGTCGCCAGCAGCAGTTTGGAGGCTGGCGCACGTAGGTGCCTTATAGGTGGCGGCAGAGTTAGGGGGAGTGTTTGTTTGGGGAGGAGAGAGGTCTCCTTGCACAGACCTGGTGCTCAGTAAAGGCTGGAACGTTAGGACCAGCAGACGGCGTAATGGTTACATTGTCAGACTCCCATGTAGTCAACCACGTTCAAGTCCCAGATCCGGAGGCTTAAAACTCCTGCTGGGTGCGTGTACGTGCGTGCCCAAAATCCCAAGAGGAGAATGGAGGCAAAGAGATTGTGGCATGGCCATGCCCCCTAGGGGGTGATTTCTTGCTTTCTGTCTCTCTGTTTCTTTCTGTTTCTCTGGTGAGCACCTGCACCCTATAGAAAAAAAACTCTATTAAACAAGAAAAAAAAGGAACCAGCAGTTAGCATAATGGCTATGTCGCTGGACTCCCACGTAGTTGACTGCGGTTCATGTCCTGGACCCGGTGGCTTAAAACTCAGGCCAGGCGCGTGTGCGTGTGTGCCCGAGATCCTGAGAGGAGAATGGAGGAGAAGGGATTGCGGCATGGCCATCCCCCCAGGGGGTGATTTCTCGCTTTCTGTTTCTATGTCTCTTTCTGTCTGGTGAGCGCATGCGCCCTATAGCAAAAACCTCCCCCTCCCCCAAAAAAAAGGCTGGAAAGTGAACCGTGGACTGATTGGAGCCAGATGCTGGAAACAACCCTTATGTCCACCAAACAATGCACGAACAACCAAGTGTGGTCCGTCCACATGAGGGACCACAGACATGGAAGGAAGCATGGTTACGCACGAGCATGCAGGACCCGAGAAATGCCGCGAGAGGAGCCAGAGCAGAAACCCACAGGTCTTGTGATTCCATTTCTGCGGGAGTCCGGAACAGCCAGATCCGGGAAGACGGAGAGCAGAGGGGTGGGCAGCGAGGGATGATGGTGAGAGGGTATGGAGCCCTCTCTGAAGGGAAGCCCTGAAACCGGCTCTGGGGACAGGCACAGCGCACATGCAGAAACCAGAGTGTGCTCAGAGTGGGTGAATCGCGTGGCTCGTGAATTAGATCTGTTTATTTATTTATTTATTTTTATAGAGATTTTTTGCTATAGGGCGTGTGCGCTCGCCAGAAAGACAGAGAGAGACAGAGAGAGAGAAAGTGAGAAATCACCCCCCAGGGAGGATGGCCACACCGCAATCCCTTCTCCTCCATTCTCCTCTCAGGATCTTGGGCACGCATGCACATGCGCCCGGCGTGAGTTTAAGCCACTGGGTCCAGGACTTGAACCACAGCTGACTACATGGTAGTCCAGCGACATAGCCATTATGCCAACTGCTGGTCCCTAGATCTGTTTTAAAAGGGAGAAAGAAGGAAATGTGCACGGGGCCTTTGAACGCCGGGTGGGGTTTAGAATGTCAGGGCAAACACACCTTCCTCGAGGAGGGGACTGGCGGCCCGTCCAGGGTCAGGGAGCTGTGGGCACATTCCTGGTGAGAACAGCCGATGAGGGGCAGGGGCGTGGCAGCCGTGGAGAACCTGGCAGGCAGCAAGGCGGGGTGGGGCAGAGGGACGGGGCTCCTGCTTCTCCTCCTCCTCAGTGCCCGCCTTCACAGCTGCTCAGGAGGGGAGGCCCCACTGGCTCTGGGGACGCACAGCAGCAGACGAGAGCACTCCCTCCACTCGCTGAGACTCTGGCCTGGCTGCAGACCCTCCTCTCCTTTCCATGTTCAGCCCTTCCCATCTCGGCCAGCTCATCCCCGTCCCTAAGCAGGGACCCAGCGGTCGCAACCTAACCAATGAGCAATGGCAGAATAAAGTGGCCTGAGAGTGTTTCCTTAGAGCTCCACCGTCGCCACCATCCCCCAGACAGAGACGTCCTCAGCTCAGGAGTTCGAGCGTCCTCACCCGCTGGCCCCTGAATCTGGGTCTGCTGGCTGTGGCGTGGAGTGGAGCTGGGGGTGAGCGGACACCAGGAGGAGGTGAGAGCAGCTTCTCTCCTGGGGCCGGAAAAGGCAAAGCTTCGCCTGAAAGAGCAAACAGATCCAGCCAAGCCTTTTGGACACAGAGGCGAGGGGTGGGCAGGAGCCACCGTGCTGGCTGGGGTGAGGGAAGGCCGCCTGGTGGGGGAAGGCGGGGCTCTGGGATAAAGCAAGGGGAGAGTCGGGAAGGAGACAGAGCGGTCTGGGTCTGGCTGAGTACCTTGAATGCAGCCCTCATTAAAAGGCTTCATTAAATATGTAAACCATGTTTTAAATCATTATTCCTTTTTTTAATGAATAGCTTTCACCTTTAGGACATAGAGTTACAGAAAATGCAACAGGAGAGTCCCACTGACCGGCTCCCCCTTTCCCGTCCTCGGTCTTTCTGGGAAGCCGTAGTTGGTCCCCTCCAGGCCATGTGGATCCATCGTCATAACGGGCCGCCGTGCCCGGCTGGCTCTTGGACGTTCCCTGGGTTTGGACAAGGGTGTGGTGATGGGAAGCCGCCACTGCAGGAGTTTCCCTGCCCTAAAACCCTGGCTCTGCCTGTCGATCCTGTCTCCTGTGTTTGGTGTTCCTCCCAAGTGACCTGCTCCTAAAGGGCCACCAGGAGCCCAGCTGAGTAGCGCCCAAACACCAGACTGGCCCTGTGGGGTGCCGGGGGTTCGCGTGGTCTCAGGCTCTTGGCACCCAGCGGCCGTTCTGTACAGCAGCAGGGCGCCTCGTCCCAGTCATCCGGGGTCTGACAGGCTGGCCTCGCCCCCTCCCCAGGAGAGGAACCGAGGACGTTTGTCCTGAGGTTATGGACAGGAGTGGGCAGCCTGAAAGGCCCAGGCAGTCTGGGCCACCTTCCAATGCTGCTAAAACCCTCCATCCTGGGGCAGCCCTGGGGTAGACCCAGGCCCAGAATGATCTGCAGGCTGAAAGCCCCGTGGCCAGGAGGTTGCCCTCGGTGCCTCCGTCTCCACGGATGCTGTGATGGCTGTTCTCTGGGACCGTCTTGTGGCAGCCCTGACATCCTGGGTGACTTTGCTACCTGCAGGCATTCGCCGCAGGTTGGTCAGACCAAGTTTCAAAGGCAGGTGGACACCAGGGAAGGTTCCAGGGCCAGCCAAGTCCCAGGGGAGGGCCGCGGCACAGGTGACGCGATGGCTGGTGCCCCGTGGTGCTCAGGAGCACCGTGACCACAGCCGGACCCCGACGCCCTCGCTCAGACCTCACCCCCTGCTGGTTTCCCCCCACAGGGACAGGGGATCCTTCGGGACCCCTCCCTCCTGTAGCTGCTGTGGCTCCAGCTGCTCGGGCAGACTGACTTCTCCAGCCCGTCCCTAAAGGGAGCCTGGGGGCACCCTGGTCTCCTGAGTGTGGAGACCAAGTTTCACAACTGGAAGGAGACAGCTCGGTGTGTCGCTGCAGAGTGACCACGCTCTGGCAACTCCAGTCAGAACAAGAAGCGGAGCGAGGCTGTGATCAGATGCCCGGTCCTCAGGTCCCCCCAGTCACTGTCCTGTTTAGAGGGACCTGTCCCCCAACCAGGTTTCTGCCTGAGCTCAGACCACCCCAAGCACGCATCCCACTCTGATGAAACCTGTCCAACCATTTTACTAAAACAACCTTTACATATAGGAAACACAGCCAGCTCGCTCAGTTAAACGCTTAGTTTCTTGTCATCTGTTTGAACACATCTGTCTCTGAGGTGCCTCCCTTGGGGAAGAAGTTACTGGGCGTCTGCCTAAGTTGCCCGAGGTCTTGAGCAAGACCCAGGATTTGATCCAACAGTTCCATTGCCATCCAGAAGGACTGGCCCAAAATGTAACTAAAGCACAGAAGAAATGCAAAGCGAGGTTTCACCGCAGCCGTCGCAAGGCCAGCGAGGAGCCGTCGGACAGCGGAGTGGCACGGCCGGCAGCCAGCCGAAGGGCGGCGCTGCTTTACCCGGCCGTGTCGC
>NW_006159630.1:3381471-3386759 GCF_000334495.1 Tupaia belangeri chinensis | reverse complement strand
GGGCAGCCAGCCGAAGGCCGGCTCTGCTTGACCAGGCTGTGTCGCCACGCGGGCAGAGTGAGCAGCCCTGAAGTCCGCGACCTGGGCTGCCCGTTGGGTGAATGTTTGAACCGTCTTCCTGCTTACGCCTGTCGTTTGCTATCCCCGCGGTGGAGCTATGAAGGGCAGTCCCACCAGCGGGAGAAACTCCATTTCCAGAGCGAGACCGCTACGCCCCCCTCGTTGGCTGGGCTGGGCTCCAGCCAGCTGCTTCAGAAGTGTGGTGAGCCGGGGACAGACCCCGGGCACCCACGTGCTGCAGGAGGCCGTCCCGACCAGGGCAGAGCTGGGGGACGGGAGGCTGGGCCGGCGCACATCTCGTTCCCGAAGCGTTCTCAGAACACCGTCTACGGTTTGTTGGGTTCTCTTTTTTCATGCTCAGCAAAACCGTGTGACAACACTCTGTGACACGGCCGGGTGAGTGGGAGGAACCTGGACTCGGCACGTTAACCTTGAACACGGAACAGGAGAGCCGCCCGTGGTGGGCTGCGGGCTTTTCCAACCCCGAGGCTGTTTATTACCACGAAATGTGCTGATGGCTCACAAGCACCAGCCGTCCCCTCCCTCCCCCGCCCTGGGCAGGCTCTGGGGTTTCCCGACAGCCTGCATGTGCCTAGGGCCCTGGGGAAGCTGTGGCTGACCTGCGACAGCACACTGCCTTTTATGGGAGACTGAAGAGGTTTGGACCGGGGCCAGGACAGAGGTACCTGCCTTTCTTCCCACCAGCCACATTTTAGGGGACTCTGTTGCAATGCGTGTTTGTGTTTGGACTTAGAAAACAAGTGAATAAAAATTCCAGATGAATAGTTTTGCCCTGTTCTTACTTATTTCTTTCCACGTGCCTAAGACCTGGTCCCTGCTTCAGAGCAACTGGGCACCTAAGCAAGCACACAGACACTGAGAGACCACTGCAGTGAAGCAAGCAGCCTTGCCACAGCCTGCTGTGTTGGTCAGGGGCCCTGTTGTAAGTAGCTGTGCACCAGATGCAGGCCGTCTTATCAAGGAAAGGAGAGTTACTGGCTCACTTAACCGAAGAGCCTCCAGCCACGGCAAGTGTTTCCATGTTGGGTCAAGGATCTCCACTCCCCCTGCATCTGTTTCTTTCTCAAATTGGTCTACCTCATGGTCACAAAATGGCTGCCAGTGCAACCAGGCTACGTGCTTCTGCATTCAAGTTGCTTTTTCTTTTGCTTTTTGTTTTGTTCTTTTTTTTTCTTTCCTTTTTTTTTTTTTTTTTATGTTTTTTGCCATAGGATACGTGTGCTCACCAGAGAGAGACAGAGAGAGGGAAAGTAAGAAATCACCCCCCAGGGGGAATGGCCAAGCCACAATCCTTTCTCATCCAGTCTCCTCTCAGGATTTGGGGCACATACATGTGCCTGGTATGATTTTCAAGCCAGTGTGTCTAGGGCATAAACCATGAAGCTGACTATGTGGGATCCAACACCTTAACCTCCATGCCACCTGTGGGCCTAAGTCAATTTCTTTTTTTCTCCTCGAATCTTTCTTTGCTCATAAATCTGCAAAGAGGGCAGGGCTCAGCAGGGATGGCTCATCTCTGTTCCACATGGTATTGACTGGGATTGTTCATCCAGGGACTAGAGGACCCCTTTCAAGATGGCTCATCAGGGCTGGCAAACTGGTGCCAGCTGTTGCCTGGAAACTTAAATGGGGCCATGGCTCAGAGGGTGAGTTCTCATTTCTCTCTCTCTGTCTCTCTGTGTTTCTGTGTTGAGCACGCATGCCCTATAGCAAAAACAAAAAGTGAAACAAACAGAAAAGGACCAAAATAAGAGTTCCAGAAAAGAAGCTAAGTCCTACCTTTAAAAAAAAGTGAGCACGCATGCCCTATAGCAAAAACAAAAAACGAAACAAACAGAAAAGGACCAGAATAAGAGTTCCAGAGAGGAAGTCCTACCTTTAAAAAAAATTTATTTATTTCTTCCATGAGTAAGATTTACAGTGAGAGAGACATAGACAAAAAGAAAGCACCCAAAAGGATCTTAATCTGCGATCCACTCCCAGCCTCAGTCAGTCCCAGGTCATAGGCATGCGTGTGCCTGGCATACTCTAGGAGGTCTCTGGGTGCAGACCTAGAACCTTCTCAGGTGGGTCAGCCTCACAGAGCACCGTGTTTTTCTGTTGTGCTTTTAGTCTCTTGGCTCTGGTAGAGTGCCTGGAGTCACTGCAGCCACTTTGCCACCATGAGGGAAGCCAGTAAGAGGATCGAGTTGCTGCTAAAGAAGGCATGAAAGTGGGAGTACCTGAAACTGGCTCTTGGGCATGACAGAATGGCCAGGATCCACCAGCTGCAATGCCCACCGGGGGCAAAGCCCACCAAGTGCTAAACTTTCCTGTCACGTGGGCATCCCGAACATAGTGTGAGCCTTTCTGAGTTGGGCTTGTCACTCATAGCCTAGGCATCCTAAGCTAATACACCTCCTGTCACTAGTGGGGAGCCTCTGTGGGTGTGAAGTCGAGAGAAATGTCTCAGTGTGGTCCTGGGGAGCAGTAACCACGGGGCTATGGAGGCTGACCTGGCAAGAACTGGAGACCACCAGGAGCTGCAGCAAAACTTCAGACGGGAGAAGGTGAGGTCAAGGTGTGAGTGGCAAAGGGCATTGCTGAGGGCGTGGAGCCCGGCCCTGTGCGCCCCGTGCGCCGTGAGCATGTACTAACCGCCGCCATGAAGCAAGGACTGGCCCAGCCCCAGAGTAGCCGGGAGTGGCTCAAAGCAAGCTGCACCAGCCTCCCCGTCCTCTCTGCCCAGGGCCAGTCTTCCATGCACTCACTGACTGGGAGGACGGTCCCGAGGGCTGGGAGCTTGCAGGCCCAGGTAGCTGGTGGCCCTGCCTTTTAGGTCCTGCTCAGCCCACTGTGGCCCTCCTTCCACATGTGGCTGGGCCGGCCCCACTCCGGCGACCTCAGCCCACCCCACCCTGTAGCCGAGGGGGCCAGGAGGAGCCAGGCCGCCCGCCTGCTGCCCCCAGCGCCCCTCACACAGCCAGGAGCTGGTACCACAGCCGGGATGGTTACCGGTCTCTGCAGCACTCGCTCTCCTCTCCTTAAAGGACCAGGCTAGTTTCCCTTCTTCCTGGGCCTTGGGGACCTTCTCCCTCTGGGTTCTCTCCAGGAGTGCCCCCTAGTGCCCACCTTGAGGGCCACAGTGCCAGGGCTTGGGAGCCAAGGCCAGCAGGCTGGATGGCCTTCATAGGCCAGGTCCTGGGACTCAGGCCACACTGGCAGTCCTGGGCAGCCCACCTAACTGCCTCTTTCACCCCTCCTTGAGGAAGCTCACGGCAAGCTGACGCTCAGGGAACCCATGCCAGAGCCCTGGCTGGGACTCCTCTCTGGTCAGGAGGAAAACACGAGAATCCCGGGGGCTGGGTAAGCTGCAGCCCAGACGTGCCCCACTGGGCCAACATGCAGAGAATCCCTTAGAGGGAACTTGGGGCCTGCAGGACCCAGCTCCCCTCTCCCCTGCTCCCTGAACCCCAGCCTAGGCAAAGCCTTTGATTTGGGGGTTCAGGGGAGCCTAAACCCCATGCATGAACACTATCTGTAGTCTGAAGGGGGCAGGGAAAGTTCACAGCAGGAGCGAATGCCTCGGGGGTCAGTTTTCTTTTTTTAGTAGTTTTTGCCGTAGGGCACATGCTTGCAGGAGAGGGAAACAGAGAGGGAAAGTGAGACTCCCCCCCCCCCCCCCGGGGATGGCACTGACCCCTTTCCCGTTCTCCTCTCTGGATTTGAGGCACGCACACACGCACACCTGGGGTGATTTTGAAGCTGCCAGGTCTAGGACTCGAACCATGATCAGCCACGTGGGAATTTCTACCCAAGGCTCTGAGAGGAGAGATTCCCGGGGGCTGAGCTGGTCCTCAACAGCAGCTGCTATCCACAAGGATAGTGTGGCCTGCTGCTCTGGTGAGACGCCGCCGCCATTGCAGTTGGTACTGATGGCAGCCCCTGGAGAGGGTGGCCCGTCACCTCCACCCCTGTCACAGAGACCACAGCCAGGGCTCAGAGAGGGGACCCCTGCTTCCGGGTCGTAGCTAAGAGGCACGTGACTGTGAAGCTGCATCTTGTCCCTGTGACGGGCCATCTGGAGTGCAGGGGTTACCTCGCTCGCCTGGCTGTGGCGGCAGAGCAGGGAGGGCTGTGGCCGGGCTTCAGCCAGGCCCAGGGCCGGCAGGGGCTGCGCTTAGGTCTCTGGATTATACATGGGCATGAGGGTTCCTCTGTCTCCTGGGAGATCCATCTCACAGGACAGTGCCCTCCACAACGGGAGGGTGCGGGAACGTGGAGAGGAGGGAGCCAGCAGCCCCAAGAGATGATGAAGGTCGCGAAAGCAGCCCTGGTTACCATCGCCAGCATCTCCAGCCGCCCCCCATCCTCGTGTTGCCTTGGCAACGCTGCTTCTGTGCTACCCATCCTGAGGGGTCCGCTGCCAGAAGCAGGAGCCGCCTGCGCGAGGCTCCTTGAGGAGGCCTTGAGGGTGTCCAGGGGCAGCAGCTGCTCGGCCAGTCACAGGCAGCTGGTGAGGAACTGCCCGCGGTGCCGTCCTGCCCCGCAGTGCCCCATGCTCCCTGCTCCGGGTCAGTGTCGGCGGGGCCAGACGGAGCCCCTCTGGGTGGAAGCTATTGCCACATGCCCCCACTGCGGCGGCCTCCCCGGAGCTGCGCTGTCTGCCCTTGGACAGCAGGCAGCTCCCCGACTCCTCTTGTCCAGCTCCCTCCTCGCCTCCCAGTCTGGTGATAAGGGATGGGCAGGGGCAGCCAGGGCAGAGCCCTGTGGGTCGGAATGGATGGGGGCCGGCGTCTGGCATTGGTGGTCAGCACTCTCGGGCCATCTTCACACACAGCACCAGTAGCGAGTTCCGGCCCTGAGCCTGCACGGTTTACCCTCCAACGGTGCCAGTTTCAGAGCCTACAGGACAAGACTAGGTAATTCCTGATCTTGTTAGAATTCGCATTGCTGGGGCCAGCAGGTGGTGTGGTGGTTAAGGTACTGGACTTCCTCATAGCCAACTCTGGCTGGAGTCCAGGACCCGGCAGCTTGAAGTTCACTCACCCCCTCTCCTCCCTGTTCCCCACCAGCTCCCATCCCCACTGCCCCTGCTCCCACCTGGCTCCCATCCCCACTGCCCCTGCTCCCACCCAGCTCCCATCCCCACTGCCCCTGCTCCCACCTGGCTCCCATCCCCACTGTCCCCTGCTCCCGGCTCCCATCCCCCCTGATCCCCGCTCCCG
>NW_006159630.1:3378352-3381306 GCF_000334495.1 Tupaia belangeri chinensis | reverse complement strand
TGTGAGTCTCCACAGGGGTTGAGAGACCCCCAGAGACCTGAAGCACTTGTAGGAATTAACTTGGTGAGGAGGAGGGGAACGAACATTCCAGAAAAAGATCACAGCATGCACTCCAGAAATGGAAAGAACTGCCATCGATCAGGGCCAGAATTTGAAGGGGCGGGTGGTGGCGGGGGAGCATCTATTTCAGTGAAGGGACCACCCTGAGGGACACTCCTGGCTCTCATCCCTGTCACTGGGGCTAGTGACCCTCCCGTGTGACAGGACGAAGGACTTACAGTGGGTCACGTTAAAGACAAAGTGACTCAGTGACACGTGTTCAGACGCGGTACGGTAGACCTCACCAGGTTCTCCATGCCCGGCTGCTGCTCTGCAGGACTGGCCCACGACTGGGGCTCGCTGGGCCTTCGCTCAAGTTGAATTTTCAAGGGGATGCACGGGATGGGCCCAGGAGAGGGCCCCTGGCATGGCCCAGCAGAGGCTGCCCTGGCATGGCCCAGCAGAGGCTCTTTGGCGGTCACCAAAGCTCCCGCTGTCCCGGGAGATGTGAAATGACTTACAGATGGATAAAGCTGATGTCGTGTGGCCGAATTCCCAAGAGCAGACTTGCACTTCAGAGGCCAGCTCTGGTTCCCAGAGGCCTGGCCAGGAGCCCCGGAGTGGTCACAGTGGCCCAGGAAGACCAGGTAAACAGACAACCCGGGTGGCACCACACAGACTGTTCCGGAAATCGGCGAGGTGGCAAAAGGACGTTTTGTCTCGTGGCCTGTCGCCATGTCAGAAGCAGCACATAGAACGGTCACTTTCGGTGAAGTGCAGGGGACTAGAAATGCCCATGTGACAGAGGGAGGCGGGGGAGGGGCAACAGCTCAGAGCCCGGCCTCCTGGCACAGCTGCCAGCTGGGCCTCCGAGCCAGCCCCACCACTCGGCGCCCAGCTGCGGGACTCTGCCTCCTCTGATAGCCGAGGCCTGGCTCTCAGTGCTTGCCCTGACTGGGCCTCTTGGACCTTTTTAAGATGTTGTGGTCACTGATTCATTCAATTCACTCTCACCAGTCCCACCAAGAATGCCCTCGAATTGATTAGGTATGCGGGCAATTTCCAAGGGTCAACTCTGCCTCCGCTTCCTGGTGCCTTACCAGGGGATGCATGGCAGAGAGAGAGAGAGAGAGGGAGGGAGGGAGCCCACCAGTGGAGCGTGGTCATGCCACCTCCATTTCTCCATCCCGTCCCCTCAGAGTCCATGGACGTTGGCACTGTCCGGGTGGAACAGCTGGGCCTTCGCT
The DNA here is from genome assembly GCF_000334495.1 of Tupaia belangeri chinensis. Classification (NCBI taxonomy): domain Eukaryota; kingdom Metazoa; phylum Chordata; class Mammalia; order Scandentia; family Tupaiidae; genus Tupaia; species Tupaia belangeri. The sequence continues at coordinate 3,380,020 of NW_006159630.1, read as the reverse complement.
CAAGTTGAATTTTCAAGGGGATGCACGGGATGGGCCCAGGAGAGGGCCCCTGGCATGGCCCAGCAGAGGCTGCCCTGGCATGGCCCAGCAGAGGCTCTTTGGCGGTCACCAAAGCTCCCGCTGTCCCGGGAGATGTGAAATGACTTACAGATGGATAAAGCTGATGTCGTGTGGCCGAATTCCCAAGAGCAGACTTGCACTTCAGAGGCCAGCTCTGGTTCCCAGAGGCCTGGCCAGGAGCCCCGGAGTGGTCACAGTGGCCCAGGAAGACCAGGTAAACAGACAACCCGGGTGGCACCACACAGACTGTTCCGGAAATCGGCGAGGTGGCAAAAGGACGTTTTGTCTCGTGGCCTGTCGCCATGTCAGAAGCAGCACATAGAACGGTCACTTTCGGTGAAGTGCAGGGGACTAGAAATGCCCATGTGACAGAGGGAGGCGGGGGAGGGGCAACAGCTCAGAGCCCGGCCTCCTGGCACAGCTGCCAGCTGGGCCTCCGAGCCAGCCCCACCACTCGGCGCCCAGCTGCGGGACTCTGCCTCCTCTGATAGCCGAGGCCTGGCTCTCAGTGCTTGCCCTGACTGGGCCTCTTGGACCTTTTTAAGATGTTGTGGTCACTGATTCATTCAATTCACTCTCACCAGTCCCACCAAGAATGCCCTCGAATTGATTAGGTATGCGCGCAATTTCCAAGGGTCAACTCTGCCTCCGCTTCCTGGTGCCTTACCAGGGGATGCATGGCAGAGAGAGAGAGAGAGAGGGAGGGAGGGAGCCCACCAGTGGAGCGTGGTCATGCCACCTCCATTTCTCCATCCCGTCCCCTCAGAGTCCATGGACGTTGGCACTGTCCGGGTGGAACAGGGTGGCTGTGGCCAAGGGACGTGCCAGATAGGGATCTGTGGGAGTCCCATCTAGGAGCCGGGTCTCAAAGGGCTGTCTCCCGGGGCACGGCAGGGGACTCAGGATCTAAACAGCCATGCTCAGAGGGGTTGAAGCTGTGGGAAGGAGAGGGGGTGCTGGGCCCCGTCCCTGTGGTGGGGATGTGGGAAGGTACCCCAGGAACCAGGACTCTGCCCCTTGCACTAATACCCGCCCATTGCCAGCCGGGCTCGGATCAGAGAAGGCACATGCTGCGAGCGGCCCCACTGTGTCCCCCAAAAAGGCACGTGCAAGTCGGGACCCCAGTGGGGGTGCTGTGACCCCGTCGACACAGACTGGAAATGCAGAGACGAAGCTGTCCTCACTCAGGGCTGGCCCAATGCCGATGACTCAGGTCTTTAGGGGAGAAAGCAGAGGGAGGTCAGAGACAGAGAGACACAGGGGCGGGGGCGTGACAGCAGAGGTGGAGACAGGAGCCACGTGTCTGTGTCTACAAGTCAGAGAGGCTGGAGCCATGAGAGCTGGGAGAGAGGCCAGGCTCTTCCTCAGAAGGGGCAGCCCCACTGACACCTCGATCGCCAGCCTCTGGAGTCTAGAGCCTCAGAAGGAAACGAGCTCTGTGAGCCCCCAGCGCATGGCCATCTTAGCCTGGGGCCTCCTCCCCAGGAGCCAGGCCTGGCCCTGGATCTGCAGCTTCTGGGGCAGGAGAGGCTGGAGGCTGCCCCAGGCTGGGAGGTGTGGCCGGCTAGGGAAGGCCTAGGTCGGCAGCTCTGCCTTTGGCTGCCCCTG
>NW_006159630.1:3362676-3378292 GCF_000334495.1 Tupaia belangeri chinensis | reverse complement strand
AGGCGCGGCTGCAGAGCCATGATGCCCTGGGGGCCTGGAGCTGCACGCCCCGCCTCTAGTCCCTTCACATATGGGGACAGGCCTGAATGTCTGACACCTTCCTCGCTGTCTCCTCAGGTCCCAGTGCCAGGCAGTCTCCTTGTCAACCCCGGCCGCATCCTCCAGTCCGGTTCGATGCACCGTCTCCTCCTGGCACGTGGGCTGATCTCACCTCCTCCCCACAAGGCTGCCTGAAAACTGTCTCTACTCCTGGCACTTCTCACACCGAACGTGCGGCGTTTCCACACCAAGCCTTCCCCAGTCCTCCGTGATGCCAGTTACGTGCGCCCTATTTCATTCTGACACTGCCTGGAGTTGGCTCGGACCCGCAGGCCGAGGGCTCTGTCCCACAAGGCCGCCATTGCTGCAGAGGAGTGGGTCCCCTGGTGACCACCTTCTGTCCAACTTGACTACAAATCGGAGGTTCCCACGATCTTGGGGTTCCATAACGTGCCATAACAGCTCACAGAATTCAGGGCAAGCTAAACTTACAACTGGCAATTTGGCATGAGGACTTTACAAAGGAGAGCACAGCAGACGAAGATGCGTGCAGAGCCAGCCAGGAGGGCCCCAGCAGGAAATGCTGCGGCCTTCTAACAATGTTTCGTGTGCACTTGCTAGAGAGAGACAGAGAGGCACAGAGGGGGGACGACCACGCTCCATTCCCTTCTCCATTCTCCTCTTGGGATTTTGGGCATGCACACACATGTACTCAGCCTGATTTTCAAGCACCAGGTCTGGGAACTGAACTGCAGTCGGTCATGTGGGTGCCCAGTGCCTCAACTACCATTCCACTTGCTGCCCCACCCCCCCGTCTTTTTTCTTAGGTTTATCTTATTTCTTCCTTTCACCTCTCTCTCTCTCACACACACACACACACACGCACACGCACACACACACAGGCATGGTCAATAGGATCTCTCCATGCCGCCATCCTCACCAGTCCTCCCAGGCAGCTGAGAGTGCAGCACACACAGACTCTTGTGGGCTCACCTACGTGTTTGCGATGACCCAGGCTTCAAGTGGGGCCCCCCGTGTGGCTCCAGCATCTCGCAGGAAGCCCTGTGACCTGTACCACCACAGCTGGGTGGCGAGGGCAGGCTCTTCTGGCCCCTGGGTTTGGGGTGTTCGCTCCAGACATGTGGGTGCCTTCGCCAACACAGAGGTTCTCCAAGCCTCTCCATTTGAGGTTGTTAACAGAGATTTCATTAGGCATGGAAATGAAATCGCCGGCCATTGGTGGTCAGCCACATCTCAGCCCCTCTCTCCTCCTCCGGGTCTGGAGTGTGGTGGAGAGAGTGGCCCCTCGAAGCACACGTCGGTCCTTCTGGAAACCAGCCCCTCCCAAGGCTGTCCAGGGCTCAGGGAGATTCGCCTCATGAGCACACTCAGGTAAGGTCAAAGGGCTTCTGATGAAAACAAGCATTAGCCCTCTCACCCCGGGTCAGGCCAGCCAGGGTTTTATGAGCTCTGGGCCAGGAGCCTGGATGAAGGCCAAATATGTGCTTTAAACAATTTTTTAAAAAATTTCTTTTTAGAGGTTTTTGTCTTAGGGAGCATGGGCTCACTGGAGAGAGAGAGAGAGAGAGAGAGAGGATCCTGGGCACGCACACACCCAACGTGATTTTCAAGCCACCAGGTCCAGGACTCGAACAATGAATGGTTGGCCATGTGAGACTCCAGCGAAGTAACCACTATGCCATCTGCTGCCTCCCCTCCTTTTAAAAAATAAGGGATGTGTGCTTGTGTGAGAGAGAAAACGGAGGAACTGAGAGAGGAGACAGTGAGAAAGTACCCCGAGGGCTGGCCACACCACAATCCCTTCCTCCACCCCTGTTCTGTGGATTGGGGCACACGTGCTCATATGCCCAGTGTTTCTCATGCCGCCGGGTCTGGGACTTGACCTGCATAGTCGCGTGGGATCCAGGGGCCTCAATCACCACGCTCTGACTGGCCCTCTTCCGTCTCGGTCACGCAGTCTCAGAGCCCTGGCTGAGAGCCCCTCACAGAGAACCCAGGCCTCTCCCCGGTGCCCTGGGCGCTGCCCACAGAGGCTCCATGGCTTCCTGGAACCCGACTCGAGAACGTGCTCCGCGAACGCGCACAGGGGCTGCGTGGTTCGTGTGCCTGGAGCGAGGGTGCGAGGCAGAGGTGGCCGCGAAGAGCCCAGATTCCTCCCCTGGTGTTTTGCAACTTCCACCGCTTGGCTCTGAGCCCCTGGCTTCCCCTGTGACATTCCTCAGCCGATCAGCTGCTGCCACATCAAACCCTCTCTGTCCAGCCCTCACTGAGGCCAGGGCTGCCGCTTCCCCAGGGCCACACGGGCGGGGCCTGGGAAAGCCACTGAAAATCCCGGCCATTTCAGAGAGTCGCGAGCAAGTGTGCGCAAGGGCGTGGCCCAAACCTGGCTGTGAAGGCCTGACCAGAGAAAAGGCTGTTTAGAAAAGCTTTCATTGCATGTCGGATACAGAAGTGCCCTCAGTGTGAGTCGCCCATGAACCCCTCCCCCAACGGAGGTGCAAACCTGGGTCATGGGTCACGGGCTCCTCTCCCCACAGCAAAGCTACAAACCAGTATTGGTGGCAGAAAAGTTAGGGTTCCCCTGGCTTCCACCCCGGGGCCTGCAGGGCTTCTGCCCCTGGGGACGAGGCCATCCCCTGATGGGAAGGAGGACGGTGGGGAATGAAGACCCAATAGGCGACCCGTGTGCATTCATTATGAAAGTCTTCTGCAGGTTGCTTTAAAACAAAAAAGAAAAACAAAAATCCTGCTCTTGTGTCTTGAGATCTTTCCTGCCAGCACACGTGGGCCCCAGAATCCTCCTGAACAGCTGCGTCACATCCCATCCACCAAGACCTGCAGACCTGGGCCTTCCCACCACACTCAGCCAGCTGCAGGGCGACCTGCTGCCCAGTGAGCTGGAAGGGCCAGGCCACAGCTCCCTCGGGGCTGGAGTCTGGGGCACATGGTTCTATGGGCAGGTTGCTCAGCATGCTTGTTGGTGGGGTGGAAGTAGCAGCTGCTGCCACGGGACGCAGGGTCCTCTGGGCAGCGTGCATGCCCTTGACAGCGACATTGGTGGTTTCAACTCTAAGCTTCTAAGTGGACCGGGGTCCTCAGCTTCCCAGCTATGACTTTACAAATGGCCACAGGTGGGCCAGCATGTGGTGTGGTGGTTAAAGGCACTGGATTCCCACATAGCCGATTGCGGTTCGAGTCCAGGGGGCTTGCTTTCTCTCTTGCCCTTTCTCTGTCTCTCTCTGGTTGAATTATTATTATTGTTATGATTAATAACAACAAACAGAATTAAATAAATAAATATTTAAAAAAACAAACAAACAAAAACTAAACAGCCACAGGTTCCTTTCAGTCATAAACAGAATTAAATAAATAAATATTTTAAAAACAAACAAACAAAAACTGAACAGCCACAGGTCCCTGTCAGTCACCCCCCGCCCCGCGAGGCAGAGCCATTCGTGCCCTTGCTCCCGTGCTGACCCTGTATTGGTATCATTGAATACCGCCCCTGTGACCAAGCCCAGGTTAGCGGCCACCTCTCAGCTCTTCCAGCTGTCCCAGGAGAGATCCTGACACCAGTGAGCACAGCCAACATGACACAGCAAAGATGAGCCATCCCGGCAGAGCCCAGCCCAACGAGGTGGTACAGAACCATGTGCAAATGGATCGCTGTTAAGCAATGAGATAAATTAAGTTTATTACTTCGCAGAAGTGAACCAGGACACCACGTACTTAATTCCTGCTCAACCCTTGAGCCTGGTTCCTTAGTCATCCTGTCAGTTCTAGGACTTCCTAATTCCTGCCCCAAGTCTCTTCTCTTTTCCTTCTCTCTCTCTCTCTTTTTTTAAAGGTTTTTGTCATAGGATCTGTGTACTCATCAGAGAGACACGGAGAGAAAAAAACCGAGAGATCACCCCTGAGGGGGAATGGCCATACCACAATTGCTTCTCTTCTATTCTTTTTTTTGAGAGGTTTTGCCATAAGGTGTGTGTGCTTGCTGGAGAGACAGACGGAAGTGAGAGATCACCCCTAGGGAGGTTGGCCAAGCCTCAGTCCATGCTCCTCCATTCTCCTCTCAGGACCTTGGGCATGTGTATGTGTACCAGGGTGAGTTTTAAGGTGCCTAGTTCAGGGCTTGAACCATGGTTGACTACATGGGAGTCCAGCAATATAACCATTATGCCATCTGCTGGTCCCCCCTTTTCCTCTGTTCTTCTCTTGGGATTTTGGGCATGCATAGACATGTGCCTGGCATGATTTTTCAAGCCACCAGGTCTGGGACTTGAACCATGGTGAACCATGGTCAACCATGTGGAAATCTACCAACATACCTGTTATGCCACATGCTGCCCCCCCAACTCTCTTTTCTACTTCAGTTCACTAGGATTGGTTTCTGTCTTGTTTTGTTTTGTTTTCAATATTTTATTGAACTTTATTTATTTATTTATTTTAATTTGACCAGAGAAGGACAGAGTAAAAGAGAGAGAGAGAAAGTGGGAAAGCAAGCTGCCAGGTCCAGGACTTGAACTGTCATTGGCCATGTGGGAGTCCACGCCCTTAACCTCCATGCCACTTGTTGGCTCCGTTTCTGCTGTTTTTAGCCAAGACCTGGCTGGTATAAAAACTGGCACTGGAAATGGATTTTAGGTAATGCGCCCTCAGAGAAATAGGTAATTGAAAGCAGAGAAAATCCCACTTGTACACCCACAAGATGGCTAAAGGTGAAAGAGTCGACAGCATGAAGTGTTGGTGAAGATGTGGAGGAGCCACTGGAACTTTCCCAGGATGAGAGCATGAACACTGGTAACACGTTGGGAACAAGTTTGGCCATCTCTACTGAAGCCAAACACATGACCCATCAGTTCCACCCCTGAGCATTTTCCCAGGGAAAATGAGTCTCTGAGTTCATCCGAGAACATGCGTGAACGTGTTCACAGAAACCCTTACCTAACACCATTTACCATACTTAACTCCAAATGCACCAAGACCCTCACAAAAAAGCTAAAAGTATGAAACTCCTAGAAACAAAGGAGAAAAGTTTCATGACGTTGGATTTGTCAGCTATTTCTTGGGTGTGACACTAAGGCACAGGCAACAAAAGAAAGAATAGACAAATTTGATTGCAATTCAAAATATTTAGAAATCATGTATCTGAAGAGGAAATAATACCCATTATATACATACATGTATTATATATATATATATATTCCTTAAAACTCAGCAACCAAAAACAAATAATACAAATTTAAAAAAACGTGGTTCAGAAATGGGCAAAGGACTTGAATGGACATTTCTCCAAAGATCTGTGACCGATGGACAAGCACGTGGGAAGATATCGACACTCCTAATCATTTGGGAAGTGCACACCAAAACCACCAGGAGATAGCAACGAGACACACTTACAGGATGGGATTACAAAAGCCAAGGGCAGGGCCAGCAGGTGCATGGTGGTTAGGGACTGGACTCCCACACGCCGACGATGGCCTGCTTTCTCACCTTTCCTCTCTGTGATCAAATAAGGAAATATGCAATAATAGTAATTAATAAAATTAATAACCAAAAAAGCAATCAGAAAGTAACAGTCTTGGTGACATACGGAGAAACGGGAGACCTCGAGCACTGGTTGGGATGGTACAGCCGTGTGGAAAGCAGTGTGGTGATGCCTCAAGAAACTGAAACACGGGGGGAACCAGCAGTTAGCGTAATGGCTATGTCGCTGGACTCCCACGTAGTCGACCGCGGTTCGCGTCCTGGACCCGGTGGCTTAAAACTCACGCCGGGCGCGTGTGCGTGCGTGCCCAAGATCCTGAGAGGAGAATGGAGGAGAAGGGATTGCGGCGTGACCATCCCCCCTGGGGGGTGATTTCTCGCTTTCTGTCTCTATGTCTCTCTCTGTCTGTCTGGCGAGCACACGCGCCCTATAGCAAAAAACCTCTCCAAAAAAAAAGAAAAAGAAACTGAAACACGGGGTACTGTCTGAAGGAGCAATTGCACTCCTGGGTACGCACACAAAGAGCTGAGAGCAGGCCCCCCAGCTGTTTGTGAACGCGCTCCCAGCAGCACCCTCCACGGCAGCCCGAGACAGAAACGACCAATGTCCACCAGCAGACGAACGGAGAGACAAGAGGTGTGTGGCCCTGCAATGGCTAGTTTGCAATCTTAAAAGAAAACAGGCCCAGCGGCGGCGTGGTCCTTCGAGTGGCTGCACTCCACGTGCTCAGCTGCACAATTCAAGTCTTGGACCCAGCAGCCTGGAAAACCTGCTGGGTGCGTGTGCATGCATGCCCCAAATCCTGCGGAGACTGGAGGAGGGATTGTGGTTTGGCCATCCCTGTTGGGGGGTGCTTGCTCACTTTCCCTTTGTCTCTCTCTTTCTGTCCATATCTCCCCAGCAAGCACATGCACCCTAGAGCAAAAAATTGAAAAAGAAGAGAAAGGAAGGGAACCCTGACGCTTCCATGGGTGAGCGCAGCGGGGAAGGCCGGTCGCCAAGGGCAGGGCTGAATGTTCCACTCAGGCGAGGTTCTCATAGGGGTCAAACTCACAGAGGCAGAAGGCAGGATGTGCGTGCCGAGGGCTGGACAGGGCTTCCGTCTGGGAAATGAGGAAGTTCTGCAGATGGTGGTGGCCTGGCCTCACGGCAATGTGAAGGGACTAAATGCCGTGAAGCGCGCACTTCCCCATGGTCGGAGCTCCACGTGCGTTCACCTGTGTTCTAGCACAATAAAATACACGCAGCCCCTTGCCTTCCGACAGTCCCAGTACCCGGGGAGTCTCAGGGCCCCGCAACTTTGGAAACACTAGCTCAAGCAGCAGCCTTCTCGTAGCTCCGAACACATAGTCGCTACTCGATAAATATTGTTACAGGTGTTATTAGAAGCTTTATTCAAAATGCCAAGAAAACACAAAACTGAAAACAACCCCGATGCCCTTCACTGAAGAAGATTGTTAAGTGGTGGCGTGGTCGAATAGTGGAATGCCACGGAATGCCACCTGCCAACCTCACGGGCCTCATGTGGAAAGAGAAGAGGTTGCCAGAGACGGTCCACAGGACTCCATCTGTGTGACGCTCAAGGACAGGGAGGCCAGTCCAGGTTGGCAGTGGTCAGGGCAGTAGTTTCCCTGGAGTGGGGCACGAGGGGAGCGCACAGATCGCCCCGGGGTGGTCACACGGGGGCACCTGCAGCGTGTGGACCTGAGCTCCACGCTGTATTTGTGATCTTATTTTTCAAGTTTACTAGTTTATTCCTCCTTGGGAGAGGGAGAGAAGGAGGGAGGGGAGGAGGGGGAGGGAGAGGGAGAGGGGGACAGCACCCACAGGGCCTTCGTGTGATCCGCCCCATGTCCCAGCCAGTCATGTGTATGCCCGGCTCTCAGGGAGGCCCTGGGACACGAACCTGGGGTTCTCCGGTGCGAGCTGGCCTCAGCACTGAGTTCCGCCCGCCGCCAGCTGGCCCTGTGCTCTGCATGTCACACATGTGTACTTCACTCTGTGTGTGTGTTACACACCAGTAACACTGCGCTAAGAATCCACTGGCGGGACCAGCAGATGGCATAATGGCTACATCATTGGACTCCCATGTAGTTGACTGCAGTTTGAATCCTGAACTGGCAGCTTGAAATTCCCACTGGGCACAAGTCCGTGTGTGCCCAAAATCCCGAGAGGAGGGAGGAGAAGGGAGTGTGGTGTGGCCATCCCCCTGGGGGGTGATTTCTCACTTTCTGTCTCTCTGTCTTTCTGGTGAGCACATGTGCCTGCTAGCAAAAGTCTCTTAAAAAAACATCCCACCGGCGGGTGGCCCTGCAGCACAGCGGTTACACGCAGTGCTGTGAGAGCGGGCACCACACGCCCCACATGGCCAACTGCAGCTCGAGTCTCAGGCCTGGTGGCCTGAAAAACACGCCAGACGCTTCTGCGTGTGTGTGTGTGTGTGCGCGTGCGTGTGTGTGTGTGTGTGCGTGTGTGTGCGCGCGCGCGCCACATCCCCACTAGGGGTACTGTCGCCCTCTGTCGAGTGCGCGTGCTCTCTGGCAGTTAAAGCAGACAGCCCACCCCAGGGCACCCAGGGCACATGGCGTGGGCACTGCGGTGAGCTGGCTGATTCGGTGCCTGAGGCCACTAGGGATGGAACGCCATACCCACTGGCAGCAGAACGGGGAGGCGCTGAGGCTACACGCATGGCATGGAGAGCAGGGGCACCGGGCACTGGAGGCTCAGGCGTCCTTTGAAAAGGACTAGCGACTCCCGGGGCGGGGGGGGGGAGGCCAAGCCCAAACCCCTGCCTTCTCAGCCTGTCGTGAGGGAACCACAGGGACTTCCTGTGCCCAAGCTAATGACTCTTACGCCACCTGCTGCAGGGCCGAGGAACGGAACCCGGACGCAAGTGCAGGGCTGGTCGGAGCAGGCCCTCAGGCGCAGTCTAAAGAGGCCCTCGGTCTCAGGGAGGCTGGGGAAAGCCCGTTCTTGCCTGCTGCCTCCTGCTTGACGCCTGGAAGGCAGAAGTGGTGCCTGGGTCTTCGCTGCCATGATGGACCACGAGGTAACCTTGAGGATGGCTGTCGCATGCTGACATGGGGGTGTGGAAAGAGAAGGAGCCTCCCCCAGGAAGACTGCTTTCTCTCTTTCATGCGAGAGAAGATGAAGAAAAACCTCATAGAAGCCGCTGATATTTTGGGTAGTCGAAGCTAAAAATACTCGGTACAGGTGCGTCCAGCAGTCCAAAGCTGGGCGCAGTGCTAATCAACTCCCCGGTTGGCTGGCCGGAAACCAGACCCCTGGGTGCCCGTGGTCCCTTGTGAGGATGCAGAGAGGAAGGCGAGGCCAGGAACCTGGGTGTGTGCTGCACGGGTCAGCCCCTCGCGCCTGCCCTGGACGGGCCCCGGAGGCTGTCCTCCTGCAGCCAGGCCACAGCGCATGCGGGAAAGCAGCAGCAGCTCTTAGAAGTGGCCGTGGTCTGTCTCTACAGGGTGGAGGGCCCCGGAGACGCCGCGACTGACAGCCCTTCCCGCCGCAGCGCGGAGGATGTCCTGCCGTGCGGCGTTCAGACCAGAACTGAGCAGAGGGTGCGAGCCGTCGTGAGTCACAGCCCTCGCCCGGCCCCTGGAGCTCCCAGAGCCTTTGAAGGGAGGTGTCAGTCGTCTTAGGGGATGGCCTGTGCGTGGTACCGAGAATCTTCTTTCTGGCCCAGGAGACATGCTGTGAAAAATGCTGAGAACCACGAACCGGACAGCTGAGCTGGGGGAAAGGCTTCGTGGGCGTCTCAGCTACTTGGTCCGTAGGCTGTCCTGTGCGTGCCCGGGAAGGTGCCCACGGGCCGCGGAGGGTGTGTCCATCACTGCGAGCGATCATCTCCGGCCGCTGTCTCCTCTCTGTCTCTCTGTGCCACACTCACACGTGCTCACATGTCCTCAGCTACGGCGGCTCTCCACCACGTCTGCCCTCTCCCATCTCCACACCGCAGTGACCACACGGGGCCACAGGGAAGGCAAGGGGCCGCTCGTGCGTCCCTGGCCCCTGAGAGAAAGGCGAAGCCTCAAGGAGGTCTCTGGACTTTGGAGGTGGCATGTCCCACACTTGGGGTGCGGCCCCAGCCGCTGTAGGAGACCCGAGCAGAAGTCAGAGCAGGAGGCAGCTCTGCAGGGGCTATGGCCACTGCTCATGTGCTCTTCAGAGTCGCTGGCGCAGGTGGGAGCTTGAGGCCACAGGAAGGACCTCTGAGGAGACGTCCAGGGGTCCTGGGGCTAGGGCCAAGCTGCGTCCTCTCAGCACTGTGCCCCTCCTTCCAAGCCACACCCACTGTCATCCATCCCCGAGTCGCCCTCCGGAGCCTGGCCAGCTGCACGTGGACGTGGAACCTCAGGAACACCCACAGGCCGGGGAGGTGGAGGTGACTGCACCAGTATCACAGCCCCTGCCCTCCCCCACCACACTGGGCCTTACCTGGGGCCTCCTGGAGCCCAGACACCATGGCTGAGGAGGGAGAGGGCGGGCCTGGCTCCTGTGGCACTGTGGCAATACCAGGCAGAGCGCTCCAGCCGGCTGGCATGGGGCCCAGCTCGGGGCAGGACACGGGCAGCACCTGCTCTCCACGTGGTGGGGGAGAGGGCCTGGGGCCACACGAGGAAGTGACTGGGGGCTCAGAGTCCAGGCTGAGGGAGTGAGAGGGGAGCAAGAGCGATGGCCAGCTTTGGGCAGAGGACGAGGGCAGCTCTCTGCCTTTGCCCGGAGGCCCCATTGCAGCAGGGCTCCGAGCCCGTAGGGGGCAGGCAGGCTGCTCTTCAGGGTCGCTCTGCCTGTCCGGCCACAGGCCCTGCCCAGCTGGCTCTCGGGTGGCTGTGGAGGGAAAGGAGGAGGAGGCCTCCTAGGACCCTAGCCGTGTGCCTGAGGCTGTTGTGACCGACACTGTGCCCGACACTGTGCCCGAGTCCACCCCAGCACCTGATGCCCAGGAGCGGCCGGCTCCCTCGTGGCAGCTGCTTGCTGGGCCCTTCTGTGGGAGGGGGTGACCTGCCCTCTGAGGAGTTGCTGCTTATGCTAGTCTTGGTGCCCCTACCCCTGCCCGCTCTCAGCATCTTAGCCCTGCGCTAGCCCCACGCCCACTACGCCACCATGGTGCCCGCAGATGCACGAGCGCTGAGAGCCGGCGCCCTGCCCGGGGTCCCATGTGCAGCCCGTCGCATGGGAAGTGGCTGCTGAGATAGGAGGGCTGGGATGGAACCTAAGGCTGAGGATGGCAGAGAAGGGTCGGAGGACATGCCTGCCCTCCCGGCAGCAGAGCCGACCCTGGCCACCCACTCCCAGCCCTTCAGGCCCCCACGCCCACATGCAGACATGGCCCCAGCCTGAGGCACGTGTGAATGTGCAGCCCACACGTGGTGCCCGGGTCAGGAGACACGGGGGAGACAGGGGCCTCTAGGAGGGTGCCAGGCTCCCGGGGAAGGTGTCCCCGAGGCCCTGAAACTCTGGGCCCTCCATCCCAGAGAGCATGTTTCCACCAAGAGACATGTCCACATCCCAGAGAACTGGCCACACAGAGGCAGAGGGCCTCAGGGCGACTTGAACCATGGGCAAGCAGAGGAAGAAGGGAGGTTGGTCCTGGCTGTTGGGGACAGGGTGTTCCTTAGGAGTGCAGGGGTCGGAACCAGCAGATGGGGTAATGGTTACATCACTGGACTCTCACGTACTTGACTACGGTTCGAGTCCCAGATCCAGTGGCTTAAAACACGCCGGGCATGTGTGCATGTGTGCCCAAAATCCTGAGGAGAGACTGTGGCATGGTCATCCGCCTGGGGGGTGACTTCTCGCATTCTGTCTCTGTCTCTCCAGCGAGCATACATGCCCTATAGCAAAACTCTCTCTCTAAAGAACAAGCAGTTTGGGGGTGTGCAGAACTCAGGGCCACACGCGGCCCCTCCCAAGCAGCACTGCAGCCAAGGCCCCGAACCTGTGCTGCCGAGACGCGGCTGCAGGGGAGGGGCGCTGCAGTCGGCTCGTGCTAACCGCCCTTCCCGCCCCTGCCCCAGCACACTGCTGGGGGCTCGCAGTGCGATTCCGTCCACAGACTAGAACGCCGAGAGTGTGGAAGCAGACGGGGAGATGAGGGGCCGCCCTGCGGATGCATGGGCCGGGGCTGGGCAGTCTGGACCCCGGGCAGGGCCTCCCTGAAGGAGGGGCGAAGTTGCCGCCTGCTGCCTGTCGGTTGAGAGTTTCGCGTTTCTGCTTTTCTCCCTAAATGCAAGTGGGGAAAGCTGTGCTGGGGGTGTCTGCTGTCGACCTGCTGCGTGGCGCGGGAGCCTCAGGGCGAGCCTCTGCGCCCTCCTACTGCAGAAGCCGGACAGTCCAAAAGCTCCTTCTCCCAGACCCTGGCACGTGGACTGAGCCCAGCCAATCAGATGCTGCCACCGCAACCGCCTGGAGCGTGTGTCACGAAGCAGCGGGGACAGTCCGGAATACCTGCCGGCAGTGGGGGTGGCATTCTGAGCGTCCTCGGGAGGGCGGCCGCCCCGCAGCTTTCTCGCTGGCCTGCCTGGCCTGCCCTACCTCAGAGTCTGCGTGCTCAGCTGTGGCTGTACTCAGCTTCTTCCCAGCTGTGTGTGTGTTTCAAAAGCTGCCACAAGGCGTGTGTGTGAGTGAGCGCGAGCGCGTGGGCACGCCCCGGGGGGAGAGCCACGCCACAGTTCCTTCTCCTCTACTCTTCCCAACTGTGTGCCAGTGCCTGGCAAGTTCTTCGAGCTGCCAGTCCCAGGACTCAGGCTGCATGGCTGGCCATGTAGGACCCAGCGCCTTAACCACCACGCCGTCCCCACAAAAACTCGCGATGGGAGTCTCTGTGCCCCTGCGCAAGGACCTCCACAGGAGAGCTCCCTAATGCCCACTGCCCTCGGCAGGACGCCCACCGCCCGCTCTCCCCTGGGCTGCTTCTCCGTCTCCGCTCGCAGTCCGTAGTCCTTCCCGCACAGGCCCGAGCCGCTGTCCCGGAGGCCCGGCCCGTGCTCGGCCTCAGCACCCTTGTGCTCCGGCCGCACAGCTCACTCCCCACCTCGGAGTGACCCGGGTGGACGCTCCTTGCTGTTGCCCGCCTTGCCCACCAGCGCCCAGTCTCACGAAGACAAGGACCCTCTCTCATGCACTGTCCCCAGGACCCCTCACAGACAGACTCCACGGCACTTCCCATGGAGGACACAATGAGGATTTAGTGACCTCAGACCAGTGACAGTGACAAAGCGTGCAACTGAAAGGGGACACAAACGAGAGACCCCACAGCATCAGGGCAGGGTCTCGTTGCTTCCGGACCTGGAAACCAGCCAGGCAGTGGGAGACTCCACAGCGAGGGCTAGCTGAAACCTTCCAGGAGTTTCTCCAAGCTTAGGGAGATGGTTGGGTGCAGGAGGGACACCTGGTGGTCGGTGGTGACAGGGATTGCAGAGGGAAGGAGCCAGAGCAGAGACCCTCGCTGGGTGTGTGGGGTGCTGAGGTCTCTGCGTTCCTGCCCCTGGTCCCAGCCTCTAGCCGCACCTGCTAGTCCATGGCCGTGGCGTTGGTCAGGTAAAAGGGGCGGATGGCCACCCGGAAGCTGCTGAAGGACCCTGCAGGGCAGGGGAAGAAGGAAGCAACCTTGGAGCTGTTGGTATCCAGGGCGCCGGGGATCGGGGCCTTCGTGCCCTCGAAGTTGGTGACGTCTGCCACAAAGCGCCCTCCGCAGAGCATCAGGGCTTTGTTCTCATAGCCGACAGTGGGATCCGAGTAGCCCGATCTGGTCAGGCCCAGGACGGGGAGCTCCTCTGAGGAGCAGGAGAACCCATAGTTCCAGCAGCTCTGCATGGTGGGGAGGTAGGTGAGAGCCCAGGAGACGAGCTTGGCCTGGAAGAGGAAGCTGGGGTGCTGCGGGGTCCGGAAGGACTGGGAGGGGTAATACCCGTAGCCTTTGGAGTAACTGGAATAGCCGAATGGAGACTCCCGTCTGGACTGGTAAGCCAGCCGTGGGTCCCACGTGTCCCGGGCACGGGGCCACACGGAGGCGCTCCAGGTGGCCGAGGTGTAAATTCGGGGCATGTAGGCGTCCTCGGAGAGGTTCAGGCCTCGGTACTGGGCCAGCAGAGGGAAAGGCACCGTGTGGAACTCCAGGGCCTGCAGGCTCTTCCTCTGGAACAGGGCCTCGTGACTGGCGAACAGGGACAGGTTGAACTGCAGCTCGAAGAGGTCCGTGGGCAGCATCATGGGGAAGCGCACCTCCTCCAGCAGGCCCTCCACCTTCTCGCGGGGGGCACGTGTCTCCTGGGCCCACGCGTCCACGGCCTTCAGCAGGGCCAGCTCGCTGGACACGGCCAGCTCGCTCTGGGGCAGCAGCGCTTGGAGCAGGCCCACGGGCACGCTGGGCCAGGCCTCGGCCTGCGTCAGGGCCTCGAAGTTCCAGGTGAGGAACCGCACGCAGAGCTCCTCCAGCAGCGGGTCCTTGGTGGCCAGTGCGTAGGCGTGGAGGTCCAGGGCCGTGCGGAAGGAGGAGTCCTGGGGCAGGAGGACGGCAAAGAGGCGCCCGCAGTAGGCCTGCAGCTGCCCGGCCCCGTAGGCGGAGGCCAGCTTGTGGAAGCACTTGACCGATGACAGGGAGATGTCGATTCTTCGGGAGTAGAAGTACCTGGGTGAGGGGTCGGGAGCTGAGGTCACGGGTGTGCCCGGGGACCCCTCTCCAGCAGGACCCCCACTTCTCCTTGCCGAGAGGCACCCAGGCTCCTCCTGGTGGATCTGTTGGGTAAACCCACATCTTGTGCAACTCGCGGGTCTGCATGGAGCCTGGCGCCCTTCAGCGGGCAGATCCCAGGGCGCCTGGCCATGGGGAGCCGTGCAGAGGACGACACTTCTGCCGCCTCCTCCTGCATCTGTGAGCTGGGGTCTGCACCGCCTTCTCAGCTCTGGTCTTTGACCTGGGTGGGTCCGAGCCAGGCCTCGGTGTGGCCCAGGCACAGGGCCCGCTCGCTATCCCAGGCCAGGTGGCGGCACACCTGCCCTGATGTTCTGGGCACCTCCCCGCACACTCACGCCCACCCGGCTCTGCAGCTCCTTCCAAGGGCCTGCGCCTCTGGGAGAAGGAGCGCAGTCTGAGTGGGTCTCCCAGTCCTGCCCTGCTCAGGGAAGAGGATAGCTGAGGTAGGAAAGGGGGGCACACGTGCCCCCAGAAGCCCAGAGTGGCCCCAGAGGCCTGCAGGACACCCTGCATGCCACGGGGCGGGGGGTAGGAGGCCCAATAGGAAGTGGTCACCTGAGCCCATGGGGTGTGGGTAGGGCCAAGAGCTGGACAGAGAGTGCCCAGCACCCTGCAGGCAGTGCCTTACACCCGGGGTGGGGGGACACAGACAGGCAGAGAGAGGCAGAGGGCACCCAGCACCCTGCAGGCAGTGCCTTACACCCGGGATGGGGGGGACACAGACAGGCAGAGAGAGGCGAGAGGGCGCCCAGCACCCTGCAGGCAGTGCCTTACACCCGGGGTGGGGGGACACAGACGGGCAGAGAGAGGCAGAGGGCGCCCAGCACCCTGCAGGCAGTGCCTTACGCCCGGGGGAGGTGGGGAGGGGAGAGGCAGATGGGCAGAGAGGCAGAGTGAGCCCATGGCAGGGAGGGCCCAGGAGGGCTGGGGCACCTCTTCCCTCCCT
Source organism: Tupaia belangeri chinensis (assembly GCF_000334495.1). NCBI lineage: Eukaryota > Metazoa > Chordata > Mammalia > Scandentia > Tupaiidae > Tupaia > Tupaia belangeri. Next base: position 3,363,088 of record NW_006159630.1, on the reverse strand, counting down.
CTCTGAGACACCACAGACACCCATCCGCTGGGAGGGGAAGGGGATGCCTCGCAGTTGTCACTCAGGCTGGAAGACAGGCCCTAACCTGTTTTGAATGGCCGCCATTGTTCCCCCTTTCGTGTAATTTTCAGTTATGCAAACTTTGGGTTCTAAGAGTAAGAGGAGGGTTTTGCCTTAGGGTGCGTGCGCTTGCCAGAAAGACGGAGAGAGGCCCCCTGCGTGGGCTTCTGCAGTCAGTGAGGTGGCAGGACGGAGGGTGACTTGGGAGGAGTCTTCGGGCTGAGGAGTCTCTGGCCATCCCTCATGACGCTCAGGACTGAATGAGTGGGGCCTCGGCCTGATTTCCTGTCTCAGGACTCTCCTGGACTCCACGTCGGAGAGGCCTGTGCATTCAGGGGCCAGGGGCGAGGCC
>NW_006159630.1:3356943-3361741 GCF_000334495.1 Tupaia belangeri chinensis | reverse complement strand
CTTGCTTCCTCCCTCCACTCCTCCCACTCCCCCACCCCCACCCCCCCACACACCCCTACCCGTCAGAGCTCTGTGCCGGGTGGTGCCAGGCTGGGGTCTCCAGGAGGGGGAGCACAGAGCCGGGGCCTCTCTCGCCCCTGGAGCAGGCCTTCCCCAAGCCACTCTGCCAACAGGCTGGGGGCCTGCTGTTTCCTTCAGTCGGTGACCACAGGGTGTTTACGTGTGTGCTGTGTGTGCAAATACGTGTGCATGCGAGCGCACACCTGAGGTGAGAGGGAGCGCCCGTGTGAGTGGGTGCGGAGTGTGAGTGTCACGAGTGTGGGTGAGTGCACCCACGCCAGCCACGCTTCCGCTCTGCAGGACGGGGCGGCTCACCTGATGAAGTCTCTGATGACGGGCACACACTCGGCGTCCACGTACATGGTGACCTTGCTGCCCGGCTTCTTCCACAGCGCCTGGGCCTCGGGGTTGGCGGACAGGATGAGCGTGTGTGCGCACAGGCCCTGGTCCTCCCCTCCCTGCACCTTCACCCTGATGGCCAGGTCGCAGCCCTGCTGGCTGTCGAAGATCTGCGCCAGCGCGGCAGACAGCTCTCCGGAGAGGTCGAGGGTGTGGGCGTCTCTGGTTTCTGGCGGGCGGAGGGGACATAACATGGTGGGGGCAAGGACCCTGTCTCTCCCTGCCCTGTACCCTGTGGTCCTGGACGCCACTCTCACCCTCTGCGAATCAGTCCCTCTGCCTTAGACTGCGGTGGCAATACCTGCCTTGCCCACTTGGGAGGCTCCTGGGAGGAGGAGGGGTGGGACGGACCTGAGACAGTCCAGCCTGGAAGATGGGTGACGTGGCCCTGGTCCCCCACCCCTGTCGGACAAGAGTGGGTGAGAGCCCAGCTGACCTCTCCCGGATCCTGGGCTTGGCCTCTGCCCTACTTCTGTGCTCATGGGCTAGCTCCCCACTGCCCAGCGTCAGGCAGCTCTTCCAGGGCAGGGTTTGAGGGTGCTGACCCCCAGCGCACCGTGCCCTGTTCTTTTAATGCCCAATCAGTTGATCACCGCAGCTGCTATGCTTCTAAAGCCAACAGCACCTCCTTGGTCAGAGTTAGGGTGTGTGGCAGCCTGTTTTAGAACCTCAGGACCCCCCAGCACTCTGAGGGGAACAAGGTCTGGAGAGTGGCTGAGGCTCCCTGGAGGCACAGGGGGTGCAGCCCCTCCTCCTGGGCCCCTCACAGAGCTGAACCGGGACCAAATCCTGTAGTTCCTTTCTTTGCACAGATCCGTGTGACTCAGTTCTGCCATTTAAACCAGGTAGGTTTGGTCCCTCGTTCCTCCTCATGCCCGACTCTCTGGATCCCTCTCACTCCAGCCCGGGCTCCCTGCCCCTCACCCTGCACCGGCCCGCACCGCCGTGCCCCCACCAGTGTGACTCCTGCCCTCCCACCAGGCTCGGCTCCCTCAGCCAGGCCGTCCTGTGTGTACGCCTGCTCCCTGGGGTCCCAGCCCCGTGCCTCCGGAGTCCTCGGTCCAGGGCAATGGAGGGGGCAGGCACACCCCCGGGCCCAGCGTGCCAGCCCAGGAAGAGGCCTCGACTGGTAACCAGAGAGGGCAGCTGCAAAACCAAGACCCGGGGTTCAAAGGCGCGAGCCACCAGGTCACTGAGGACCCGGGTGCAGCAGGGGAGAGGGCAGGGCGAGGTGTTCCCGCCACCCAGAAATGTTTACTGCGTAAGTGTGCAGGTGCTGCGACATGTCCCAGGTCGAGAATAGACACAACACGGCTTCGCCACTCACAGGGACAAGCCTCCGACGCAGACGTCACCCGTGGCCGAGATATGGCTCAGCACCTGGCAGTTAGGGGACCGCAGGTGGTTCTGAAGCCGCCCCATTGGGAGCTGGACTTCCTGGCCCTGGACAGCGGGCAGCGGGCAGTGCACCCCCTGTGGGCCTCTGTGAGCACAGGGTGTGCTGGGAGGGGCGGGGTCACGGGCGGTCCACGGCCCCCAGGGCACTTGGGGCGCCCATCCCCCTACTCACCGTTGCTGCAGACCACGCCGGCGTCCTGCCTGTGTTTGCAGTGGCTCTTCAGCCAGCCCAGGGACCTGCAGTTGGCCAGCGAGGGCTCTGTCCCCGAGCACTCCACTTCATCCAACATGATGGGGCCTGTTCCTGTTGGCATGACCGAGAGGACAGGGGCCAGGGCTGGAGCGGGGGTCAGGGCTCTAAGCCAGGGGGCGAGGCCCTGCTCTCCCAGACGCACCAGGAAGGAGAGCTGTGTGCACCGCGTGGGATGCAGCGTTAGAGCAAAGAAAGCCCTCGGCCCTCCTGCGAGCCTCTGTGGGAGTTTGAAAAGCTTGTGGGAAAATGAAATTAAAGTATGAACTTATTTTAGTCAAAATATTTGAAATCTGGTTGTAGTCTGTACATAATGCACGTCTTCCATGAACTTGATTTTTTTTAAGTTTACTATAGGGTGTGTGTGCTTGCCAGAGAGAGAGAGAAAGGGAAAGTGAGAAATCACCCCTAGAAGGGATGGCCACACCACAGTCCCTTCCCCTCCGTTCTCCTCTTGGAATCTGGGACACGCACACCCATGTCCCTGATGTGAATTTCAGACCACCAGGTCTGGGACTCAAACGTCGCATCAGCCATGTGAGATCCAGCTGCCTTAACCCCCATGCCACCTGCTGGCCCTGAATGAAGATTTCTATGATAATGTTTTTATGTAAAATAAACTTCTAGGTATAAAATAAGTATTATTTGGGGGGAGGTTGTCAGAGGGTGTGTGCACTTGCTAGAGAGACGAGGGGAGGCAGGGGAGAAAGAAGAAGCCCGACGCAGCCTGGCCGCACTGCAACCCTCTCCCTCCACTTCCCACCCTGCCGTGGTTTGGAGCACCCGGACACACGCACCCGGAACGTTCCTCCAGCTGCCAGGGCCGGATTTCACCTGTAGCTGGCCATGTGGGATCCGATTCCCTCAACGAGCAGGCCATGGCCCAGTGGTCGCTTACCCAGTATGGGATAGCCAGATACTGAAGAGTGCAATAGGACAATTCTGACAAAATACTTCAACAGTGTTGGGTCGTCTGGAAAGTCGTGATGCATTTTTGCATAGAAAAATATGTCATGACTTTCCCAATGACCTAATTTTTATTGAAAGCTTATAACTTGTTTCTTTCTGGAATTTTCCACGTGCTATTTTTGGGCCACGGTTGACTGAGGCCAGCTGAGAGTGTGGGACGCGAACTGCAGCTAAGGCGGCAACGTACTGTGATTTATGTAGCTCGCCCCGCTGTCAGACGGTCAGGCTGTTTCCCTTCTGTTTAGAATTAGCAGAAATCTTCCTGCAGACAGATTTTTCTTTGGAAGGGAAACTGTTTCAAGAAGGGTAATCCCAAGAGCGAGGTTTCTGGGCCGAAGGTGAATGCAGCGAAGCCCTGAATCCTATGCCCGAGTTCCTCCTGCCCCCCACCTGCCCCATGGGACGCGGTAAGCCTGCTCGGCCCTTCCAGAACGGTCGCAGTTGGAGGCCTGGGACCTGTGTGCGCATGTTCAGTCAGGCCCCACCTGGCCCAAAGGCAGCTCCTCCCAGAGCCTCAGTGGCGTTCTCGAAGCCGAGGGCCCGGCAGACGACGCTGGCATCCGTCAGGTCCCACAAGTTGTCACACACGGTCCCCCACTGGCCTCTGTAGAAGATCTCCACACGGCCCTGGTTGGGGGCACCCCCATCGGCCAGCCGCATGTCCCCATCCTTCAGGCCTGCAGGGTCGGAGCACAGTGCAGGTCAGCGAGGACGAGGCTGGGGGACCGCAAGCCCACCCGTCCACACTTCCCAGGGTCCGGTGCTGCTCTGGTGTCAGTGAAGCCCGCCCCAGGATCAGCCCTCTGGCTCCCACTGGATGGAGCAGGGCTGCGTATCCTGGCCCCACCTGCCTCTCACCTGAACACGGGGCCCGCCTGCCCCGAATCTACAAACCGCCATCCCTTGGGGCAGCCGGGGCCTTGGGCAGGAGAGACGTGTGTGCATGCCGGGCCCAGGTGCTCGGCAGCATGACCGGATCCCCTGCTAGGGGTTGGAGTGGGGGTGGCGGGGTGCCCCGCAGAGCGAGCGAGGTCAGCAGCAACCCGCGCTTGCTTTCCGTATTTCCCAGCGACTCAACTCACCATGAGTCCCCACAACCAGCAGCCACACCCAGAAGAGCCGTGGGAGGGCCATGGTCAGGCTGGAGCCCCGATCCTGTGGCAGAAGGAAGCGGCAGAGTGAGACACCACAGCGGGCAGCCTCAGGACGGGGACTGGCTGGCTGGCTGTCCCATGACCTCCCCTGCAGGGGCCTGCAGTGTGGCGGGGGGCTCTGTCCCTTGCAGAGCCAACTCTGACATGACTCACTGAGGGCAAGCGTGCTGAGCGCCATGAAGGCGGGGCCCTGGACATGGGAGCATCCCAGCAGGGCCCCTTGCCTGGGCTGCCTGGTGGTCCTCAAAGGATGTGCTAGGCTTGGCCGGGTGACTGAAGGGACCAGGGGGCTACTGCCCATGTGCCAGGGACCCTGCTAGGTTGGCCACTGAAGTTTCAAGTCTTGGGAAACCCATCTGTCCCAGGCAAGCTGGGTGACTTGTCACCTCCCCACTTCAGCTGTCAGCCACCACACTCATTGCCACAGCCATAAATTTGCCAATTGTGGGACAAGACGCAGGGGCTTGGAAATGGCCCACCAGACTCCTGGTGTGGTGTGCAAGGTGGGACCCCTCAGGTGGGAAGCGGGCCAAGGCTGCCACACGGCCCACAGGGTGCCTTTGTGCGA
>NW_006159630.1:3351386-3356558 GCF_000334495.1 Tupaia belangeri chinensis | reverse complement strand
GACCGGGTGCAGGCCTGGGTCAGAGTGCACTCGTCTGGGAGGGTGGGCGCTAATCCCAACCTGCCTGCCCTGGACAGCAACAGCCCGCCCGGCCACACTCAGGGCTGTGGATCGACAGCCGTGCCGGCCCCTGGGCTTGGAGCACCAACTCCCGCTCCGGCTCTGGGTGCAGGGGGGCAGAACCCCCTTGATCCCAGTGTGGAAAAAGGAGCACCCACTTGAGAGCAAGAGGCTGGAGGGGCTTACCTGCTTGGGGAGCTGTGGGGGCTGCTGGGGCCTCCTGCCTTCAGCTGCAGAGCCTTCTGCCAACTGCCCTTCAACCCAGGAAACTCTCCTGGGGTGGGTCCCGGAAAATGCGCCAGGAAAGTCTAGTTTCGATTTACAGAAGCCGCATGACATGGGCTTCTTCTGAGCTTGGCTCCTCCCCACGCTCCCTGGCTCCTCTCCAGCCTGCATGCTGCCCTTGCTCTGACCCCTCCAGGCTGGATGGTGCCCACGGGGGTGGGCTGTGGGGGGAGGAGGAGGGGAAGAGGTAATGGGGGAGGAAGGGCAGGGCCTCTAGGCAGGACAGACCAGACAGACGGCACCCCCCGCTCTGTCCACACCCCCAAGTCCTGCCCTGGGTCTGGCTTCCTGCTCTGAGCATCACCATGCCGACTGCAGAGAGCCCATACCCCGAGATGTGTGCATAGCCCTGTTCCCAGCAGGGGGAGGGAGGCCCCAGATCTAGGACCTGACCCCAGAAACTGCACTCGTGACCACTGAAGCCCGGGGTCCACACTCAACAGCATGCCTCCCCGAGTCGGGCGGGGGTGACACCTCCATTTCCTTTGGGGAGAACTTTCTCACTCCTGCCTCCACCCACCTCTGGGAGCCCTGCGGGCCCCCTGGCCTCACAGGTGGGTGCAGGGAGGGGCCCTGAGCCCAGCTCTCACTGGGCCTGTCTGACAATGACGACGAGCCCCTGGGCCCAGTCAGCCTGGAGCCTGGAGTCAAGGTCGAGCCCTGGGCGACACGGTTCTGCGAGGCCGTTTACGTCCTCGCCTGTTTCTGCCACTTGCATCACCGTCCCGGAGACGGTACCCTTGGGGGAGCAGTTCCCCACCCTGGCCGTCCAGATCACCCTGGCCTCGTCAGTCACAATCTGGAAGGATACCGATGAGCTTTGCAGCTCTTGTATCTGGATCAATGATCTTTCTGCGTTGATTTCTGCAAGTGGTGGGAGGTCAGGCTGCAGCTGTGTTTCCATAGAGTTGAGTCGCCGCAACCCCACGGTGTAATGACAACCTTTTCACCATTGAATTACCCTGGCACCTGTGTCGAAAGGTAATGGACCAGCCTAGCCGCAGTAGAGCAGGTGTTGGGGGCACTGCTGTGCAAGGCTGGAGACCCAAGTTCGAAGCCCAGGTGGAACTGAACAAGTCGGGCACATTTGTGTATGCCGGAATTGTGGCTGGCTGTGGGCTCAGGGAAGGAGGGGGGTTTGGAGAGTCTCTGTCAAGTGTCTCACTCTCTCATGAGATAAACTTCAAAAACAAAGTCAGCTGACCACCTCCAGATGGCCTATTTCTGGGCCCTGTTTCATGGATTCGTGTCTGGTGGAGATGCTAGGACTAGGAAGGCCTCAATTCTTTTCGGAATTGAGTCCTCCCATCCAGGAAGACAGTACGCTGTCCTGTTTGACTCTCAAATGTCTTTAGTCGGTGTTTTGTGGTTTCGGCATGCGGACCTTGCCCATGTTTTGGTATCTAACTCGTTCATGTTTTTTGGTGCTACAGTAAATGACGCTGATTTCCAGAACTTCCATTTCTACTTGTTTGTTGCGGTTATAGAGAAATAAAGTTCATTTTTGTATGCGTCTTGCAGTTTTGCCAAACCCAACCATGAGTTCTAATAGTTACTTTTTGAAGGTTTCATCGGCTTTTCCGCACAGTTGCGCTTGCCACTAGTGCACAAAGAAGATTCTATTCCTTCTTTTTGACTCTGAATGACTTCTCTTGTTCTTGCCCAATTGCATCAGTAGACGGTGCTGTAAAGAAGATGAGCTCTGCTAGCTTCCTGGGTCGGGTCCCCTGCTGGGAACTCAGACAGGCTCCCTATCCTGTGTTCGCAGTTTGTGTGGTTAAAATGATCGCTAATGAATAGTGGGGGTAAACCGTGTAGGAATGACGTCAGCTGCAGGGTTCGCACAGTGCCCTTGATCAGGTAGGGGAGTTTCCTTCATTCCTAGTTTGCTAAGAGGTATTTTTGTGTTTGCTGTTTGGCTATTGGATTGGGTGAATCCTGCCAAATGCTACTATTTATTTATTTATTTATTGAAGAGGTTTTTGTAATAGGGCACATGCACTCGCCAGAGAGATAGATAGACAGACAGAAAGCGAGAAATCAGCCCCCGGGGGGATGGCCACACCACAATCCCTTCTCCTCCATTCTCTTCTTGGGATCTTGGGCACGCACACACACATGCCCGGCGTGAGTTTAAGCCACCAGGTCTGGGATTTGAACCACGGTCAACTACATGGGAGTCCAGCGACACAGCCATTATGCCATCTTGTTGGTCCCCCTGCCAAGTGCTTTTTCTGTATCTGCTGAGATGATCTTTTTCTTTTTTAGTGTGTTAACAAATTTCCGTGGTTGATTCTAGGACATTAAGCTAGCCTTGCATTCCTAGGACAAACCACTTTACTCCACCTTGAAGTATTGTCATTTTTAATGGCGGCCAAATTGAACTCGCTAATTTTTGCTAAGGATTTTTGCATCTACGCTCATCCGGGACACTGGTCTTCTTTCTTTTTGTGATACACGTGTCTGGTTTTGGCATCAGGGTAGTGGTGCCCTCAGGAGATGAATTGGGGTATTTCCAACTCCCCAAATCACACAAGGTCCTGCAGTGGCTTGCTATTATTTCTTCCATAAATGTTTGGTATAATTTACCAATGAAACCATCTAGGCTTGGAATTTTCCTCGTGTGAAGATACTCTATTTTTGCTTTATTTAAATCTTTCATCAATTTCACTGAGGTAGAATTTACCTCAACATTTACTGATTTAAGGTGCACAACAGGACAGATTAACATCTGGAAAGAAATGAATGGAATCTTGTTTTTTTCCACTAGCTCTTTTTTTTGAGAGAGATTTTTGCTATAGTTTGTGTGCACTCGCTGAAGAGATACAGAGAGGGACAGAGAAAGCAGAAAGCGAGAAATCACTCCCCGGGGGGATGGCCATGCCACAATCCCTTCTCTCCCATTCTTCTCTCAGCATTTTGGGCTTGCACGAGCCCCGTATGAGTTTCAAGCTGCTAGGTCCGGGACTCAAACCGTGATCAGCCATATGGGAGTCCAGTGCCTTAACCAGTACGCCACCTGCGGGCCCCTCCACCTGTCCTGGGATGATCCTTGGGCTTCCTGCCAATGGAGTGAGGCAGACAGCAGGCTGCGCAGGCACAGGTTAACCCTGAGTGGGCCCAGTGCATGCTGACTTCTCTGAGTCGACCGGAAGCGCATTTCCAGTTGTCCTCAGTCTGCAGCTGCTCAACCCTGTCTGCACCGGGCCCGTGTGCTCTGGCTTCCGGAATCATTTCCAAGGGCTGCCGTTGCAGCCAACATGGACAGGGGGCTCTGAGGCTGTTAGCGTGGGGAGGAGCCAAGCCCAGAAGAAGCCCATGTCACCGTTACAGACGGCACAGACAGCAGGGAGGGCACAGTCACAGCGCACCGTAGTGGCGACAGGCAGGGAGGGCTGTAGTGCTCCAGGACGTCGCAGACATGGGGCTGTGGCCCAGGTGCCGACATGAGCCCATGGCGTAGTGGCTGTGCCCAGCCCTCCAACCTCCGCCTCCCCTCTCGTGGCTTCACAGCGGCACCGCCCTGCCTCGCAGGTGCTTCTCGAGGAGGTGGCGCAGACAGCCCACCAGGAAAGCAGGGCAGACACGGGTCTCCCAGGCGATGCCCACGGAGAGAACTCTGGAGAAAGCCACTCAGTAACTCGAACTAGCCACTGCTGCTTGCGTGGAGGGACAGCCCGCACCCGGCAGAGGGCCCGCGTGCCTTCCCTCCCAGGCTGCACTAGGCTCCAAGTGGGAGAGGCCTGGTAGGGGTCGGCATCTGGGGTTCTCCCTGCCCGTGTGGAGCCGTCGCTTGCCTGAAGGGGGTCCTGGGATGAGGGGGTGTGTGGGAAGTGTGGGGACAGGTGGGCTTTGGCTACACCCAACCTCTGCCTCCAAACACGGTCTTTTCCCAAATGTGGAGAGACCACAGGATTCCCACTGGGAAGGAGAGGGGCCACAGAGAAAGCCAGGGAAATGCCGCCTCCTTCGCGAACACCCAGGGGGAAGCAGCCCTGGGCCAAGGGTCAACTGCAGTGAGTCAGAACCTAGGATCCCACTCAGGTCAGGGTGTGGAAAATCCAGTTACCTGTCGAGTCCTGAAGCCTGGCCACTGCTGACGGCAGCCAGAGAAAGGTGGGGTTTCCTTTATCTCGGTCCCTGCAGGCAAAGGACTCTCCCATGTCCCTGAACTGCCTCCCTCCACCCCTGCTGGGAGCAAAGGGTGAGCCGCACCCTTGCGGTGGGCCACAGGGTCTGGCGATTGTTTCAGGAGAAAACTCTTTAATTAAAGAGAGTGAGCACGAGACTTCGAAGGGCTGCATGGTCACACTGTCCCTGCAGGGAGAAGGCAGTGCCCCGGCCATGCTGAGTGGAGGCCGCTTTCCGGGAGGCGTGGCCAAGTGGACGAGCTGCGTCCACACGCCCCAGGCCGGGCAGATGTGTCCCGAGGCCTGTCCTCCCTCACAGCCCCGTGGACCTCTGTGTGGCTGCACTCTCCTCGCAGGGATCTGGGGGGGGGGCTCTGGTGTCTGACCTGAGGATCATCAAGTGGGCGTCCCTAAGGGGCCAGCCCACCCCGACTCCAGCTGTTCCCAGGGCGGGGCGTGGAGCTCCACGCACCACAGGAACCCCACGGACATTTATTGAGCAGGAGAACACAGCAAAGAACGGAAAGGGAGGTCGATGGAGGAAAAGGCATGACGGAATTCAAAGGCAAGGGACTCCATCGAGACGCCGGAAGTGGCCAGTTTTTATCCCCAGATGGTGGTATAGAGAGAGGCTGGGGGACCCGGGAGAGGCTGGACTTCTCGGGGCTGCGGCTGCGGGATGGCTCCGGGAAGTCCC
>NW_006159630.1:3337425-3350359 GCF_000334495.1 Tupaia belangeri chinensis | reverse complement strand
GGAAGTCCCACCGCCGCTGCTTCCCGCAGGGTCCGAGCTCTCTACTGGGAGGGCGCTAGACCAAGCGCATACACCCAAGTTCCAAAAGGAAGCAGCGCGAGACCGGAGTGCAGTCCGCGTGGACGCCCGCCAAGCGGCACTTAAATAAACTCGATGCCTTCGTACTTCACGCTTGCGATCTTGGTCTCCGGCAGCAGGAGGCGCCCGTCCAGCGTGAAGGCCATGATGTAGGTGGCCACCTGGCCGCTGTCCTCCTCGGACTTGAGGGCCACAATGATCTGGTCGTCGGTGTTGGGGATGAACTTGAAGGACGAGAAGCCGTGTGTGGGGACCAGCTCCCCGACGCGGCGGACGGAGATAGTCCCGAAGTCCGGGGTGGCGCTCAGGAGGAGGTTGGCGCCCCTGTGCTCGTCGTCCCTCTCGCTGTACCGCTCGTGGCTGGCGCGGCGCGGCAGGAAGAACCAGCGCTGCAGGGTGTCGCTCCAGCAGGCGGACTCGTGGATGAGGTAGCCTGGGGACGGGCAGAATGAGGTCACGCGCGGCCCACCCCTCCCCTCCTGACGCTCAGGGTGCCCCAGCCCCTCAGGGTCCTCCGGGGTCCGCACTGCTGGAGGCTTTCAATCTGTGCTGTGCAGGGGACAGCGCGTGGCAGAGGGCGGAAGTGGCCGGGAGTCTCCGATGCCCCCCCACACTGCCCTTCACCAGCCACAGCCGGCAGTGCCACCTTCCCTGACGCTGAAGGAGCCAGGGCGGGGGACGCGGGAATCTGACTGTGGGAAGAACAAACCGGGCAGGGCAGGCTACCCTGAAGCTGCCAGGACAGGCGCTCCCAACCCCAGGCTGGCCGGGCTGCTCCACGTCTGGGGCTCCCCGCCGCACAACTTCGGGGCTGCAGTGCTGCAGCCCCTCCTCCCCTGGCCCAGCCACCAGGGAGCAGACGGGAGCCACTGGGCCAGAGCAGCTCCAGTGGCACGAGGGGCTGCAGCCGGAGGCAGCAGGAGGTGAAGGGGGACGGAGGAGGAAATGGGCCCCAGGACCCACGGCCCAAGGGTTGCAACCATCAGAGGGTCTGCAGGGCCGAGCGGACAGGAACGGCCGAGTGGTGGAAGAAAAGGCAGCGCCAGCACAGGGCCGCGTGTGCACAACGCCAGCCCCAGCCAGGCCGGTCGCTTACCTGGTGGCCGGATCCCGGCGGCCGTGCGCAGGGCGTTGTAGTTGGACACCCAGTTCTCGTGGTCCACGCTGCCTCGGTGGCCCACCACCTTCACCCACTCGGGGTTCTCGTTCACCACCTGCCCCGTGGTGGTGGTCCACTCCTTGCCCAGGCCGCCCACATACAGGTGCTCGTCCTTCACCGCCAGCCACTCGGCTTTGAAGCCTGGACAGCGAGAGGGGAATCTGAGGTCGTGGCCGGCGCCCAGCCCTCCGCCCGCTCCCAGGGGAACAGGCCGGTCTCGGACTTCAAGTCACTGCTCCCGAACTCCACTGGAAGCGACAGGAGGGCAGGGCTGGGGAGCCCAGAAGGGCCCGGTCCTAGAGCTTCTTGTCCTTCCCGTCCTCCTCTCCCTACCCCCGGGAAAGACGGCCTTTTCCTTGCAACTCAGCCCTGAAGCTGCTGAGACCTCCTCTCTCTGACGGCCCACGTCCCTCGGCTACAGATGCTCTACCCTCCCGTCAGCTCCAAGAAGCCCAGCCAGCCACTCCGGAATCCGATCCCCAAAGTCCGCTCCCCAACCTCGAGACCATCCCCAAATGCTCGAAGACTTTAGAGCTTCGCAGCACTGCTCAGGAGAGCGACTGTGCTGGCTGCTGGGCCTCCCATGGGTGGGTGGGGGGATTACATGCCAGCACCCAGCTGGCGAGGGGTGTGTTCTCGGGCTCCACGCATTCATTCAGGCGCGGATCTGTGTTCACTTAGTGACTTCCGTAACATGGGCTTAACCGTGAGGCTGAATGTGGTGCCGGCAGTCTTACCTGCTTACACCCCATGCTCTTAATTTGGCCTTGCGTTCCGAGTTCTGCAAACTTCCCGCCCGGGGAGCTGCAGATGCACCCCACCCACCACAAGAGGGCAGCAGCCTCCAGGACACGCGGCGGCCGGTGGCTCCGGAGCACGACTCAGCTCCCAGCAGCCTCCTGAGCCTCTGGGCTGCCAGAGGCTCCTGCTCCACCTGCAGGGTCTTCTGCCCCTCTGGGCTCCAGACCACAGGCCAACGCCAGAGGTTCCTCCATCCAGCTTTGCCCCCATCCGTGGGCAGGAGAGCACACGCAGCGGTGCCCATCCTCTCCCAGAAGGCTGAGGACGCTCCCTGCCAGCTGTTCCGCCTCACGCCGCAGACTCGCCTGGCAGGGCCGGCAGATGGGTGCCGTGGGTCCTGCCACGTCAGGTGCCTCCTGCTCCGACCTCATAGGCCTGCAGTGGCGTCGGGCTTTCTAGAAGGTTTAGACTCACCAAGAGAGCTCGGACAACCAGGGATTCTCCTGGCAGCGCTCCTAATGGCCCCCGCCACACCCACCGCTGGCAGGCTCTGGCCAGGACTCTCCTCTGGGAGCCCCTGCCTGCCCCGTGGAAGCAGGAACTCCCTCGTGGTAAACGGGAGGGCTGCTGCTGGAGCCCACCTACGTGGGTTTTCCTGCCACTGCGTTTTCAGTCTGCCTGTTCTGTAAGCTGAACGTCTCCATTCAAAACACGAGCACTGGCCCGCGTGGCTTTCCAGGCAAGGTGCCTGCTGGGGTAATCCGGCCTGACCTTAAGACGCCCCCAGGGGCACGTTCCCGGGCACGTGCAGCAGTGGGTACGGCCCTACGACTCGCCCTGGAAGGGGCTCCCCACCTTTCCAGCAGGCCTCTGGCGATAAGCTCCCCTTGCTCCACCTGCAGGGTCTTCTGCCCCTCCCTCCCTCCTCTCCGGCACGTCTGCAAAACCTGGGGAGCCAGGAGACGGGTGCGCTTACCTTTGTCCACGGTGCCGTCACCGTCGCTCAGAATGACCCAGGGCACGGCCTTGGTGCCCTCGATCTGGTAGACGACCCCCGTCCGGTCGTCCACGGAGTACAGTTTGCCGTTGAAGACGGTGAGGTCGGACAGCTCCATGCCCCTCCCCTTTTCTGCCAGGTGGGATTCCAGGACCCCACGGTCCTTGTCCCACTCCACGGTCACCTTGTCCCCGCTGTCCGACAGGGTCAGATAGCCCTTCTTCAGGTAACTGAGCCAGGTGTTCTCCTCTCGGGCCCTCGACTCCGTGTCCAGGTCGGCGACGACTGCGATCCGGTACCGGATGCCGCCTGGAGTCCTCTGGGGGGCCGACAGGGGGTAGGTGTCATTGTACCGGTCGCCGGGCACATGGCTGAGCCTCCAGTTGTGGGCGTTATGGGTGGGGGGCCTGCCTGGGGCCGGGCGGTGGGAGTAAAGCAACCAGAGGAGGGCAGCGCCCAGGAAGGATGGCAGGATCACCCTCCAGCGGGGGCGGAAGCGGGGGTCCGCGGCCTTGGTCATGGATGCCAGCACAGGAAGGCCTCCCACGCTGATCCGGAGGGAGTGCATAGAATCATTCCATTCCGGGTGGTCAGAAGGTGGGACGGGCATCAGAGTGAGCGTGGGGCGGGACCTGCGTGCCGGGGGAGAGGAGAGGTCAGCGACCCAGGACGCTCAGGCCCGCTCCGGCCTTGAACTCGTGGTCTGCAGTCAGGCGCATTCCACTGCCCGTGGCCTGTCCTTCCGGCTGAACTAACCCTGACCCTGCAGCACCTCGTTTGCGGGCACATGCGCAGGCCTGCCCCAGTGGCAAGGTGGGAAGCTAGTGAGGAGGGTCCCTGCAGCTGGGCTTGGCCTGCTCCGAGGGGAGTGCAGGGAGCCGGGTGAGAGGGCGGAAGGAGGAGGGCAGGCTGAGGGAGTGGGACGCGGTAAGATGGGGTGCAGAGCTGCATTTCACTCCAGGTCAGCTCAGCCAAGGCCTCCCTGACTGCCCTGCTCCTGACACCCCCTCCCGCCCCTTCCTCGGCATCTGTCACCACCTGACAACGTGGCATAGTTATCGGCTCGATCGTCCCTGCCTCGGCCTCCAGCATGGCGCCGAGCACAGGGCGGACGAAGGTTCCTCGGGCGGAGTCTTCACTTCCTCTGGTCAGGCTCCTGCAACATCCAAACGGAGACCGCGTCCAAACCAAATGGGAACTCTCTGTTGTCCCTGGCAGGACCTATCCCCTGGCACCCTTCGACAGGACCAGCGTCTGCACAGTCCTTGCTGCCTGGAGGCCAGGGTGGCGTGGCCAGGGGCAGAGCCCGAGGGTCAGGGTACCAGGGACAGCCAGGGTTGAGCGCCTCACCACCGCCCTCTGCTCGCTCCTGCCCAGCACAGAGCGCCAGCTCCATGTGGCTACAGAGGCACTGGCCAGCGCCGACCCTGTCTGGCGGGAAGCTGCATCTCAGGGCAGCTGCACACACAGCACGGGCACCTCTGGGGGCTGCTGGGGCACTGCTGGGCGAGGGCTGTGGGCAGCACCTCAGCCCTGGCGGCCGCCCCCGCCCTCGCCCCCTTGCCTTCCCTGTAGCCTGCAGCACAGCACAGCCTAGGGAGCCCTGGCTGGCCTTGGGGCGTCACTACACACATGGAAGTGCAGGCAGAGGCTATTCCCACTGTAGGCAGCACCCGGAGGGCTTGGAGGTTCCCAGGGCTCCGAGCGATCCCGGGGTCCCCCAAACCCGGCCACGAAGCTCCACCGTCTGGAGCCGCAGAGGCACCCTGCTCCATGTTGCAGACCCGCGGCTCCCGAAAGACGGAGGGCCAGGGAGGGTCCTGCATGGAAGCCTGCCTCCGCTCTGCTTTCTGGGCAGTCTGACTGGGGACGGGCAGGCTCCAGGAGCGACCATGGTGCTAGTTCCTGCTGCGCAGCGCAAATCCTAAGGCTGCGTGGCTGCCACACAGGGGTGGGCCCCTCGGGCCGCTCCGCTGGGGCTGCCCTCCCGGCCACACCAGGCTCTGTCTCTCCCTGCCCTTGCTCTAACCTGGGCGGGCCCAAGGCTTATGGCGTCTTTCCTGCTGTCACTGAGCTCCGGCATCTCGACCTGCGTTTCCACCATGCCATGCCCCTTCAGCAGAATACTTGAAAACAGAAGTCCTACCTCCTGTGTCCTTAAGCCGACTGTCCCCAAGTATTCCCTCAGGCACGATTACCAGGCTGGGCCCGAGGCTAACCTGCATGGGAGCCCTAGAGACACACTTCCTCCTGTGAACTGCACACTTCAAAGGCTCCAGGACCACCCACTGCAGGGCCTGGGCGTGGCCTCAGTCCCTTCCTGTTCCTTCTCCAACATCTGCCCTGGCAGGCCCTGTCCTTTCCAAGGGTCCTCCTGCCTCCCAGCTCTTACCCGCTTCTCCCCAGGCCCCTTAGTGCCCTGCCCTGCTCCTCTCTGGCAGCCCTGGCCACCCAGTGCCTAGCACCACCTGCTGCGGAATCGCGCCCATCGGCCCACGCTGTCCCGTCGCCACGGCTCCCTGGCTCCAGGAACATCATGCCCATTGCCCAGAGCAGCCCACAACCTCCCCTGCTCCCTTGGTCCAACCCACCGTCTCCTCTGCGGGCTGACCGGCCATGTGGGCCTCCTTGTCCCGTGACCATAGGGGCCCTGGTCCCCCAGGGCAGGGCTCGCTGTCCCCTCTGGAGGGTGTACTCTGGCCCTGCTACCCTCTAGGCGCTCTGGCACCTCCTCTCTGTCACCACAGAACCAGGTAGTTCCAGATGCTCTGCGGGAGGGCGAGCCGGGCTCCCCGCCCCCAGCACTGCTGGGTGGATGTGGTCCTCGACCCCTTCAGCGGCCCCTTGTTCCCTGCTCTTGGGCTCCCAACCTGGTCATACTGCCAATCATGGGCCCACAGAGCTGCAGGCTGGGGAGGACGGTGCCTGCAGTGGAGACGGATGTGCACTGGCCACCCGTGGCCTCATGCTGGCCTCTGCCCACCTCCCTCCATTCCTGAGAGGCCATCTCACTGTCATTGTTCTGACCCGACCTCCAACACACCTGTCTCCAGCAGGCCACCCTGCGGCCAGCCTCAGCAGCCTGGGTCCTGGGCAAAGCGGAGCCCTGGCCAAGGGGGGACACCTGCTCGCCGAGTCGCAGGCCGTATGCTCTCTGGGTCGCTGCAAGCACGCAGCCACTGCGGGTGAACGAACTGCCCCTCGCGTTTCCCCAACCCCTGCCCACAGCGCAACTCACCATCTCGAAGAGCACTCACACGCACACCCTCCTTCCCTCCCGCCTGCTCTGTGACCTGGGTCCGCCCCACTCCTCGCTCCTCACTGACCAAAGGTCTGCCCCTGCAGCACCCCCAGCAGGTGCGTGGTCCCCAGCAGGGCGGCTGCTCTGTGGGCCCTGTGCCTGGGGGGCCTCTCGGCACCACCTGCCTGCCTGCTAGTTGCTGGCAGCACCTCTTCCCCTCCCAGTGGGCTCAGTCCCTCCCAGGTTTGGCCTCTATGATGGAGGCCCCAAGGCCATTTTGGCTAAGCCCCTCCCCAGTCCCAGGCCTGCGCACTAGCCTGCTGGCCTCAGCCATGCCCAGCCCACCGGCCACTCAAACAGGTTCCTCAGGAATTCACACCCTGGCCAAGGACTGCTGCACCCAGGGGCCTCGCCTTCCCTCAGCACAGCCAGGCAGTGCTGTGTCCCCTCCTTGGCCCAGCCCAGCCCTGGAGGCGCCTGGCGATCCAGACCCTCCCGTCCAAACCTAGCTCTGCCACTTACCGGTCATGTGACCAGGGACAAGGGACTTCCCTTCCTGGGCCTCGGTTTACCTCCAGGGCCATGCTAATGGCCACTGAGAAGCTGGGCGAGGGCTTTGGGCGCAGCCACTCCTGCTTACTCGCACCGACAGTGTCCCCACCTGCCAGTCTGGAGGGTCAGCAAAGCCGCACGACCCGTCCAGCCCGGTGCCTGGCTATCAATGGCCACGCCAGCGGCCTGCTAGCTGGCCCCTCCTGTCAGCATGGCCCCGTGGTGCAAACTGGGGGCCACTGAGTGGAGATCGGCCCCACCCGCCCTGGCAGGCAAGGCCACCTCAGGCCACCCGCAACCAGCAGGACACTTCCTCTGAAAGGCGAGTCTGGCGTGAAATTCGTTAGTAGATCCAGACTCCTCCGCCTTGCTAAGGGGCAGACTGCTCAGCCTACAGACCTTTCACTGTCTCTCGCCCGACCTTCTGGGGCCGAGCAGGGCACAATGCTGGACCACCTTCCGATCGCGCCGCCGCCCCGGGAGCCCTCCCGCCATGCCCACACTCGCGTGCTCCTCCCAGTACGCTCGCTCCTGGCAGAGGCCGGTACTGACCCAGGACAGCACCCCGATCCCTGGATCCTCTCTGGGGATACAACCTCTCATGGCGGACTTTGCAGGTGTGAGTAAGGGTCCTTAGAGAGGTTACCCAGGGCCCAAACACACGGCCAGCCAGGGTGGGGGGGACGGAGTTGGAGATCGCACGGGGACCGCAGAGGCAGACTGGAGCAATGGGGCACAAGTCCAGGGATGCCCAGAGCTCGCAGGAGCCGGAAGAAGCTGGAAAACGACCCCCTAGCCTTCTGAGGAGGTGTGGCTCGGGGACCCCTGGATGCGGCCCACTGATCGCGACACTGGTCTAACACCCATGAGGAAGTGACACACGTGTCACTCGGTACAACACAGCTGAGGCGGTGTCCTCCATGTCACCTGTCCCAGGACCCCCGTGCGACGGCGTGGACCAACCCTGCACAGCAGGAGTCTGGGCAGCCCGTCCCCCTCACGAAGCCGAGCTCCTGCTGGGAAAGAAAGGCTGGGTCCCCAAGAGCTAGTGGGGGGCAGAGATGCCCAGGACTCAGCCGCCTTCTGTGAACAAGAGGACGGCTCAGTGACAGAGGCCTCTCCCTGCCCTCCAGAACCTTCAGCCTCACTGCCGGCCCCTTTCCCTGGTCTGCACCCCTCCTTGGGCACCCTGAGGAGTTTCTCCTACGCAGCGGGAAAGAAAGCTCCCAGTCCTCGGCCTCCCACAGCCCCGCAGGGCCAGGGCTGGCAGGCTGAGCTGCCCCAGGGCCTGTGCCGGAGGGCAGGGCAAGTGCCCATTCCTGAGGCCTCTGGGGTCAGCCAGGGATGACAGATTAACCAGCAAAGGCAAGAAACAGGAAGGCAAAGCCCTGCCCGGTGTCCCCCCATAGCCCTAGAAGCTCTTTGCAGTTAAACGTCGGCTTTATCATGGTCGGTCTGTCCCGCCCCCCCCCATGCACAGCCAGGAGACAGAACCGAGGATGACAGCAGGGCCACAGCCAAGTTCACCTGCACGCAAGCCCTCTCCTGGGCTCGGAGCCCCCAGGGACTGGGCCCTTCCCACCGTCCTCCACTGCCAGCCTGCACCCCGTGCCACATCCCTGGGCAGAGCAGCAGCGAGAGCGACGACTACCCACCAGGCTCCCGGTCCTAATCCCCCACACTTTCTGGGTGGGAGCTGGGAAGGGCCACCGACACGTGGACATTTCTGGCTTCTGTACAGAACGGGCCTGGCATGGCACGGGCGGCCACGGACAGACACTACTGCCGGCCGCCTGGAGCCCAGACCGCGGGCAAGTCAGGAAGCAGGGCGATGCGCCCCTCCCTGCGCCCGCCGCCCGCTTCCCCGTCCAGGGCAGCGGCTCCCACACCACCTACCTCTGTAGGCCATGCCTGGCTCCCCACACCGGCGGGCTCCTCCAGGGGAGGTACGTGACAGGTGGCAGAACAGACAGCTTAGAGGGCAGCTGCCAGGGCACCCGGCAGCCCGTTCTCAGTCCCCGCCCTCAGAAGGGGTGGCCAACCACGAGCTCTCCCAGCCCTCGCTGCCGTCCCGTCCAGCCCCAAGAGCTGCTCTGCTCACAGCACCCTCGCCCTTCAGGGTCTTTACAGAAGCCAAGGCTTCAAGACCTCTGTGCAAACAGCCCCGGGCAGTGTGGACGGCATGTCTCAAAACAACCAACACTTGTCTACCTGCTCTGCGGCTCCCTGGCCACGTGCCTGCCTGCTCTGTGGCTCCCTGGCCACGTGCCCGCCGCCACGCCGCACTCACCAGGACTCCTGCACTAGAAAAGCACCTTTCAGCCAAGACAGGGCGCCCCGCCCCCACTGCCACAAGGAAACCAGGAAGGAAAATGCCACAGGGACTTCGAGGCATCCCCGAGGTGGCTCCTCCCTGTGGAGAGTAACCTCCTGGAAGCAGATCGGCTGTGCCAACCTGGGCTGCCCCAGCCCCGACTCCCGCCCTGCACACAAAGGCAATCCAAGAGTCGACCTGGACATGCGTCCGGCCACGTACTCCTCAGCTCTGTTTGCCTCTGTCCCTAAGTAAACTACCCATGGGCGTAGTCCTTTCCTGCTGCTGCTGGGCAAATGGCTTCCCAAGTGGCAGCTCAAATACCACGGCTAATTACTGCACAGCCCTGTAGGTCAGAGGTCAGATATGGGCCCCACGGGTGAAAAACGAAGGCTGTGTTCCTTACTCAGGTCCCCAGGGGGCGCCACTTCCCTGCATTTCCCAATTGGGGGCTGCCCACACTGCTTGCCCTGCGGTCTAACCCAGCGGCGGCCCCTGGGTGCCTCTCCATCATCGCTGCCCTCTCGCTTGTCCTAAGTCTCCCTCTTGCACTTTCAGGGCCCTGAGATTACACTGGGTAACAGGAATACCGGGGTGAACTCCAGTTTACTCACTTTCCTCCTAAAAGCTGCTACAGTGTGCATGCACTTGCCAGACAGAGAAGAGGGAGTGAATACGCACCCCCAGGGGGGTGGCCACACCACAGTCCCTTCTCCTTCATCCTCCTCCTGGGATTCTGGGCACACATGCACACGCACCTGGCATGTTTTTCAGGCTGCCGTATCTGAGACTTGAACCACACAGCTGGCCGTGTGGGATCCAGCTGCCTTCACCACCATACCGCTGGCTGGCCCGATCTCCGTTTTAAGGGGGCTGACCGGCAACCTCAGTTCCCTGTGCCACACATGTATCTGATGGACAAGTCCTGGGGTTAGCAAGGGCACCCTGGGGCCATCACGTTGCCAGCTGTAGGGAGGGCGATGGGGACAGAGCCCCGGTTTTTCCTGAGGGCCAGGCCTGTTCACAGGATGGCCTGCTCGGGGGCGGGCAGTGCGGCTTCAGAACCCGGTACGGCTCCTACCCACTGTGTCACCGTAGGGCTGTGTCTGCTTACCTTGCACGGCCAGTGTTGTATCCTGGGGGTTTTGTAAAAAGTGCCCCTCCCAGCTGAGGATGACATCCTCATGTCCATTTCCAGCGGGCCGGGAACAAGAGGACGCAACGATCCCCCGAACAACCCGGATCAGGGCTCTCAGGTCGTGACAACACCCTGCACGGTCCCCTTGGCACTCACGCTGCCCTCGGCACCTGCTGCTGGACCCGGCAGCACCTCCAAGTGTTCGTTCTACCGCGAACCGCCGGCGCTGTGCGGAAGGATCCCAACCCCTGCCTCACCCCAAGCTGCATACTGTCCAGGTCCGAGGCTGGCTGGGGCTCCTCTTCACTCCCCGCGGCACCTCCCTGGCTGGCCCCGACACCGCTCTGCTGGAAAAGCAGGCACTGGGGCTCCTTAAATGCTGAACTCACTGCAGAGGACGGCGGGGACTGGGAGGGATGGGGACAGAAAGCAGACTGAACACCGTCCAGACAGACTTCTCACCCCCAGGGCTATTTGCTCCTAAGAAATCGCTTCGATCGGATACAAGGGAAATCGACGTGAAAGCTAACAACAGATATGAAAGTGTGCGCCTCCTGGGCCAGGAGATGGTGTGGAGGTTAAGGTGGTTGGGTCCTGTAGGGCTGGCCGTGGGGTTTGAGACCTGGACCTGGCAGCTTGAAAATCTCACGGGGTATATGTGTATGTGCCCAAAGTCCAGAGGGAGAAGGGATGCGACATGGCCATCCTTCTGGGGGGTGAGTTCTCACCTCCTCTTTCTCTGTCTCTCTCGGGTGAGTGCACACACCCTATAGCAAAGCAAAACCAAACCAAACCTAAATAAATAAATAAATAAATAAATAAATAAAACGTTTGTAGCTCCCTTCATGTTGGCGTTTAATAAGAGCTTTCCCGGACACTGCAACAGCCCAGGGTGGTAAATGGATGCTGGCTCCCCCGCCAGCGTCCCTGGTACCACGTCACAGACAGAAGTGACCTCCTTGTTAGAGTACTGGCCACTTCAGGCCTCCGGACAGTGGTCGGAGACCTCAGATCTTGTCTCTGACAGGGAAACGTGGAGTGTTTACACACCCTCCTACGCTGCCACGCCGCTGCTCGGGGAGCAGAGGTTGACGGCAGGGCCTTGAGCGTCTGTGGGAGCTGCCATTGCACACACACACGCTCGCCTCGAAAGCCACATCCAGGGAGTGGGGTTCTCCCTGAGCCTCTGCCCCTGAACTCTGCAGACCCGGGGGACGCGGCAGGTCAGGTGCGGCTAGCATCGAGTCCCAACGGCATACGCCAACGCATTCACTAACTGCTAAAGGCTGTGAAAATATGGCTCCCAGAGGCACGAGAGGGTCAGACGTCCACCTCGGCCGAGGGCACTGGGGTCGTGCCACATCTGGCAACAGCCTGCTGTGGTGGCCTTCGACAGTGGCTGTCACTGGAGACCTCACGCTGAATACGTCTGGGTCTCACTGGACGGGCAGCCCTCGCCACGTCCGCAGGGGACACGGCTGGCTCCTCCCATGTGCCTCTCAGCAGGTGCTGGGCATGGAGAAGGCTCAGAGAGGTCAGCAGGGAGGAGCCCCACGCGCCCACAGGCTCCAGACCGACTAGGTGCCAGGGTCTGCGGCCCGGCTGGTCCGGGAGGGCCTTTCTTGGCAGAGCGCCTCAGAAGGCGAGGAGGGAGGGGCTGCAGGGACTGGCATCAGTAGGCTCGTGTTCCCAAACGCATGCTTTGTTGACTTTTGCCACAGGTGTGTGCGCTCTCCAGAGAGGGGGAAAGTGAGAATCACCCCCAGGGAACGGCCGCGCTGCAACCCCTTCTCCTCCAGTCTCCTCTTGGGATTTTGGACATGCACACATGTGTCTGGTGTGATTTTCAAGCCCTTGGGTCCAGGCCCTGAACCACGGTCGGCCACGTGAGTCCAGCACTCCAACCACTATGCCACCTGTTCATCCCGGATGTGCTGTTGAAAACATGGTAAGAAAAGCCGGAAGTCACGCAGGGTGACTTGGGAGAGAGAGGTGCCTGCTAGGGACAGATGGTGCAGGCACCAACCAGCAGGGACACCCGAGGTGCTGGTCACAAAGAGAGAACCAGACCCCAGGGCAGTGGGGGACAGACGCAGAGACTGGGCGTCCAGGACGGGAAGTGAGCCTCTGCCAGAGCTGGACCAGGGTGCTGGACGAGGGCAAGGACAGCCAGGTCCGGGACGCCGCAGGTGTGACAACGGGCAGCTCCCCTCAGCAGTCGGGGACCCCACGCAGACCAGAGCCGGGCACCTGGCGGTGTGAGGTCAGGCTGTCCCTAACCAGGCGGAGGGGGACGTCGCTCCCACCATCAGAGTGACCCCCATCGTGGGGGAGGTGGCCCCCGCTAGAGAGGGGAGGTGACCCGTTTCAGCGGCGGGAGCGGACCCCTAGTCCGAGGGCTGGCGTCCTGCAGTGCCGGGGGAGGAGTCCCTCTGTCAGAAGGGCGGGGTCGGCCAGCAGCCGGAAGGAGGCATGTTTCCCACAGGGTCAGGGCGGCGACTCAGTCGAGACTGGGGGCCGAGGACGTGCCGCGGCAGGTGCTGGGCGCCAGCGGCCCGGGCGCGCCGTCACTCACCGCTCGGGCCTGGCTCCGGGTGCCCGCGGGCGGCGGGCCTGGCTGAGGCGGTGCGGACAGAGCAGAGCCGACTTCCGCCCGGCGCGCGCTTGCCCGGTCTCCGGGCGGCCCGCTCCCCGCAGGCTCTGCGCTCCGACTG
>NW_006159630.1:3329497-3336151 GCF_000334495.1 Tupaia belangeri chinensis | reverse complement strand
CCCTGGCGCGCGGGGGCGGGGGCTGCTGGGAGTTTTAGTTTTGCCGCGGGACGAGCGGGCACGGACGGGGCTGCGGGGTGCAGGAGCCGCTCGCCCGAGGTCTGCAGGGTGCGCCGCACAGTCTCTTCCGCCTAGTTCTCCTGGAACGCCGGGGAGGGGATCTTCATTCCTCAGGCTGAGATGACAGCTTTGCCTAATCCTTTTGACCCTGGAGGCCGGGGAAGGGGTGGGGTGGGGTGTGGAAAGGCGCAGACCTCTTTGGCCACCCGCATTCACCCTCATTCTCATTGAGCCCCTCTCCTTGGCTCTTCGCAGTGCCACATCCGGAATACTGACCATTTTCCGGTCAGGGAGGTCGATAGCTGAGTGGTCTGACGTCAACCTAAAAAGGAGGGCTGAGGCAAAGCAAGGAAGGCCACAGACTTTATCTGGGCCGCGGTTAGGTCCATGGCGGGAGCGCAGGAAGACCACGTTGTCCGTGATAACGTGCCGAAGTGTTCCGGACTAGGGGGCGGCAGCGCCTGGCAATCTCTTGGGTGGGGGCAGGATCGCCTGACGGTCACCTGGAGGGAGCAAGTGTGGACAGTGCTCGGGGAGCAGAGGAGGGGTGTGTCTGGACAGTAAGGATGCCCCTAAAGGCACAACACGCACCTAGTGTAGGTAGCAGCCAGAGCTGGTAAAGGCGCGTGCCTAAGCAAGCCAGGGGCTGTGGGAAGCGCTCTTCATAGCCCTAACTTGGTCAACCGCGATCTCCTGTCTTCAGGAACAACTGTCCTATTGGGTCCTCAGAAAAGTCATGACGCATTTTTGCATGGAAAAACACAACCTTTCTGATGACCCAATCTTTTAGGGGACCCATTGACTTTCTTAAAGTTTCAATTTGACGATGTGACATTTAGCTTGAGTGATTCCATCTTGGTCTGTTGGGGGCCAGAGCAGAAGCTCAGTACCAAAGAATGGCCTCCTATACTTTTTTTTTTTTAAGAATTATTTTACTTAACTTTACTATTTATTTATTTTTCTTTTGTAATTGAGATTTATTGGTTGTGTCACCAATCAGTACAGACATTTCAATTTGTTCCCAGTTCTTCTCATATGTACCAAAAATTTAAAAAGCCAAGTATCGTGATTCTTTTTAAGTTATTCCAGTGACATTTGGAGGCAAGTTTCCCTTAAGAGGGTATCTGGTCCCAGAGTCTTACGTAAGTCCCGCCAAATCACGATTCAGGGTCATACGCACCACATACCCAGCCCTCCCGTCTTTCACAGCGCACTCACAAAATCATGGGGAAAACTGGACTACCACGGCCAGAGTGTTACAGAGCGCACCCGATACTACGAAAACCATGATAGAAGTCATTAAAAATATTCCAGACACATGAAATGCATGACTGTGACTCCAAACTGCCATTTCGCATGCTTTGTGTGTAGGATGTAAAGACCACCCACCGCCCCACCCATGGAATGTTACGCTGACACGCAAGAGGGGCCAAGCCTCCTGCAAGTCAGTACCCTCTATTTTCTGGTTGTACTGACAAACCACCAGTAAATGATTTCACCTCTTAAAGAAGGCATTTACACTTAAGAACCAAGAGAGGTGGGATTCTCTCCTTAAGAATGTTTCTAGAGCTACTAAAAAACTTGCATTTACAAAATAGTTGATAAAGATATTCCTCCGGGTTGTCCAAGAACGGAGCTGGGGCCACTGACACTCATGGGGTACGGCATTGCTCAGCCTGAGCTTCCTTCTGACCGGCTTCCTCAGAGGGTGGCTCTTCTCCATTTTCTGCAGGTCAATCTGTCGTGCCTGGGTCGGCCACTTCAGCCTGTCTCCCCTTTGCTCCCCCTTCCCTCATGTTTGCACGCTTTTGTCTGAAGATTCATCCTTCCCTGCTGCCTCCTTTGGCTTCGTCTCCACTTCTGCAGGAGTGGGTTTAGCCGACAACCTCGCCAATCTCTTGGGTCTTCCTTGGCCACCCCTCGGCTGAGTTGACCTTCCTCCTGGGCATCTTGGCTGCGGACAGGATGTGTTCAGGTGCCTGGGGGGCTGCAGTGCGCCAAGAGCCTTAGCAGAGCTGAGCGGATAGCTATTTATTTATTTACTTATTTTAATTTGACCAGAGAAGGACTGAACGAGAACAGGGGTTGAAGGAGTGAGAAAGCAAGCTGCCAGGTCCGGGACTCAAACCGCAGTTGGCCGTGCGGGAGTCCGCCTTCTCAATTACCATGGCACTGCCAGCCCTGCCCTCCTGCTATTTTGATTTAATACTGAGTAGGGGTGGGGATGGCGGCGGGGGGCATTTCCTTGTGCCAAGTTGCAATCAACAACCCCTACCAAATAAGGCCTGTATTCCTGTCCTTCCTCCAGCCTCTTCCTGCTCCCCAAGCTTTCAAAACATAGGAGTCCCCTGTGGCGGTCTGCTCCCAGACCCCAGGGTGCCGAGACCAGGGCTGTGTATTCCTGTTTCCTTGCCTATGAGACATCCCAACCCGACATCAGGCACAGTAGAGATTAACAACCCCAAACAATAACCAAACACTGCGCCAGCATCACTACTGTGGGCCTTTGGGGCCTTGCTGAGTGGAGTAAGGACCTGGGCACGGCGCTGCGGCCCCTCAGTGGTCAGTGTGGTGACTGAGGCAGCTGCAAGGGGTCGGCAGGCGGGTGCGCAGACAGTGCGGATGTCCACACTGGACGAGGGGAGGCTCTCCTGGGTGGACAGGGCAGGACGCAAGGGACCTCCATCATTATACTCAGAATGGCTCTGCAGCTTAAAACTGAGGAACTGTTGATTTCTGGAACTTTCTATTTAATATTATCAGGTCAGGGTGGACTGGTGGATAACTGAACCCACCAAACATGAGACCGTGGGTAAGCGGGGTCCCCGGTGCTGTGTTACAAGCCTCGGGGTGGGGGTAGTGGCACGGTGCTAGAAGGCCACGCTCTACAAGGCCGACCCAACATGAAGAGGGCCCGGGGTGGTGGCTGGAGACCTCCCTGAGTACCTTGGCACGTGCACACCCACGACGTGGGAGCAGATTGTGTCACAGGGTCTTGTTGGGGTGCTCACTCTTTGTCTCTCTTGCTTATGGAATACATAAATAAACTTTTAAAACTCTTTATTTAAAATAATTATTTTATTGAGACCAGCAGTTGGCATAATGGCTATGTCGTTGGACTCCCATGTAGCCGACCACAGTTCGAGTCCCGGACCTGGTGACTTAAACTCACACTAGGCGCATGTGCGTGCGTGCCCAAGATCCCAAGAGGAGAAGGGAGGAGAAGGGGTTGCGGTGTGGCCCCCCCCCCCACCAGGGGTGATTTCTGCTTTCTGTCTCTCTGTCTCTGTCTGTCTGGCGAGCGCATGCACCCTATAGCAAAAACCTCTCAAAAAAAAATTATTTTATTTAACTTTATTTATGTATTTATTTTTTTAATTTGACCAGAGAGGGACAGAGAGAGAGAGAGAGAAAGTGAGAAATCAAGCCACTGGGTCTGGGGCTCGAACTGTGGTCAGCCACAGTGTGGGGGTCCGGTGCCCCCAACCATCATGCCACCTGACAGCCCCAAACTTTTAAAATCTTAAAAAAAAAAAAAAAAAAAAAACTGAAAGTGAAGCAACTCTCTAGCCAATGCGGTGGAACAGCCCCCCGGTCTCTTGCTCCTGTCCCAAAGCCCTGCAGGACGGCCGTGCTGGACATCCTGGACAGGCCTGGTAGCAGTGGGGCGTCACGCAGGGAGCGTGGTATGTCGGCACCTTCGGCTGCCGCTGCATGCTGGCATCCCCAGGGCTCTCGGGGGAGAAAACGCAATCACGTAAACAGTGCACAAAGAACCCTCCTCTGCATCCCTGCACTGAGGCGATCGCTGTCCCTCGCCTTGTGATCCCTCTGGGAGGGATTTATGATACTCAAGCAAATCATAAGTAGAGATTAAATTACCTTTTTATTACCAAATTGAAATGTGCCAAACACGCTGTTCCACACCTTTGTTGTTTTGGGTGTTTCGGGAGGAGAGACAAGCCTTGGGCTCATTCGTTTCTTACCTTGCTCAACTGAGTCCCAACCATGCCCCGGAGAAGCTGCTGATTTGGAGAAGTGGCCTCCCTGGCCACTGGCCGATGGATTTTCATGTTTTACCATTGTTACTATTTAAATGATTTGACTCCTTTAATCTCTGTATGCCTCCTGGTTTAAGAAAGAACACATCACCTCTGGTGTCTTTAAGCTCTCCGGGTACTTCCTATCCGCAGCTCCCTCCCACCCCCACGAGGTAGCTACCACCTGAATGAAGCACATCACACCCATCCGTTAGTTAGCACGTCGGTGTGTCTTCCTAAACAATACGTTGTTTGTTTCTGCCCGTGTTAACGTTTCTAAACATGACACAGCACTGTACACAGTGGACAGAGAGCCAGTCCCTCCGCAGGATCGACAGGCGCTTCCGTTCCGTCAGTCGGGTGGCGTTGAGTGCTTCTTGCCATTCTCATCATCGTGGACGTCTTCTTACATTTTTGGCCGTGTGTATTTCTTCCTAATAGGTTCTTTTAAAGAATTATTTATTTATTTAATTCCATTTGTTATTGTTACCTTTTTAAAATTTGACCAGAGAGAGAGAAAGGGAAAGTGAGAAAGCAAGCCACCAGGTCCGGGACTTGAACCATGGTCGGCCACGTGGGAATCCAGCGCCCTTATCCACCACACCACCTGCCGGACCCTCTAATAGATTTTAAGATGAAAACTAAAACATACATAAGGCCTTGAAATCTCAGTGGTGTCTTTTTTAGGCAATAACCCATCTTTTTTCCTGTCGGTATGCAAACAGCACTCCTCTTTGTCCTAGATTACGTTTCCCTATACACATGGGTGTGATTGGGAGCTTTCTCATGTGTGGATTTGATTTAGTTTTTAATTTCTGGTTCAATACTACTGTCTCCTTACTATTTCTTTTAAAGAATTATTTATTTATTTAATTCCATTTGTTATTGTTACCTTTTTAAAATTTGACCAGAGAGAGAGAAAGGGAAAGTGAGAAAGCAAGCCACCAGGTCCGGGACTTGAACCATGGTCGGCCACGTGGGAATCCAGCGCCCTTATCCACCACACCACCTGCCGGACCCTCTAATAGATTTTAAGATGAAAACTAAAACATACATAAGGCCTTGAAATCTCAGTGGTGTCTTTTTTAGGCAATAACCCATCTTTTTTCCTGTCGGTATGCAAACAGCACTCCTCTTTGTCCTAGATTACGTTTCCCTATACACATGGGTGTGATTGGGAGCTTTCTCATGTGTGGATTTGATTTAGTTTTTAATTTCTGGTTCAATACTACTGTCTCCTTACTATCTCTTTCTAATAAACCTTCGTGTGTTGCAGGAAAGGTCCCCTGCCCTCAACCTTGTGAGACTGAATGGACTTGCTTTGAATCTGCAGACTGGGAGAGAATTGAGATTTATGATCTTGTATCTCCCACCCCAGGCCACGGCTTGCCTTTCCATTATTTCGGTCTCAGTCGATGGCTCTCAGGACGGTATTACAGTTTTCCGCTTCGCAGTGTGGCTCGGAGATTGTCCCACAGCACTGGGTAGGGGGCTGCTTCCCTCTCTGGACCGCTGCATGGCCTGCCGCTGCGTGGACAGGCTGGGGTTTCCTTCCCAGGCCCGCACCGTGTCCATTTAGGGTATCTGTGCTGTATAGAATGCAGTGCCACAGGGGGTGTCCTGGGACTGACTTGTCTGAGCGCAGCTCTAAGCATATCTCAGAAGTTCCCCAAGGAAAGGTGAGTGAGCACGCACCTGGCGCCCCTTCCGCAGGTGCGTGGTGAAATCACTCCCCTCCAGGCCAGCAATGACTCGGTGGTCAAATACAATTAGGCTGTCACTGGGTTGCCAGACTCCTTGGGACCTCCCCAAGGCCCCCTTCTGGAAATGCTCTCCTTACGTTTCTGTGGCCAGACCAGACTGCTTCGCAGGACTCCTCGCCAGCCGCGCGCTTTCCTGGCGCGCACTCACGCACGCGGCCACGTGCTAAGCACCGTGTGCCCACCAGGGGGCGCTCCCACTTTGCTTTTCAGCGACAGTGTTGCAGACCGGCGCGGCCTGTTCCTGGGTGACTGGAAGCACTCCCGACCGAGGAGCAGAGTGAATGTTCAGAGGTGGGGAAACCGAGGCTTGGGCACTGTCCCTGCGCGGTTACAGGTGGGAGCGTGCAGATGGCAGAAGCCGGTGAGTGCAGTTCATCTCCCGGTCCTCGGGGGCACACTTCCACGGAAAGGCACGCGGTCCTCACAGAGGGACTGCCCCTGGCGTGTGGCTTTCTCCAGATGTGAGGACAAGGACGAAGCAGATCACCCACCCACCAGTCCGGCTGCCCACTGCCGGAGCCTCCCAGAACGCCAGCAGCGCCATCCAGGATCTAGGGCCAGTGGCCAGGAGGCTGGGTCTGGCTGCCAATTTTCCACTTGCCATCTCTGCAACTCTCCACATCTCGGCGGAGACGCCCCTTGCCCGCCGCGCCCCCTGGCCTCGGCGCCTCCAAGCCTGCTGTCTACCCTCTGGAATGGAATTCCAAGTTCCCCTACCACTCTGCTGTAGTGGGACGGCTGGGCAGACTGGCCCACAATAGACGCGGAAGGCAGCATGGTCTGTGGGGAGC